>NW_023494801.1:22962952-23562952 GCF_904425465.1 Colossoma macropomum
AGCCTGAATTCCATGCTAGTCTAAACTGGCTTAAGCTGGGTTATGCTAGTCTAGTGCTGGTCTGGTGCTCTTTTACCCAGCATGGTCATGCTGGTTGACCAGTATACCAGCACCAAAACACAACCAATGCTGGTTTTGCTGTGCTGTTTTTTCTAGCCAGCTAGTCAAAGCAGGGCCTGCCAATCAGAGTACTGAAAATGCCCTCTTAAGTAAGAGTATTGTTACTGTAGTGATAATGAATTTCTGCCGATGAAGTTTTTCACTCAATCCCTTGCCCCTCTGGAGGCTCATCTAACACACTTCACCTGTAAAGAAATGTAACTGCCTTAAAGAAAGCATTTGGGATTACCCTGAGGAGAAACAGTGAAGCCAAGTGGACAATGACTTGTTTTGTTATTGCTAGCTGTGTAGCCTTTAGCTTGCTAACAAGCTAGCAGAGAAAAGTAATAAAGGTACTTGAGCAGTCATCAGGTTATAAAGGGTACACAAAACCCCTACTTAAGAAAGAGTACTGTTACTGCAAGTACAAGTAAAAGTATAGAGCGTCGCGGCGCATTGTTCTCTGGCTGCTCGGTCAATTCTGGATAAAGCTACTTTGTGGGCCCGAACTCCGGGTTGTCTATGCTTCTTCTGTGTACTGCCCACTTTTCAATATCATATCATGGAGAATACTCCAGCAATGAAAGCACTTTTAAGTTTAATAAACAGCCAATCAGCTAACGGCTGGTTCCTCAGAGTGAAAATTGAGTTGTGGAAAGATGAGATTTCAGCAGGTTTTGGTAGGTGTGTTTGGCAGCTGGTAATAATGCCATTTTCTTTGGATCGTTTTAAATAAAGATGACAGTTGACATCTCTGAACTCATCAGAACTGAAGTGTTTATGAGAGCTGCTCTGTTTTGATTGGTTTTCAGAACTAAATCTTTTAAACTTAATCAGCATTTCTGCTAATTGGTTTATAAGCTAAAACAATTATTTTTACTCTGTAACATTATTAAAGTAGAGAAGTAAAAGTACTCAAGTAAAGTATGTAAAGGATGATTTAATTCTACTCTATAAATAGCATTATGAGGAAAAATGTAAGTGCTGAAATGAGAGTAAATGTGATTCATTACTTTCCACCTCTGGCAGTCGTATATAACAGATAGAGTAGTGCAACTTAAAATCTGAACAGCAAATGGAATAGTTTGAAGTGTTAAGCATTTTAAAGTAGTTTATTGATATGGCTTGCAACAGCTTTGTCTGCCAATATGTTCAGGTTTGAAAAGGGAAATGCATCAGTCATAATGATTTCTGGGCAAGTTCTGCTGCCAAAGTTGACACTTATGTTCACTTGATTCCTCCAAGAGCTCCACTAATACAGAGTTAATTTTGTGCCAAAAGTTTCAAATAAAGTAATAAAATCCACAAACAAAATAATAAGAATCAATATTCCAAAATACATTAAATCAAACTTATTTTTTTCAAAACATCTACTACTCATTTTCTCTCATTCTGATATAAATCTAAATGTATTACTCATATTTCTTTCTTTTGCTTTTACTTGCACATTTTCACAGGGACTGATCTTAGAAGAGGGCGCTCACCTGCACTGTCTATTGGTCAATTGGTTTGGAATGATAGGCCTTCCGAGCACGTAGCCATGTCCGCTTCGAGAACCGTGATCTGTGTCAAAGATGGTGGAGCATGTTGTACTAGAACTGCTAAAGAATTGTGCTGACATGTCCACCATAATGAGCAATGTATTTTATATTTATTAATGAAACATATGCTTATGATCCTGTGTCACCTTGTATGAAATGTATATGTTGGAAATTGAAGTATATTAGGTAAACACAGCTGTTGAACAAAGCTGTACCACCTTACAGGCTCACAGCTGCTAACCCTAACTAGCCTAGCAGTGTCCACTAAAGCGCTAACTAGGCAGCTATTTAAACTCATTGTTTATTAGATCTGCTTCTGGAGACCTACAGCTCTGCATGGTTTCAGCTATTCCTTGCCTAAAAACTGATCCAGCTCATTAACTGATTACCGAGCCCTTCATGAGCTGATCAGGTGTACTGAGTCATTAAATCATTGAATCTCCAGATGCTAGGCCAGCTGCTAGGCTAGATAGCTTCAAATTGAAGAAAAGTTTCAATCTCTACAGTTGATACAGCTTAGTTTGTTCATAAACAATGCCCAAAATAACAGTTATATCATTTTATACAGGTCGACACAGGACCCAAACATGTGTTACATTAGTAATATAAAAAGAATATGACAAACATTTCTCATAATGTCAGATATGCCAGTTTAACGCTGCAAAGTGTTCCACCATGTTAGGGCTGTTCACCCTGAGTGGCTACGTGTTCAGAAGGCCAGTCACTCCAAATCAGTTGAACAATAGAGAGTGCAGGTGAACGCCCTCTTCTAAGACCCACCCGAGGTTAAAAAATGCCAAAAGTCAGAAGGAAAAGAACACTTTTTCAGAAGCAGAAGAGCGACTCCAGAATCAAAAAAGGCAAAAATATATCAGCAAATAGAAAAAAATTAAAGCAAAGCAAAATAAGTAATAAGTTTATATCAGAAAAAGGAGAATGAGTAGTAATCTTTTTGAAAAATGAATTGATTTAACTCTCTTAACTTGCATTTGCAATATATTGTGAACATTTCATACTCAATATTTTGCTTGTGGATTTTAGTATTTTATTTGAAAGTTTTGGCACAAAATTAACTCCATAATCTAACACCCTTCACTTGAGCTGATGAGGTAATAGGATGGCCTTTAAGATGGTGTCAGTGATTCTCCTTAGGGGGCATGGTAAGAACGAGCAGCAATTAGAGTAGGCTGCTCTCTGCCCTATCCATGCTTCACCCATAAAAGTCTTGTTTCATAGCAACTGTTGCAAGACTGGACAAGTTTTACTGAACGCTTGCAAAACTCAAATAAAAAAAGTTTGAGTGCAGATTCACTACAGTCATTTCAGCTTGAAATAGCACACTGCCGAGCTGGACTACGTTGTTGTAGCTAACTGAAATGAGGTTGGAAATAACAATGAATTTGCCACAATGCTAATGTGTAGTGATGCACAATGACATTGAAATTATATCAGTATCTGCAGATGGACAAGTGTTTAGATTTGACCAATATTTCCTATCACTATTTGATGATGTATTTATTGCACTCTTAAAGGACAGAACATTTAGGTGATGCTGGGTTACTGTGCTAAGCTTTCTGCATTTTATCAATTTTACTGCATTTATAACCCTACCCATAAATGTTGTATTTGTCTGTAATGCTAATCCATGTGCATGTAGTATATGTATTGGTACATGGCCAAAAGTATATGGCCACCTGACAATTATGCCTGTATGGGCTTTTTGGACATCCCTTTCCGAAACAATGATAATTTATATGGAGTTGCCTCTCTAGACCATTATCCCTCCTCCATCAGACTTCACTGTTGGCACTACGCACTCTGCTAGGTAGTGTTCTCCTGGCATTCGCCAAATCCCGATTGGTCCATCAGACTGCCAGATGAAGCACGATTCATCACTCTAGAGAACATGCTTCAATTGCTTTAGAGTCCAGCGGTGAGTTTTACACCACTCCAGCCAGTGCTTGTCATTGCACATAGTGACCTTAGGTTTGAGTACAGCTGCTTTGCCATGGAAACCCATTTTATGAAGCACCTGCTGCAGTTTTTGTGCTGTTGTAGCTTCCAGAGGTAGTTTAAAACTCTCTAGAAAGTAACGCAACAGAGGATAGGTGATATTTGTGCTTTATGCACTTCACCATTTTGTTTTTGTTGTTGCTCCTAGACACTTCCATTTCATAATACTAGCACTTACGGTTGACCAGGGAAGATCTAGCAGGGCAGAAATTTCACTTGTAGATGGCATTCTTATGACAGTGCCATATTTAGTGTCACTGAGCTCTTCCATACAATCCATTCTGCTGCTGCCAATGTTTGTCTGGAGGCTGCATGCCTATGCGCTTGATATTATGGTAATAATTAGCATTGGATGTGGCTGAAACACCTGAACTCAATAATAAGGAGAGGTGTCCTTATATTTTTGGCAGTACATCTTATGTACATAAAAAATATCGGATATCGGCAACATCTCACATATCAGTACATCCCTTCTAGCATTAGTTCAATTACACAACAAAATATTTTTTGCTAGGAATGCATTGGTGGGCGAAGCATAGATAGATCAATTGTCTATGCTATGGATCAAATCTAGTTTACAGATAAAGTCCAAAAACAGTGGCATACTCTCTATTGAAGTCCACTTGGCACCCAGTTCATACAGGACGTCCGTGGCATGATAAATGAGCCATCACTCACTGCAATGGAGCAAATGATTAGATGGTGAAACAATAAAAGTGAGTCATAATACGGTCACAGTATGAGTGATCTACATTAAAATGATGAAGGACTGAATAGATGTTGTCACTATTGGGTGCATGGTACAACTCATTAAAGAAAGGTCATAAAAAGCTCCAGCTAATGTGATATATAACAGCTGGAAAGGATAGAGATGGAAAATTTGTTGTAAACTGTCAAACGGAATAAACAATTTGTATCTGTAGGTGGGATGAGCGTCCTTATTCGCACGTTGCTATACATGTGGTCATCAGGGCCTGCACAGTTTCAGCCTGTCACTGTTGTACCAAAACCACAGAAAATGTAGCTTTAAGGGTGTAAAGATTTCAACACATCATTCATTCATCATCTAAACCGCTTATCCCTCTGGGTCACGGTGGGGTGCTGGAGCCTATCCCAGCTGTCATTGGGCGGAAGGCAGGATACACCCTGGACAGGTCACCAGTCCATCGCAGGGCAGACAGACAGACATACACATTCACACACACACCTAGGAGCAATTCAGCACGTCCAATTGGTCTGACTGCATGTCTTTGGACTGTGGGAGGAAACCAGAGTACCCAGAGGAAACCCACGCAGACACGGGGAGAACATGCAAACTCCACACAGAAATGACCCCGGACGGGAATCGAACCCAGGCCATTCTTACCGTGCCGCCCCTGCAACACATCACCCCAAAACTAAATGAGCATTCAGAACAGTGGGAAAGAACTGGGATTTTAGACGTAAAACAACTCATGGACCTGGCTCACTCACTCACTCACTCACTCACTCACTCATGTTTAACAGGCTGAAGATTCTCCACAAGGGGGTGCTGTTAACACTCAAAAAGTTTTTAGTGCTTCATATCAATGACACTAAGTGTCCTTGTTTTTCTAACGTCACTTCTGTAAATCTAAGTCAAATCAATCAGGAATATAGTAAACGATTAGAGCTCACTACAATTAAGACAATTTTTACACATACATTACCATTCAAAATGTTATGCCATATTGATGAATTATGTTACTTTATACACAATAATAACTTAGAGACTTTGGATTTGTTCAAGAATTCTGTGAACAAAAATTATACAATTTTCTCAGTCATTTTAGAATCTTCTATGGCTCTGTTTATCGTTCTATACACACCTAAAATTTCTTAATTTTTATTGACCTAGTTTCAACTTTATACTTTTCTACTAATTACAGTTGTATTCCACAGTTTGAACCACCCCTGGTCATTTTCTAAGATAAGATAAGATACTTTATTGTCATTGCACAGAATACAACAAAATTGGGCAGCAATCCTGTAGCGTCTGCCTGAGGGTAACAGGAGGAACAGATGATGACCAGGATGGGATGGGTCTTTCAGTTTGTTAGCTGAGGTAGCATGACCTGAAAACCTCCTCCAAGAAGGGCAGTGAGCAGCCAATGATCTTCTGGACTGTGGTGATGACTCTCTGAAGGGCTCTCCTGTCCGCTGTTGAGCTGCTGGTGTACCATGTGGAGATGCAATATGTTAGCACACTTTCAATGGAGCAGGGGTAGTTAGATACCAGAAGCTTCTGTTGCAGGTTGTTTTTCCTGAGGATTCTCAGAGTCACTGCTGTGCCTTTTTATCTAATGTCGTGGTGTTGGTGGCCCAGGAGAGATCTTCAGCAATGTGTGTGCCCAGGTACCTGAAGTCATGTACACTTTCCGCACAGTTAACGTTGATGTGTACCGAGTCTGGTTTTGTAGAGTTCTTTCTGAAATCTATGATGAGTTTTTGAGGACTTCAGGACGAGATTCTTCTCTGAACACCACAGAGCCAGTCTTCAGACTTCATCTCTTTAGGTTGTCTCGTCTCCTCCAGAGATAAGTCCAATCGCAGTCGTGTCATCTGCAAATTTGATTCTAGCATTGGTGGAATGGGTGGGGGCACAGTCATGAGTGTAGAGGCTGTAGAGAAGGCATGCAGAGGCTCAACATGCAGCCCTGTGGAGCACCAGTGCTGATTGTGATGGTGGTGGAGAGGTGGGGGCCAAGTCTAATGGTCTGGGTGCAGTTACACAGGAAGTCCTTGATCCAATTGCTGATGGGTAGGGAAAGTCCTATGTCAGTGAACTTAGTGACCAGTCTGCCTGGGATCAGTGTATAAAAGGCAGAGCTGAAGTCTATGAAAAACATCTTCACATAGATCCCCTGATGTTCAAGGTGGGTCAGTGCTGTATGAAAAGCAGTGCCGTCTTCCGTGGACCTGTTTGCCCTGTAGGCGGACTGGTGTGGGTTGAAACTATTGGTTTATTTTTTTGTATGTTAAGTTCAGCAAATAAACAATAATTGTGCATGAAAATGTGCAGAAGTGCGTTCTCTACAGAGGCCTTAAATAAAAAAAAATTCAAAGTACATTCCTGATTCCACCGTATTTGATTTTTTCTGCCTACATAACATATCAAAAACAGCCAAAAACATACAAACTTGTACAGTTATAGCTACCAAAAACCTCCAAAAAAAGTTTTTCTCCTAGCTTTGACCATCAGTAGATGTTTTTTTTTTAACTGTCAGTCAAAGCTGGCATATTTTTATATTTTTTCTTCATATGTTACCCATATCTTGGTAGTGAAGAAAAATTGTGAGGGAGAAGTAGAACAACACACTTTCACCTTTTTTTTGTAATCTTCCCCTCCGGACCTTCCGTAGTTCTCTGTAGAGGACGTGTTAACTTACCTTCACTTCACATTGAACATCATCAAAACATGCAATTTCACCAGGGGTATTCAAACTTTTTTAGTTCGACTGTATTTTAAACCTGTGAAGTTACAAAGAACTCATTACAGTCATGCTTGTGTCCTTGTACAGACGTTTTTTGTTGATAAAATACTGACGCTGTCGTCCTGCAGAGGGCAACTTGGTGCTGATGCCCACATTCTGTGTAATTTGGAAACGTCTGGACAAAGGTCATTTAACGCTTGCACCATTCCTGTGCTATCTGTCAGTTTGCTAAATGACCTGCCCTTGAAAGTTTTGCTGTGCAACTCTCATTCTCTTTCATTCTCTCGCTCTCTCTCTCTTAGCTGAGTTTGTCTGAGAAGGTCAAGTTGTGTGTGTGTGTGTGTGTGTGTGTGTGTGTGTGTGTGTGTGTGTGTTTGTGTGTGTGTGTGCGCTTGTGTGTGTGGGAGCATTTCATGATTACCAGTTGGACAAAGGTCTCGTGAAATGTTGACTTTACTCGTCACTCAGCATTCAGTTTCACATGATATGCAATAATAACCTCTGAAACAAACAAACAAAAAAATATCTGTATATATATTATATATATATATATAATCACATAAATATATATACATTTTTTTCACGTCAAGAAAACAATAAGAAAACCATTACTTTAAATAGCAAACATAAAATTTAGCATAAAAAAAAAAAAATACAGCCCACCCTCAAAGTGCTTGTAGTTTTCCAAAAGTTCCTCCGACCTTCAAAATACATCATCTGAAGGAGGATTTTGTGGTCTTTACACTGGGAAAATCTCCTTCCAGTGACACTGCTGCACTGCTAAGGCAAGTAGGTATGTTTAAAAGAAATTTAGTGATGGCTGAATTTGATGTCTTGGCTAAAGTGCCACTTAAAAAAGTGCCAGCCAAAAGGTTTAGTTCTGAAGCACTTACAAAACAACTACATTATAAAACAATCGCAGGTAACTTCAGTCTATACTGTCTGACTGTACTATACTGTCATAATTATACTTTATACTGGACATTATAACCATGTACTGTACATTGTATACATTGCTGTTCTATAATAAGTATAGCCACTTTTATCAACATTATATCTGTGTAATGAGTATCAGTATGAGAATTCTCATACTGACACGTGGTCAAATTCTTTTCAGCACTTTCTTTAGATGCTGTTGGTCTTGGTCCGATGCGCCATATCTCATATTTACATTATTTTCTTGCATATTCCTAATATTATAGAATCTCATTATTATTTTCCTACCACGTGTTAACACGTCAGCGACCCATATGTCTGTGAGTATTAATAGTATTCATGATTAATGGGCTATTAATTACTGTGCATTATTTATGAGGCAAAAAGGGAGCGCTAACTAAAGGCACACAGGTCAGAGGGAAGGTGAAGGCAGAAACAAAGAGAAACATTTCACTGCAGAAAATTTGTATCGTCTACGTACATTTAGTCCAATATACTGTAGCCGTTTAACTGATCAATTTTAGACCGGGGGTGTATTTCAGAAAGCGGGTTAAGCGATAAAACCGGGTAAATAACTCAGAATTCACGAAAACTCGAGATTTTCCGTTCCAGAAACCGAGATTAAAGAAAACGTGTGTCAGTTACTATAGCAACTTACACTCTGAAGCAAACCTGCTCGCTGGCACGTTAACTTGAACATAACCCGGGTTCACACGCACTTTTCTCTAGCAAACATGGCGTGTCCTTTCCTCGAGGATCCGGTTGATATTGAAGCGAAAAATTATTCGTCGAGCTCTTCGTCAGGAACGAGTCATTACACCCAGATTGGACATACTTTCATTACCCGACGAGTATCTCCGCGAACGTTACCGTTTTTCCTCACAGTCAATTAGATACTTAAATAATATTCTAAAGCCATACATTTCCAATATCACACATCGTGGATCCGCACTTACTTCTTAGCGAACTTTATGCATTGCTCTCCGTTTTTTTGCAAATGGTTCTTTTTTATACAATGTCGGAGACGCTGAACACATAGGGAAGGCTACTGTGTGTCGGTCCGTCCGAAAAGTATGCCTAGCATTAAAACGTTTGATGTACAGTTTTGTGGTGTTCCCTGGGCATAAGCCTATAATGAACATCAAAGAGGAATTCCACAGAATTGCAGGTTTGTATTTATTAACAAAGATTACAAAAGGATAAAATAATTGGGAAGCGGAAATAGCTCTGCATCTTTTAATATTTCAGGATTTCCAAGAGTCATTGGCTGCATGGATGGAATCCACATCCCAATTAAAGCACCTGCAGAAAATGAAGGGGATTATGTAAACAGAAAATCCTTCCACAGCATTTATATACAGGTAGTGACCATCTTAAATGTACTTTGTTAAATTTATTTAAATAAAAGTGTAGCATTTCATTTGTTACATAAACTTACTGTTATCTTTCATATGTGATGCTACAAACATAATTACAAATCTTGAAGCCAAATGGCCTGGCTCTGCGCATGATGCATGGATTTTTTGTGAGTCTGCACTATACAATAAATTTGAACAAGGGAAGCCTGGGAAAATTTTGCTGTGGTTCACATTCAGTGTATGGTTACACTGTTTCAGTTTAAATCACTGCTTCCCCTGTGTGCTTACAGGACAATACGATGGTCTCCTCCTTGCAGACAGAGGGTATCCCTGCATGCCATATGTGATGACACCATACCCTGACCCTGAGCCTGGACCACAGTCACGCTACAACCTGCCCCTATCCAAAACAAGAGCAAGGGTTGAAATGACAGTCGGGATTCTCAAGGCCAGGTTTCAGAGCCTGCGGGGGCTCAGGGTCACTCCAGAGATGGCATGTGACGTTATAGTGGCATGTGTGGTACTGCACAACATTGCCACCATTAGAGGAGAGCAACATCCTGCTATACCCCAAGCAGATATTGAGGAGGAACCACGTCTTAATCTACCTGACCACAGAAATGGTAGAATTGTCCAAGATGCAATATGCAATCACTATTTCTCCCAATAATTATTTCCTCATCATTTCTCTCACCCATCTGCCCTTTAATTATATAAATAAGACTACAGTTTATGTTCATGATTTCTTTATTTCCTGAAAATAAAAAAAAAATGGCAAGTTAATTTCCTTGTCCTTATTCTTTAGTAATAACATTCACATCTATACACTCACAGCAACTACCCCCACCTTTTCAAGGCTTGTCTGTTTTATTTGGAGTTTTATGTGCTCCATCTTAAGATCACATTGCTCAATTTGCTTCTGGTGGTGTATCTTGTATAAATCCTTTACAGGCAGCTTGGAAGCAGAAAGGAAGAGAGAAAAATACCATAATATGGTCAAATAAATATCTTTGCATTCTAAATATTTCAGCTATTTGGTGAGACATTAAACTAATCATACTGTTCCAAGCTGAGCTATGGATGTTGATGGTCCCTCATTAGGCATAAGTCATACCACATTGCACTATGTTTTTATATTTCATCTTTATTTGCTGCCATGTGCGTTTAACCCCAGTTGGATTACACCTATATTATGTAAATGAAAAAAGAAAAAAAATGTAAAAATCAAGACAACTATTACAACTGACATTAAAATAATTTTTGCCATATTGATTTGCTAAATGTTAAATTATGTTTCATAGTTTTATTTAAATATTATTTAATAATGACTCATGCATTAACTTGGTCTGCAATTTTTTGCCATGCCAGCTCCCTTTCTTTTGCGGCTGCTGAAGTATTACTTTTACATTTAAATATGTATTCATTTTCTGCATATGCAGTCAGTAATATTTCCTGCTCTATGGGTGTGAAATAATATGTTTTCTTTTTTCCATCATTGGTGTCCATAGTGAATCGGTTTTTCGCCACTCCATTGCGAATGCCTATTTATGGGTAACAGTGAACGCGCTTCAGCTGGGTTTAATCTACTCAGAATTGACTAAACTAACTCTTACCAGCTGTTGTGGAACCGGAAACTTTGACTATGACACGGCGAGATAAGTCAACTCTGAGTTCCGGCTTAGGTTTAGAGTTTGTTAAACCCGCTTTCTGGAATACACCCCAGGTAACATTTCTCAAATAATATTACCACAAACATGTGGGGAAATATGCCCTTGCGGAGCATTTAACAGAAGTGCTTCTGCCCCCTGCCACAGATATTGGGACATTTAGTTGTGAAGCACAAAGATTTTACTTATTATTATTATTATTATTTCATAAACATATTTAAACGTTATTGTTAACATATGCTGCATGTGTTTTGTATCTTGTTTTTCCCTCTGAAGTCCACTTATAAGATTTGTGTTATTTTATGTAAGACAGTCATTGTCCATTTTTACCTGACCATTTTCCAACCTCTCTTTATCCCAGTTTAATTTAAGGCTGAACAGGCGTACATATGTCAGTATGTTGGTTTTTGAAATCATGAATTCAAAATAGGCTGTTTTTTGCGGCTTACTTTCCATATATGACTATGTGGACTGGCCGGTGAATGGCATGCCAACACTGGCCAAAACCCTAACCTTAACTTTAACCTCGACCCAAAACCTAAATCTAACCCTCACCCTAGTCTTAAACCTAACCTTGGTGCCAATCCTAACCTCAACCCTAACACTGCTGAGAATCAACTGAGTTTCACCAGATAGCCGGTTAATAACTTTAACATCTTTAGAGTATCTACTGGGGGCTATTCAAAGAAAGTTGGATCTGTTTTTATATAAAAGTCATTTGTTAGTACAAGTTTAATGAGAGAGAGAGAGAGAGAGAGAGAGAGAGAGAGAGAGAGAGTTTCTAGAAAGGAATTTTTTATTTTTTTAAATTAACTGAGACTCCTGAGTGGCACAACCATCTACGTTGCAAAAAACTATATCTTGGCAAGTGAAATTATCTTAAATCTAGTCGATATATCTAATATCTCCTTTTGAGATTGTGATAGGGTTATTATATATTTATTGAACTTATTTCTAGACTTTTTTATAACTTCATTTAAGAAATAATGCTTGAAACAAGCAAAATATAATGCCAATATAATGATATAATTGTATACAGAGTAAAGTAGAAGTAAAGTAATGTGTAACGACAACACTAGAGCAAGCTATACTAATATCATTCTGAGCCTGTGCAGCACTCTGCTAAAAAAACAAAGTTAGCTTTGGGAGTGTAGCGACAAACTCTTTGCTCTCCTCTCCTTTTTGCGTTCTCTGCTGTATTTTGTATATATACATATACAACAACATATCAGTGAAGTAGCAGTAGTGCAGCATCTGAATACATTGAGGTAAATATCTTGTAGATGCTCTGTTGATACATTACTTACATTAAGTAGATGTGTTATTATGTTACTTCCATTACCCAAAACTTAACCTTACCAACCTTACCCAAAAAGTAACCCTCATCCTGGCTCTAATCCTAACCCAAAACCTAATCCTAACCGTCAACCTGGCCTTAATCCTGACCCTAACCTTAACCTCAACCCAAAACCTAATCCTTACCCTCATATGTTTTTGACGTTACTGAGAGTCTGTTAGGTGTTTGTTTCATCTAAAAGGACCACTGAAAAAAAGCTTCACCCTAAATCTTTCTACTTCACCTTAAAAGAAATCTAAAAGATTTCTAAGATTAGAAACATCATTGAAAAAATTGCAAAAAACATAAGTTTTATTTTCCCAAGTGTAAATTTAGGGGTTTTGGGACAGACCTCCCAATAGAAAGTACCCTATAAATGATTTTCATTATACTTAGCTTATTACTATTTCAATTAATGCCTTGGGTTAAAAAGATCATAACACAATCTTTATAAATATCTACGATCTGAACAGTTAATTGTTTTTAATTTATTTATTTTTATTTTAGTGGGATCTCAGTTTAAACTAATTCAGTAGAATGGTCCATATAAGTAATCAGTACCTGTGTTACTGTACTTTCTTACTTAAGTATTGTTTTGGAAGATTTATACTGTCCTGGAGTTTGTTAATTAGTTGAATTTAAGCTTAAAAGAAGAAAAGAATGAAGAGAATGAAAACACTGCATCACTTCCTCCACGTGCTGCACTAATCACATTACAGCAGACGAGCGAACAGGCTGAGAGCATGAGCAACAGAGCTGCTGCGTCTCTCTCTCTCTCTCTCTCTCTCTCTCTCTCTCTCTCTCTCTCTCTGCACGCTCCCTCCTCATTGCCGTTGCGGATCTCTCCTCATTCTCTGTGTCATCGCAGAGCATTCAGCACTCATCCTCCATGTGTAATGCGAGTCAGATTGACCAGAGCAGGAGAAACAAAATATCACTCAAAAGAATTTCACCACAATGGTATGGATTGCGCCATCGCTCTGCTGCGGTCTCTGTGAAGGTAAGAAACCAAATGCTTATATGTAAACTAACACTTTGGGAACATAGAGTTAGTATGTAATAGAAATTTCACTGAAAAATATCTTAATTATTTCATTTATTTAATTGGCAGTTGGTTGGAACTGAGTTCAGTTCATAATTCCAAAGATGGTTAAAGCTTAACAGCTTATGTTCGTAAACTTTGATCAATTCAGTAATGAGGAAAGCTCTAACTGATACTGTTATAAAGGTATATTAGACTGATTTCTAGACAGAACAGGGAAAAGAACTTGTTCAGCTTTTCAGGAGAAAGCTGAAATCACTTCAGTGATTTACTTTTATTAAGTGCCTGGAAAGACACCTGAACCTGCATGTCTAATAAATTTCATTTCACAGAAATGAGTGGTGAATTCAGGTGTTCTACAGAGATTTCTCTACGTAATTCATTTATCCCTTAATACTATAAAAAGCTTTGAATCACCTGTAAACTTATCTAGGTGTCCAGCTTATTGTAGAGTGTTTGCAAGATAACATAGTCTAGACTAGGCTACCTACTCTTTCCCTTCTATTATAATAACGCCTTTTGTTACTTAATTGTCTCTGATATTGTGGAGCTTTATATGCTTTATATATATGTACCCAACCAAAAAAAGGTTTGTCAAGTGTTCTTTAGTTAAGGCAGTTATTGGTTATATGTAGAATTGTGACAGCCTAAAGAATCATTTAAATACCTAAATGATCATAAATTCTTTGCATGGTTAAGTGGTTTTTCACTATGATGAAAAACTTGTTCACTATATATATATATATATATATATATATATATATATATATATATATATATATATATATAAATGGTTCTGCTATTATTACAAGTCATAGAAAGGTATATATATATATATATTTATATATATATAAAAGAATGTATATATATATATAAAAGAATGTAAGAAGAGATAAACTTCTCTCTGCATACTTAAATAATGCAAGCACATTCTTTTCATTTGAGCATTTGAGCACAGAACAGACGTTGAGCAGGCACCTCAACAAAACAATTCAGTGTAGAAGTCCAATAGCTTTCATCCTCTAGAGACAGTGATGAACTATTCTAATAAAACACCTGATTTTGACATTACTGCCTGCCTCAGAGCCCCTCCTACTCTGCACAAAAAGACACGCCATTTCAATTTCGTTGAGCTGCAGCTTGGAAAACTGCATTTTGTCCTATACCCATTTCAATTACATAAACAGGATTAATTCAGTGCAAACACACTCCCCCTAATAAATAAAAGTTAGCGGGTGTGACGGCACCGGAGACCTTTGCTTCGCAACTCTGTTTGACTAACTGAGGATATTGTAAAGCAAAGGGCAAGGCTTTCCCAGGTCACTGACAGAGCACTGAGAGCAGGCTTGCAAGCAGAGCCATTTCCAATGCTTGTTTAAATGTAGGAATTAATATGCCAAACCGCATGCAGTGCAGTATAACAGCTGTACTGCTCAGGCCGCATTTGACAGAAAAATTGACAGAAAAATTGATCTTTGGGAATTGATACATTACACTGATGAAACCGTGTATCAGTGTAGCTAGATGACACTCTCAGTAGACCTGTAAGTCGTAATCTTTTCTCTACACTGTTAGAAATAAAGGTTCTGTGCAGGTACATTTTTCGATCACCAAGGTACAAACAATGTTAATGTTCCCTCAAAGGTACAACAGTGGTTTTAAGGTCCAACTGTGTATCCTAAATAAGTTTTTCCAGGTGAAAAGTACATATTTGTACCCTTTCATAACCTAATGTTTTAAAACAGAGCAACAAATTAAAAAAGCCTGGAGACGAGACGGGGTGTGTGGAGTCAATACAACTTAGAAAATATAATTTTAATGGATTATAGTACAATTATGTTCCCTGACTAAAGGTACTGAGATGTACCCTTAAAGGTACCACCCCAATGACGAGGGATACTGCCCCAGTGACAGTTTCACACCTTTATTCCTGAGAGTGTATATGATTGTTTTATTTTACTCTACTCAGAAGATCATTTTATATCATATTATATTCTATAACTCTGAGCAATCCCTGAAAAACAGGTTACATAAGAGAACAGTTAATATACCAACACCTTGACTATCTGCTATGAAGGTTATTTAATTTTCCTTCCAACATGGGAAGAATGGTAAAAACTCTACTCAGCTTAATCAAAAATAACATCAATCAACAGCAAGCAGGCAATGATAGATGAATGTCAGCTCATATCAATCCATATCTAGGGCACTATGCACTTTCACAAGGCACCAGAGTCAATGTGGTTCATATGGTCAACAGTGGGATGATATTTGTTTGGTAATAGACAAGGACAGGCAGGACTGGATGTATGTGGTTCCGGTTCTATACATGGTTCACTCACCCTGACCTTTCTTTTCCATTCAGGTGACATGACATATTCAAGAATGTCAGAAATCTGAGAGAGCGGCACCATGGATCCTTGGATATTTCCATCCTCGCCCCCCAACCTGTCCGAGCCCCTCATGTATGACAGCTTCATTGTGGGCAATGACTCGGACGAGGGCCTTAGGAATGCGACTGACCACAGTTTCACCAGGACCAGCACAGTGGTCATCACCTTCATTTACTTTGTGGTTTGCGCTGTAGGGCTTAGTGGCAATGCTCTGGTCATCTACGTCATCTTGCGTTATGCTAAGATGAAGACGGTGACCAATATCTACATCCTCAACCTGGCTGTGGCTGATGTGCTTTTCATGTTGAGCCTCCCCTTTATCGCCATCCAGCTAGCCCTGGTCCACTGGCCCTTTGGTGCAGCGCTGTGCCGTGTGGTCATGACCGTTGACTCTCTTAATCAGTTCACCAGCATCTTCTGTCTGATGGTGATGAGCATCGACCGCTACTTAGCTGTGGTGCATCCCATCAAGTCTACTAAATGGAGGAAACCCCGGGTGGCCAAGACCATCAACTTGGCAGTGTGGGTAGTCTCCCTGCTGGTCAACATGCCCATCGTCATCTACAGTGGCTTGATTACCAAGCCAGGCGGTTGCTTTTGTACCATTGTGTGGCCTGAGCCGGAGGAGGCCTACTACACAGCCTTCATGTTCTACACCTTCTTTCTGGGCTTCTTCTTGCCCTTGATGGTCATTTGCCTGTGCTACCTGCTCATCATCATCAAAGTGAAATCTTCTGGGATACGAGTGGGCTCCTCGAAGAGGAAGCGCTCCGAGAGGAAGGTGACACGCATGGTCTCCATTGTGGTAGCCGTGTTCGTCTTCTGTTGGCTGCCGTTTTACGTCTTCAACGTGACATCGGTGACGGGCACCATCAGCACGACGCCCATTTTGAGGAGCACCTTCGCCTTTGTGGTGGTCCTGGGATACGCCAACAGCTGTGCCAACCCCATCCTGTATGCCTTCTTGTCGGAGAACTTCAAGAAGAGCTTCCAGAACGTTCTGTGCCTCAAAAAGGTAGGTGGCCTGGATGAGATCGAGCGCAGTGACAGCAGGCAGGACAAGTCGCGGATGATGAACGATCCCACTGAGACTCAGAGCACGCTGCTGAATGGAGACCTGCAGACCAGCATCTGAGAGAGAGGAGCCAATCACTCCTAAACCTGTAGGTGCACATACGAATACTGCACTTACTTGTGCAAGAAACAGATGGACAAGGAAGTTCAGAGAGAAACTGAGCATGGGGAAAGATAAATCCAACAGATGGTGAGTGCTCAACAGGCATTCACAGTAAGCGTGTTGGTCAGTTTCTCCAATTTAAAAAATGCAAACCACATGACTTAACCTTTTGCAGTGCTAGGTCATCTTGAACCTTTTCAAAAATGAGGAAAACTCACCTGAAATATTTTAAGATATTAAAACAAAGTTTAATTCTGATGGCCCTGCATACCTAAAAGTACCAGATCACAATGACCATGAGGGTCATGCTGACAACAGAACAGAATCCCTACTACATAAGGAGTCAAGGTTTGCATGTAGCTGAGAAAGTGCTCCTGGAAAACAGATCTCTAGGAGACCCATGTATGGAGAACGCTCACAAATCCAAGACTATTAACTTTGCAGAGCTCATCTATCCATTTTGATGGATGGATTTGTTTTTCTCTCAAGGGGAAAGACTGAAGGAACTACCACTCTTCTGATTGAGAACTCTCAAATTGTTATTATTTTAAGTGCCGCCTCTGAAAAATGAAGGTGCCCCCAAGCGTGGCACCACTTATGAATGTTTATTGTCTACAGAATGGGACTGAATGCCTACATTTATGTGACTTAGACAGAATGTACAGTTTTGTATTTTACACTTTCTGGTTCAAGAAATGATTCATTTACACACGTAATGTGATGTAGAATAGTGAACGGTATTTGCTTAGACCTGGTTCAAGTGAACTATTCCTCCCTTATCCTTATGTAGCCTGCCTAGAGTGTTTGATGGCATAACTGCTGGCTTAACACTAACCAAACTGCTGCTAGATTGTATAGACTCGTGTATTCGAAGATGACATTGTCTAGTTCTTGTTGTGTGTATTAACTTCTTTAAGCGGGCCTTAGCATTCTTGGTTATTTACAAAACTGGATGTTTTTCAGAAAGAAATTTATTTAAAAAAATACAAGAATGAGCACAGCAATGGTCATTTATGATGGACACCATGAGTGACTTTCAGAGATGTAAATAGAATTACAGTTAGAGAGCATCTTATGCCATATTCTTGTATATAAAACAAAAGTGAGAAAGAAGGAGATACATGTTGTGGGAAGAGACCTCCTCCCACAATTCCTAAGATAAAGATTTCGACCCTGATGTGTCCTTCCTCGTGATGTGAACACACACACACACACACACACACACACACACACACACACACACACTTGCATGGTGACATACCTTTCGAGGGCAGCCATGAGAGGACGGAGCACCAGAGTATGGAGGAGTCTCTCCAGCAGCTCTCTTCAGTCCTCACGGAGATGTCAAATTGTGAAGGGCTAGAACATGCACCCTCCTGGGTTCTCATGTTCCTTCTGATTGCAGCTTCATTCACTCCTCTCATCCTCACAATCCATGCCTGCTGTGCTGAAAGTTGGTCCCTGTTAATAATGAATAGCAGGTTATTGGTGTGATAACATTTATCTTTGCAAGGTTTGCTTGTCGTTCAGTGTGCCTTTTCCCCTTGTTGGACGTGCAAGTGTGTGAAGATGCTCTATTTAAATAGAGTGAAAAGCTGCTTATGGGAAGCTGTTGCTGCTTTTAATCTACAATTTCTTGATATAAGTGAAAATGGTATGAAAACAAGTAAATGAAATCTGACGCGTCAAAATTGAACCTCTACTGATAGGAATTGTTTTAGCATGTATGAATTCACTCACTAAGAACTTGTGCATATTTTCCCATATAGCAAAGCTTCAATGGGTGCTGCAAACCCATGACTAGCTATGCAGCCATTTAGAATAAAGTAATATTATTTGAAAAATTTTGGAAAATATTGTTTTATGTTTTATGACTGACACATAATCATATCCTGATAAATAAACTATAGCTTGCTATTAAGCATAGCTAGCTAACATTTAACTTGATACACACAGACAAAAGTGTTGCAGATTTGCAGTGATTGGACCCTGACCAAATATTAGTGACCAAAATTCAATAAAGGGGCCAGGAGAAACACAACCTGTTGCTCCTAGCAAAAATTCAGATAAATGCACTTTTGCAGGACGTTACTGACTGTCAAAGTATTCCACAGAGTAAATATACGCTTTTTACACATGTAGAAACAATTTTATTTAATTTTTACTGTAATATCACTTTGCTTATATTTACTATTTTATGTATCATTGCACCCACTCACTGAAAAGGCAAGCTCCGCCCTGTTTTTCTCAATGTCAATAACATTTTGATGATGCAGTTCTAATAATTACATGCTCAAGTGAAAATCTTTCTAGTTAAAAATGAATTATTAAATGAGAAAATCGAGTTCTTACGTGTAAAAATTTAATTCTTACAATTCTAGTGAGAATTTAGTTTGAACATCTAATAATTAGAAAGTCAGTCAGGCATAAAGTAATTTTTACTTGTAAAAACAAAAATGGCTCCTTTGATTAAGAAAAGGCCAGGAATTTTTCCTAATCAGAACGGAATTCTTACATGCTCATATATAATTCCCATTAGTACAATTTAAATGTTGACCTTCAGTATTGAGTATTTTCAGTATTTTGCATGTTAAATTTAGTTTGTTTACTGGTATTAATAACACTTCTATAATTTGATTGATGCTGTTAAGAAACAAAGTAAAAGCTAACTCGGCTTGTCATACATGCAAGCCTTTTGCACTGTCTAAAGTATGTTCCCCTCAGTGCTGTATCACATGTGTTCAAATGACACCTGATGACTGTTGCTTGAGGTAAAGACTCTGAAACTCTGGTTCAGTCGGCAAAAGCACTGCCAGTTGTACATATTTATAGCATTAGGCTGTAATAACATGATGCTGTCCATCATATTTATTAATAGAAACCAAATGTAGATATTACAGCCATTGTTTTCACCATCGCAGGTTTTAGCACTCTACTGCATATGTTATGAGAGCAATTAAAAATATATATATTAGATTCACTTTTCTGGCATAAAATGGACCTGATTATTAAATATTAAAACATTTTTTGAAAAATAATGTGTGCAGAGGTCATTTTGGGGTATGTTGCCCTGAGGCAACATTGTGCGACAATGAGAAGAAATGATATAGAGCCGTGTTCCCTGAAGTGGTGAGACCTGGCTTGTGACTTGTGGTCAAATCCATTCCACTGTTGCACAATTGTTGCTTCTAGGCAACAAACATATTTCTGCAAATTCTCATAACAAAAGAAAAATGATACTGAATGTTAAAAAAGAGGTTTAAAAGTGCCCACTAAGAGATAGTATGACCAGGAACATGCTTTTTGTTGACATACTCAAACTGTCCCCTTAATTGTTAACCCTGTCATTGTCTTTAAATATGAATAATGTTATTGTAAAGTGAGGAAAATGGGTTTGTTGCCCTGAGGCAACGTTTTACAATAGAGGGTTAATTCTGTGGAGGTCCTTTTTTTACACTCACACATCTCATTTACAAAAATGGTTCTTTAAAGAGATTTGTGGAGCCAAAAGTAGTTCTTCTAGACAGGGGTGTCCAGTCTTTGCTGCATGTTTTCACCCCAAACAGGCACACCTGATCACTCCTGCTTTGCTGGAATGAAGAGCTACAGTCACACCAGTCCTTTGCAGATAAGACTGGTCACCACTGTTCTAGGGTATTGCTCCAAAGAACCTTTCTTCGGCAGCTTTATTTTTAAGAGTTGATTAAAAGTGCAGACCACTGTAACCAGGGTCTTATTCAGTAAAGCAGAGCACAACTTGGCACACAGTGCTGTTCTACTATTCAACCACATCTTTTGCTTTCTGTGTTGGAGATTCCTGTGTTTTCTCATGTTCAGTGAAACTTCTCGCTGTGAATACCATGTGAACCTCAAGTGATCTGCTCAACCTGTCTGGCAGAGTCTGTGTCCAAAACAATGCCCTTTTGTTAGGCTATGTGAAACAGCTTTGTGCCAAGAGGAACAACATCTTTTACTCTCCTCACTATTTGTTACAGCGTGCTCTTGCAAGAAGCTTTCTGTGTAGCCCTCCCAAAGCTTTTACCTTCCAGGAACCACGTTGCTTTTGTATGCCACTGTAAACTGATACACTGATGCATTGATGTATTGAATACTGAAGCTGGTAGAGTGTTCTACATCATTTATGTTAATGTTTGTTCAATGCTTTTACTTGGAAGTAAAACTTGGTTCATTAAACTGCACTGCAATTGCATCTTTCCTCATATGCTATACTGCATCCTGAACAGCTGTCAAAATGCTTTCCATGGTGCAGACTGGGCATGGGATGGTAAGAAAGCGCCCCCATGTGGACAAACACATGAACTGCACAGAATTAGTCAGGGACATAGAAGTGTTATAGACATGACAATCAGCCAGGCTTACTGCTGCTGGCTACGTATCGAAATGTATGTTCCAGCCCCTGATGGTGATGGTTATGGTCATTACATTCAATTTTAAAAGCTCCATGACGCAATTACTTCAATTACCAAGTCAGTTAAATGAGAAAATTCTTAGCCTAAGGGTGAACTTTATTAAATTTCATTTTTTTTTGCCCTTTTTATCCAGACTGAACTGAAAGTAAAAAAACAAAACAAAAAAAAAACTGGATGTAGGTCCATATTGTGGTGGATGGCCCAAGCTGTCATTAGACAAAGTTATAATAAAGTATTTGCACAAAAATATTGAGAATCATGTACTAGCACTAGACCAGTGTTTTTTAAAGGAATTCCAGTGTCTATATAATTCAGTGGTTGAGAAGTAAGCATTCAGATGCTTTGATGTGAAATGATTCACTGTAGAGAAACTTACATACTCAGATTTATTTACAGTGGTGGTGATAGAAACCAGGGGTCACAATGTCTACAACACTAATATAGCCATTTAGTTTTTATGTGTAATGTTGATGTAAAACTGTTAAATCTAAAAAAATCCTGCAGAGCCATGTGCGGGACCCCATGTTAGGGCCCGTTACCGGTGGCCTACAAAAGGCCCTAAAATGAGGTCTTAAAATAGACTGCCTGCAAGGGGCCCCAATTCGTCGTGAAACCAGGGGCTCATGCTAGTGGCCCAAATTAAGCCCTCCTATCAGTGCTTGGGGTTAGCTTCCACAAATGACTGGGGCCCCACTATTGGCAGCCACGTGCGTTTTTGCTGGGCTGTACCCCTCCACCATGAACATACAGTATTAAAAAAAAAATCTCATCTCAAAACCACTGTAAATGTCTCAGTGTCTCTGCCATCAGGCAGTGTATTCATAACCATCTTGTGTAATTACTTTGTGATGTAGCTTTTCAAGGATTTAAATACTTCAGGTGTCTGGTTCCTATCACCACCACTGTAAACAATACTGGCTGCTTACACATTAATGATTTAAGTATTAAGAAATTTTTAAGTCAAAGTGAATCAAAAATTAGAATGCATTTCACTTCCGCACTGTGATGTACAGTATTCCCGAGTGAAATGTGATGTTAGCTTTTGGGGCTGCCTTCCTTGATTTTGCTGCATTTGTAGTCAGGGGTCACCATCATTTGGGTCCATATAGCAACCAGATCAGGTAAAATGAAAGAAAACAGTCGAGAAAGAAAAAAAATCATTCATATTTGGACTCTGGGTCTCTGAACTAGCTGAGGAGTTTGGCTCAATGGTAGGTGGGATTGGTGATACATATTATTTTTTTTATTTTTCCTCGCCCACTGGTGCATGGTGACGTGTTCAAAAGCCATGATGTTTTAGAGGTGGGAAAAGGTCCATTTATGTCACAATATTATGGGAAAACAAGAATGTTTTCCTTTAAATTATATGATTAGTTGTGCTTAAACAGGAAAGTTTTCATTTTCTTCTATTTTGCTTTTAAACACCCTGCATGTACTTCTCCACCATGGATAATGAAAAAATAAAACATTTAAGGGCCAAATATCATCTGAAAAATATCGTAAAACAATGTCTCAGGCATAAGGTAATGTATTTGGAACCATTTCATGCACTAGCTTTCTGCAATGGAGCTTTTAAAGGCATTAAACTCTTCGGATGTCTGGGTCCCATCACCGCCACTGTGAACAACTCTGAGTCAGTAAGATTCTCTAGAACAGAGCATTTCATTTCAAAACATTCTGAATGACTTTATTTACACCTTAAACATTTAATTATGCAGACGTTTTAAAAAAATCGGTGGAACTGCACTGTAATATGACCAGGGACAAAAAACTTCACTAATGTTGTCCTCATACTTTCCTCCTTTTAAGCAAATGCTTTAAAAGGTGTAGCTAGCAAATGTAGAGAGAGAGAGTTGTGATCCAGCCACTAAATTTGGGGTTTGGTATCCAGAGCTCCTGCTGCAATGACCAATAATCAGAATGATCAGAAGGAATATATTTTAAAAGTGCAGTTGACTGATTACTTCAGGTAAACAATGGAATCTTAAACCATCAAAATTTCTCTGAGCTAGAGAAAAAAACAGAGTAAATTACTTATTAAAATAAGAAATTATTTCACAAAAAACCCACAATAAACAAAATGGTTCAAGCTCTCAAATGTGTCTTAAAGTGGCAAATGTAAGAGTGCAAAAGAGTGAAGCAACACAAGACACAGAAGGAGCCCACAGTCCAGTTTTGTTCTGAGTTTTAATCACTGAAAGAGACGATGATGCCCTTTTCTCCTCTCCTCTCTCGTTTCAGCAGTGTCCCTGAATGGCTGTGGGTGGCACCTCAGCACACCTGACAGCCTCCACATGACCGGCGTACTTATAACTCACCCCTATTAACTCCGGCATAGAAAAGAAAAAACAAATATCTGCAGCAGACCAGGGGAACTGCAAATCCTTTAACAATCAGCTCTTTTTTTAATGTTTTCAGGTATCTTTGAAAGTCTTTTTGGCAGCAATGTGGCATTACTGTGTGAAGAATTGCAACCGTAGATTAGCGATAGGCTACATGGAAATATTCATTTCAGTCAAACATATATAGAGTCAGTGATATTTAAACAATGTTTAAAAAAACACCCACGCACGCACACACAATACCCTGGTGTGTTTCTTTTTTTTTCCTCTTTAGCTCCATGTGGAACAGCATACTGATTCAATAGAGCAGCATGATGGGACCCACCTACAGCAGGGGCCCAATTCTGCTCTTGGAGGGACAGAGTGGAGCAGTTTGCTGATTCCTCTGCTCAAACACTACTGATTCGACGTGTCAGTTCATTAGCAGGTTTAGTGGAAGTGTTAAAGCACAGACATCATCAAAATGTGCTGGACACGTGCTGGACTCTGACCTTCCAAGACCAGACGTTAGTCACCCCTGATCTACAGCATCATGGATAGTCAAGAATGCAGCTCCCATCAGAATGGGTTACAGTGAGTACCTATAGGACAACGTCAAATTAAAGGATAAGTTCACCAGCTTTTCAAGATTCACAAGGTGTTTACCTTGTCTGTACATGCAGTCTTTAAAATAAAGGTGCTAAAAGGTTGCTTTGGAGCAATTTCATGGAAGAACCACTTTTGGTTCCATAAGTCAGTGGTTCTCAGGGCCCCTAAGATACTCCACATTTTTGATTAGTCAGAATTTTCCAAACACTTAAAAGCTTCTAAAGAAATTAAATAGTGAAAGCCAATTAGTTATATGCTGTCGTCCTGAAGAACAGTGACATTTCAGCTCTAAACCCCAGCAGGGGGCAGTGTAAAGCCCAACTCAAGCACAGAAACACTACTGCAGCTGGCTAAAGGCTACCGCACACCAGACGAGAAGCTCCACACCATGCTGCCAGAGATCTTTAGGTAGCGGACAGTACACAGTGCAGCTATAGGCCACGGCACATAAATATCATCTCAAAAAAGCAGCAACGTACAAGCACCTCAAGTTCATCTTATACTCTACTCATACAGATTTAATGGAATAAAACTTCCAATACCGTTTAGTAAATATGTCAAAGTTTGGTATCAGCGAGCGAACACTGTTTTCCAGCTAAAAGGTAAGAGGTGAAATATAATGTGGGTAGGGTAGTAATGCAAGTTGATGCTAAAAACAAATCAGCATTTGCCTGTTTATCTTAAAGAGACTGAGTACATTTCATGCCACATTTATAACTAATTTGCAGTCCAGGTTTAAAATAGTACAGTACTAGAGAGATGCTGAGTTTTTTTTGCAACACTGCACACTGCATTCTGATGTGTCTGGTATGTGGTATATAAACCTGTAGCCAAAGCCTTTGCACATGAAAACAAAATAAATTAATATTTTTAGTATTTTAATATTTTGTTTTCATCCCTACTCTGTATGTCTTGCGAGTTGGTTTTAAGCTAAAAGGAGACTACCTGAAGAAGGCAGGTTTGAGAACCACTGCCCTTACAAACCTATCAATGGATGATTCTTTAAAGCATATGCAGAAGATTAGGTTTAGGACAGTTCGGTGTTTCCCTGCTCAAAAACACCTACTAAACATAGCAATTTACAGTTTAACAGTAATTAGCAAAACAAGGTTTTTCTGAGCAGGTAACACTGAGCAACTGAGCAGGAACACTGATGCATATTCCTGTACTTAGTAGCAGAACAGAAAACCTGTTGACTCAGATAATAAAGGTCCAACAATAAAAAAACAACAAAAGCATTCCTTTGGAGAACCATCCATTTAAACTTCTATGGCATTGCTCCGAAATCCCTTCTGGCACCTTTATTTTATATGAGGGGGAAAAACGTCTTGAGGCAGTAACTAACATGGTCCTTACCAATCACAAGTAAACCAGAGGAAATGATGTTTGTAAAAATGTAATTGAAAAAAAAAGGGTGAACTCTTCCTCTAACGCCTTGCATAGGCCTACAGGTTTGGCCCCCTAGTGGACGCACAGGTGCAGGGATTAAAACGCACCGCAGCAGCTGTCAGGGGTGAAGCCATGAACCCTCAACAGACTGGTACTGCTGAAATACTGCCTCAGAGGCTTTCAGGTCTGGTGTTTCTGTTCCTAATTCAAGAGCCAAGTGAGCTGACTTCCGCTTCATAATACTTTTTTCCACAATACAATGGAGATACGAATCAAGAAATGAAAGGGGGAAAAAAAAAACAAAACAAAACAAAACAAAGACAAAACAAAAAAAAAACAACAACAACCCTGCAGACCGACGAGACGAGCTCGACTGCACTCCAACAAAATCCACAATCTAAAAAATGGCGAGGGTGGGGTTCGGACACTGAGACAGTAAACTAAAAGACACATCCCCTGCCCTCAAAATACAAAAATAAACAAACTACCAAAACACCCCACACACAACGAAAGCTCGCCCCTTTCACGGGCATGTCCAGGCTTTCAGTTTCCATGGCAGTGCTGACCCGGGTCACGGAGACAGGCCGCCTCAGACCTGGATCCTCCGCCTCTCCTGACGAGAAGTCCTCTTTTAAAAAATAGATACTAGATTCATACAGTATTTCATAACGAATATCACAAACAATATTCATAATCATTTCTTAAAAGAAAATTGAAAGCAAACTTAACACCTTCTTTGTTGCACTACTCATTTTTTTTGTTTCTTTTTTTTTTCTTTTTTTGCATTCAGTTCGATATGCATATGCAATACAGATAACCCACCCCACCCCCACCAGGCTTCTAATGCTTGGTCAGTTTGAATGAGAGCACCATGGAGTAAAAGAAAAGAGAGAACAATAAAACAGAAAAAAAAAACAAAAAAAAAAACAAAACAAAAATACTGTAGTCAAAGCTGAGATGTGCTCTCTGTCTCCTCCTTCTCCTCTTTTCACAGATCTGTTCATTTTACCTTCCACTCTTTTACCATCCATGGAAAAAGAGGAAGGACAAGTGTCCTGTCCTGGTCGGTGCGGTTCTTCCTCTTTCCTCCACTGCATTTTTCGTGTCAAGTAACGGTTAGCTCAGTGCTGATTTGAATGTGTTGCATGATTCGTTTATGTATTTTTTTTTTTCTTTTTTTGTCTCTTTTACTTCATTGGCCCCTTGTGAGAGGGAGGCGATGGGTAGTCACAGTTTCAGGTAGGCTTGTGTTAATTTTGTCCTCTGCTGCAGGTGGGATCTCCCTCTCTCTCTCTTTATCTCTCTAGATGAACACTGTACTCCACAGACTGCAGACCGCTGAATAAGGCTACTCGTATTCAAGGAACTGCTTATGGTAGAATAACAAATATCTGTAAGGGAGAAAAAACAAGGATCACATATACACACATATACATACAATAAAAGAGCATCTTTCACTGACCATGGTCATAATCAGTGGTGATCCCCTTCTCAAATTACTTGGAGGTGACTAGTCAGCTGGTCTTCTCCGAAACAGGAGGTGGTTGAAAAAATAGAGGGGCAAAAAAGTGTCCGATTTTTGAGCATTTAGCCCTGGTGCTGTACAAGTTTGAAGTGTCGCAGCACACATACATTTTTTTAGGTCAAAAACTTTTAAAATGTATAAATCTGAGTAAGTGTAAGCAGTATCTGAGCTCAGGACTGGCTTTCACTCTAGCCTATTTGTAACTAGCAAAGATACTTTCTCTAGGTAGACAAAGCAGTTTTTGTAAGTCGCTCTGGATAAGAGCGTCTGCTAAATGCTGTAAATGTAAATGTAAAGTGGAACAAAACGGTGGAAAAACAGAAGCATCATGTAAAAATGCTTGGTGAAACATTTGGTGAAACGGTCATACAATTCAAAGGTAAAGTGGGACTTTAGAGTTGTAATGCAGGAGGGATTAGTGATTGCAATCCTTAACAGATCTAAATGACTTTCATAAAACAGTTTCTTAGTTTAGCTTGATTTTGCTAACAGCACCTCGCTTCAAGTTAATAGTAGTACTTTTTGCCCATGTATACTGAAACGACTGATTGCTAGCACCGCTGGGGTCATATCAGTGCAGCACCTGACATTTTAAGTTTTGCGTTGTTTTGTTATCAATAATTCACAAGTTTTTAGCTAGCCAGTTAGCTATTGCTAGCTGCTGCTTAGCAACAGAGGAAGCGCAGCCCAGTGCAGCCTTCAAAAAGCACCGCAGTGTGAACCTCAAAGGAAAAACAAAAAAAAAAAAACAAAAACACAACACAACACCATGGTGCACCTTGCTTTTTTCTGTTCAGCATTTTGTATGCAGTGCTCAGTATTTGCTTTTAACATTGTAAGCTTCAGTCTATGCTGATTTCAGACAGCTTATGTTAGGTATGCAGCCTTACTATCTGACAAGACAAAGCTAATCTATCTGTCAGATATAAATGTTTAGCTGCAAAAATACAAAAAAGTTAATGGTTTGTAGGCCGGATTTAAGGAAGTATTATAAACACATGATGGTCTGCCTTGTGGCTCGGACGTGGCCTAAATGTGGTAGTGTGAGACCCTTGATTTACAGGGTGCCTGATAAACTGTGCAGCAGTAGATGGGCTCCAGCCAGTAAGTGTTAAGCCTAACCCTTTATTTATAAACTATATTATTAAACCCATGATGACTAGCCATTCAAATGCTTAACCAATAAGCTTATACATTAACCATTCTAGTATTGTACAAAACAGCTGCCAAAATTACTATGTCCACTTAACCAAAGCAGGAGGAACCTTCTACAGCCAGTTTATTAAGCAAAAGTGCTTCAGGAAACCTGTATCCACAAAGTGCCAAGTACGGATGTTACCATCAGTGTAGTCAATTGGGGGGGGTATTTTCGAGACTGGACGCTGAATCTCGGCTCCACAGTGTGCAGCATAGCGCGAAAGCCTGGTTCTCAACGACTGAGAACAGACAGCAGACAGCAGGTCACATAGCCCCGAAGTCTGGCCTCGCCAGTAGCGAACGAAAAAACAGATTAAGACGAACATTTGGAGGACTTATTCGCATTTATAAGCAGCGCGGTTGGTTAAATCTGCTGAGAGACTGTCTTTCTCTAAAAAGTTGCGAAAATGAACTCGCTTCTCTTTCGTATTTTCCCGTTCCACCTTAAATGGTGCAGCAGTTACATTCGGTGACTAAGACAGAATTTAAGGTGGAACGGGAAAATTAGAACGAGAAACTGGCGAATGAGAAGCGACTTCAGCCTCGTAAAACAGCCGGACGCTGAGACATTTTACAAGAAACTCTTCTAGTTTTGAAGAAAGGTTTTCTGGCGGAGATGGGAGGAAAGCGGCTAAAGCTAAAGCTTAAAGTAGAGCGAAGTAAATCTGCGCTCTCGTTTATATTTTTAGCCCATACTAGGACATTAGCACACACTAAGACATACTGGGCATTAAATGTTGTGGCTCCCAAGGTGGTCTGACTTCGTTGAAAGGCAAAATGGCTCTTCTTATCATTTGTGTGGTGACTCCTGACCTAACCTGGCTTTTAATGCAGGGAGCCGGTTGAATTTCTCGCTCATCTCGTAGTGTTTTTGTTATGTGCCGCCACAGACTGTCCGGGCGCTGCACTTTCCCACTTCCAGTTCAGCCTTTTGCGTTCCGTCAACATTACGTTATAAATTAAATATTTAGAAAAACGATTTCTGACGTTGAATGAATCGATTCAGAATTGTTCACGTCCGCATCGCGATGCATCTAAGAATCGAGTTTTTCCCGCACCCCTAGCAGATACGGTGTATCTTTACTGCAACTGCAATACTAGTAAGGCTGTATTTTTCAGCGCAGAACTGACAAATCTCGCCTCACCCTTCACTGTCCAGCACATCTTTAATGCTGGCCTTAGTGATGATGGCGTCGTCACATTTAAACCACTGGTCCTTGTGCTGGCGGATGAAACTGGTGTAGTGACCGCTCTCCAGCGTGCCCTGGTGATTAACCACAGCAAACAAGGAATACCTGCGAGAGAGAGAGAGAGAGAGAGAGAGAGAGAGAGAGATGGGCATGATTTTTGAATAATAGTTATTAGCAGGTAAATAAAGAAAAAGCTGTTATTAATAGAAATTGGCGACAGTAAGCTAGAACTCAATGGCTGTTTTTATGGCAAAACATATGCCTGACGTGCCAGTATTCCAGCACACTGCGAAATTCACCACGCACTGTACTGTTATAGTGGACAAATGCCATCACTTCATTTTAGTAAAAAACCCATTTCACAAAGCTCATACTACATTGTCACCATCTGGCTGTAAACAATCATAGCGAGAGCAGCTACAGTACTGCAGAAGGTGAAGCAACTTTTTCTACCGTAAGTTTGGAGGGAAAAAACACAATAGTATCTCATAAATACACCAGTGTTTGCAAGCACAAATTGTACGTACATGAACAAGTACCAGTTAAATGATGGACAGAACTAATGCAATTTCATGAGAGACGGTACTTACTTATTGTCATTGTTTAAGACGTCCACTGACTGCTGATACTGGCCGTTCACTCTGCTCTCTTTACTGTGGGAAAGAAAAATATATATAAAGCATACACTGTAAGAACTTTCACAGGCCAATCCATTTTTTCAGTAATATTTTATTTTAATGACCATTTCATCATTAAACACAAATGCAGACCCAAACATCTAAATCTGCATTAAATTAGCATACAGTGAAAATCCAAACAGCATGGCTTTGGGTTTATCTTAACAGAAATGTGTTCCTAATTTCAACGGATTTGAAAGAGTCTTGATAAACAACAATACTTTGGGGGAGACTTTACTACTTTACTACTTTTACTACTCATCCGACAGAAGCAACACAGTCAATATCAAGTGTCACATTTCTCCATAATGCTAATCCAGGCAGATTTAGTCCCAATTTCTACATTTTTATTACAGGGTTACAAATGCAGTAAAATAAACACAATTTTGACATTTTAGCATCGCCTAAACAGTATGATAAATAATAAATAACATGCTTGAAATGTGTCCGATGTCGATATTTTTTTAGCTGCCGATATTGATATGATTCAGAAGTCACTGCGCATCTCTTGCACTAATAAAAATAATTTGTGTTTAGATCTGTGAAGCTGTGAACTGAGAGGACCAGATTGCCCCAACAAAATTTTAAATATCTTGAAAAACATATCCAATAAAAGTCCTGCGAGGTGTTTTGAACAATTTACACGGATTTATTCTCTTGGGTTAGTTCTAAGGTTGTCTTGTTACATGAATTCAGTCAGTCAAGTCCTCACCAGCATGTATGTGTGCATGCCAGCGAGTGTGTGTGTGCCCATGTGGGTGGCAAGACAGCTGACCTGGAGGCCATGAAAGGAGTCATGTCCAGCTCTAAGGGGAAGGACACATAGGTAGTGATCTTTCTCCGCAACTTGGCCGAATGCTCAAAGCGCTGGTACAGCAGATAAACAGGTGAGAGGGAGAGAGAGAGATACAGTGTGAATAACAGGCAGAAAAAATGTCTAACAATTGGTTTTCTTTCAAGTAATACCGTTACGCTACTTAACCAACTGACAATACCAAAAATTCTATGTCATTTAACAGTGCTTGGGTGAAAAATAAACCGCTCTGTGCAGCATCTTTAGCAGCAAGTGTGCCCAAGTTGTACAGAATGTGGAACGTCTTTCTCATAGTAACAAGCTGACACAGAGATATAAATCTTAGGAACTCAGCATTCACCAATGTGAAATGGCCATGGTATATATTCAATCCAATCTCAGTTTGTAATGTTCCATTACTACTCTAACATGACTACAGGCTGACAATTGCTTTAATACTACAGAGCAGGGTTGGTGCCACACCTCCAGAAGTGGTGAGACAAAATCTGTTTAACAGGGCTGGCTGAGTGACACACTGCAGCTGCAGCTCCTCTCACTGAATTCATGAACTCAAAGGCTTTAGTGTTTGGAAAATGTCCCACCTCCAATCTGAAATGGGGATTTTGATTGGTTCTGATGAGTTTGACACGTTCTCTGTTCCCTTCTATTGGTCAGCGCTCCATGCAGTTAAATTTCTTTACGACCTAAGCATCCTAAACTCTGTCAGAACGTGGTGGGTCTTTGCCCCAGTACTTTGAAACGTGGTGGGTCAAATGCCCACTCGCCCCCGTGGTTCTGGCAGCCCTGCTACAGAGCATCGAAAAAAAAAAGTTCAATGTCATTTAACATTAACTTTGACACCTAAGAAGTCAGCATCAGTGAGCCAATAAGCACACCTGTTCCAAAGTCTAGACTACTCACTGGCTTCCTAAATTACATTACAAACACGTTACCAACATTAGTACCTCACACTCATTTCAGACTGAAGTCAGACCCACTTTCAGTTTGTAATTATGAAGAAGATATTGAAAACAGTATCATTCAGAAATTGCTATTGAAATGAGTAACCAAGGTATTGGTGTGACATTTCTGAACAATACCCAGGCCTACAACACTCAAAAATTCTAATCCAATGGCTCGACTCAAAACAAACTGGGTGAAATGGTAATACTAGTGGTTTGACCCGACTAGCGAAAACTAGAGAAATCTAATTGTGCATCAGTATTTCCTGGAGTTTTACCAAACAAAAGCATTCCATCTAAGCCTGTCACAATTATTATATAATCATCTGATTGCAATTATTTGCTAGTCACAATTATTCAAGCTGACTGCAATTACTTTCCACAGCTGGTAGCTTTCACAATCATATTGTATCAAGAAGCGGAATGTGAAATAGGAGCATTTAATCAGCTGACTTGAAATAAATAAACAAAAGAATCATGAAGCACATTCCCTGGGACAAGTTCCGAAAACAATAAAAGTAAAACTTTAAACTGGGTACTATAACATAATATGGGGGTGTTTGTCTATTTGTTAATCTGTTAGCTAGGCAGCTACACTACTTTTAGCATGTATGCTTGCAGAATAAAATTTTTTTCATTCAAATTTCCATACTCAAGGAAAAAAAATCTCAGTTTTAGTTGGCTTTACACACGTGATTTTAAGTATTGACAATTAGAAAGATGGCCAGATTGGACTATGTCAAAACACCTGAGTTATTTGTGAAATATTATTCACAAATTATTCTAAATAATGTTTTTTTTTTTCTAAAAATTGAAAAATACAACAATATAGAGCAATTAATCAAACCCCACATTTTGCTGGCAATCCATCCAACACATGTGGCTAGAGGGGTTAGAGGTGCTGTTAGGTGAAAAGCTACAGCTGACGCAGGTGGATGAATCTATTATCTCATGGATAATGGACTATCTGACTGGACGACCTCAGTATGTGCGACTGCAGGGCTGTGTCTCAGACAAGCCTGCGTGCAGTGTTGGGGCACCCCAGGGGACTGTGTTAGCTCCATTCCTGTTCAACCTGTACACCTCTGACTTCAGGTAGAACACAGTCGCAGCATCTGCAAAAATTCTTAGATCCACTGTGGGGTGCATGAGGAATGGACAGGAGGAGGAATACAGGAAGCTGGTGGAGGACTTTGTTGACTGGTGTAAGCTGAACCAGCTGCAGCTAAACATCAGTAAGACTAAGGAGATGGTGCTGGACTGTAGAAGGTCCAAACCTGCCTTCCACCAATCACCACTGATGGAGTAGACATGGAGGTGGTGGGGACCTACAAGTATCTGGGTGTGCACTTGGACAACAAGCTGGACTGGAATTGTAACACTCACGCTGTGTACAAGAGAGGCCAAAGCTGCCTCCGAGCAGGCTGAGGTGTTTTAGTGTGTGCATGAATCTCCTATGGACATTCTACCAGTCTGTTGTAGCAAGCGCTTTATTCTATGCTGTTGTGTGCTGGGGCAGCAGCATTAACAAAAGTGCCCTGAACAAATTACACCTCACACCTCCTGAATGCTACACTGGAAAAACTGGAGAAGCACATTCAGTGGCAGACTGTTACAGCTGCGATGTGTTAAAGAGCGTGTGTAAGATCTTTCTTACCTACTGCTATAAGGCTCCACAACGAGTTTCCATACTGCAGAGACGGTAATGATCTCACGCTGTCTGAACTGTGCTAAACCACACACTTTATCACCTCTCCTGTTAATACACACTGTGCAATATATCATAACCTGTTGTTTTAATTTCACTATGCACTTTAGGCTGTAAACACTGTGGATACTCATAATTTACTCATAATTCATTGTGCTGTAACTACCTCATAATACTGCGGTACTGCAGCCACCATCAGGTGAAAGAAAGACCTGCAATGTACTGGCAGGTAGGGCACTTATAACACGCTCTAGAACAGAAGCCACGGGCCAATTAAAAATTGGCCACGGGCCGCATTTGGCCCTGGGGCGAGACTTTGGGCACCCGTGTTCTAGACACTTATTTGCTCATTTTATATAACCTTATAACCTCAAATTGGTGAAGACTGTTTAAGTGTGATAATGAATCAATAGTTTATATGGGGTAGCACTACATGAGCCTGTGGGCACTGATGCTAAATTATGTAAAAGGCTTGATTTAAAATGAATGCCTTCCAACCAGGGCAAATCAGTATGATCATTTGTTAAGAGTTAATTAGGAGAAATTAAAGATTCATTGAAAGTGGTTATGAGAAAAATCTGTGAACCCACTGTAATTTCATTTTCATCATCATCAATCACATTTTTAAAAATACTACCAATGGATGAGTTAAAATGTGATCTTGCCCAGTACTCATGAAGCTTCTCAGAGTAAGAATGCTAACCTTAGTGTATTTACAACTAGTGAAACTTTTATAGGCAATAGCCTCAATAAGATGTAATCTGTAAATGCAAATCAGTTCTGACTAATCATTAAGGAGAATTTTGGCCCATTCTTCAACACAAATCTGGGTCATTCATGTATCCATATTCCACTTCATGCATATTTTTAGTACACCTTCAAATCACAACATAATGAGATTAAAGTCAAGACTCAAACTTTTCCATAACATATGGAATTTGCTCTGTCTAAACAAAGTGTTGTTGATTTACTCCCATTTTGAATTGAAGTCATGCTGAAAGACCTCAACAGTCCTTAAGATAGCAAGCCATCCAAAGCAGCCCCACATTACTAGAGTAATACTCCCTCCACCATGCTTCACAGTTGAGATGAACTTTTAGTGTTATGCAGGATGTTTTCGCCAAATATAACTCTGCACATTGACCAATGTTTGCCAAATCTGTTTACACATCATTGTTCCAGGTGCATGGTGGAAGATGCATGTGATCTTTAACAAACTTCAGCCATGGTTTTTACTGAAGAGCAATGGTTTTCCACATGTCAGCTTCCTATGAACACCACTCTTGTTCAGTGTTTTTCTTATAGGAGACTCTCAAGTGTAAGAGATGCTCACAGATCCTTAGCTGTCACCCTGGGGTTCTTCATCACTTCGACTTGGCAAGCCCTGATCTGTGCAGGGCGCCCACGCCTAGGAGCAATGGTGCTGAATTTCTTCCAAACTATCTGTCTGAGTGTGGACTGATGGAGCCTGAAATCTTCAGACACTTTTTTTGTGAACAGTTTGTCCAGTGTTCTCTTCTGGGGTCCTTTAGAATCTCTTATGAAAGCCATATTGGACTTGTTACAGAAACAGAGTTTGCATTTTTTTTTCACCAATAACCGTGATTGTTTAAACAAATTGTTCAATAAAGAAATGTCGCTACAGAAAGCTTGAGGTGTGTGTTAAATTGAAAATAAATGTCTACTTGTTATTATGGCTCATATCACGGATGACGATCACATCAAAGTTTACAAGCCATTCAACCAAAAACATAATTCCAATGGTTTCACACAGTCTCACAATTATAATTTCCAAACATTTTTGGAAAGCATACAAAATGGATATATGTGGCTTCACACTTTAAAAGAGACCTGTATTATTATAAACTTACTTTCAGATGAAAACATGCTACTATGGGAAGCTTCTTCATTGTCAGTTGTTTAGTGGACTCTTGGTAGCTATGGCAACCACCACATTTGATTTTGGCACTGCTTCCTAGATGCTCAGGCCGAGTGAATCTGCAGAACACGGCAAGAAATTGAGAGAAGAGAGAAAGAAAAATGAAACATAAGAGATACATCTACGTCATGCATTCAATTAAATGTATTATGCTTGCATGTGCATAAAAAAAAGTTACTTTTTTATGAAGGACACCTATCAGTGAACGTGTTTGTGGATTTGTCTGTTGGCTTTGAGTCCTGTAAATCTATTATAGTTAATAACATCTTAATGAAACAGACACATCTGCCTGAGCACTGTGTAAGTGGAGTCCACAGAGAATCAAGTCACAAAAGCTGAACAGGAAATACAACATATGGTCACTTTCTTTTTCCAAATTTCTGTAACATCCAAAACAGGTGGTGGTGTTTTTGTCCAAAACTGACCACACATCCATTTAATTAAAAGTCATTTAGCAAATGGCAGCAATATGTCAGCTTCATACTAACAGTTTCTAAAGTGATTTTATATTAAACTCAAGTTACCGTGATTGTATTAGTACCAGCACTGATACTAGCATTTAAACGCAGTATCTGTATCAGTGGTGGGGATACTGATACTGCAAAGTAATCACTGATGTACATGCGTGCTACCGAGTTACGCATGCATACCGCCAAACTTAGCACATCAACAGTGTGGGATGACAGACAGCAGAAAGAAAACGCTCTCAGCAAAGTGTTATTTCATACAAAGTATTCTGTCGGTTTTCTGTATGAAGGCAATGCTAGTGGGTGATATACCGGTTGGAATTTTTCCTAAGGCATTAGTTTCATTGGTATGCCACAAATTAACTAGATTATGTAATGTATAACGTGTTTTACACTGTATAAAGAGCTGAATATTGGCAAGGCACACAGAAGGAACCGTTTGTCTTTTGGGGCAAGGGTAGCCTTTAGCCTTTGTTTACCCTTTAGCATAGCAGCCTGCTAGCATAGCTACCAGCTCCACCTGCGGTGTGCCTCTGTCAGTCAGCTGCATCAGTAGCGTGGTTTCGCAACCTGTTGCTCTCATCAAGCTGAGATATTGACAGCTCAACCACTGCAACTGTTAGCTGAAGAACTGTAAAACTTACTGAACTCCAGCAGTGGTTGATGCTCTGAGATGTAAACACAAGTGTATGGGGTGCAAGTATGAAACAAATGACTTGAGAAATATAAGATATTACCTATTGTTAAACAAGGATCTTATGTGTGCTTATCTTATGTGAATGTGTGCAATTTTAAACCTAGATTTGTTACAGGATTGGATCGGATTCATTCTTTCTTACTGTCCAATATCTGATCCAGCATTTTCTGCTGATAGCGGCCCAAGACTGATACCATCAATACAGATATACCATTTGTACTTACCGCTCATTTCCTGTGCTTTTGGCTTGTTATCTTATGTGCTGTATATGATACTACGTCTCAGGACAAATCCAGTGCAACCCAAAGGTTAAACTACATGCTCTACACCATGCTTTTCTCTTCCACATCCACTGTGAACCCCCAGAGTATCTAGAAAATGCTCTGCACATTGTTTTGTGTTTTCCCCACTCTACTCATCTGACCAGCCAATTGAGGAGGTAGCTAATGAGTTGAATCCAGTGTGCTAGATGAGACAAAGCACAAAAACGTGCATAGTGTGGTGTCCCCAAGATTAAGAACCCTTGTTTTAGAACAGCAGTCACGGCAGACTGGCCAAGACAGATTATCTGGGCATACCTGCGCAGGCAGTCTGTGAGCGTGGTGGATCCGGTCAAGTGACCCTCGCCATTGACCACACCACTGTCACCCCCTGGGCTCAGGGGCCAGAATGGTGTGGACGAGCCAGGCAGGTCCAGGCTGATGTCCCAGAATGGGTCTATCGTCGTGGAAACGCCACTGAAATAAGAAAAAAGGCAGGGTTCAGAGCTGCATGTCATCGCTGTCAAAACAAATCACCATTTTTGTTGTTTTTTCCTTTATTTTTGCATTATTTGAAAAGGCCAACTGCTTTTTACATGGTGTCAAAAGTTTCATGGTCCAAAATGACTTTGATTAAAATTGTTTCATTAACTTACATTAAAATTTTAGAACATAAGAACATTTTTGCATCTTTGTTTTTATATATATATATATATATATATATATATATATATATATATATAAAAAAATCTCTCACGGCAATAGTAGTAAGTCAGCGCCTCCTCTGTGTATAAAGGATGATGTTTAGGGCACCGCAGCACTCCGTTTAGTTGTTCTGTTCTAGACTTAAAGTTTAGTACAGTCTACAGCGCCGCATGTTTTTTAAAACAAAGCTTCGTTTGGCTCTTTGCAGTGTTTCCTGCTTCACTCCTCGCATCAGCGAAAACAGTCACTCGCTTGAGTTAAGATGAAAGTTAAACGGACTTAAAGCAAAAAAGTCTCTGATTGGTGCGACTGAACAGCACCGCTTTTAGCTAACTTCATTACCTTCTATGTGTAAAATTATTAGTGTTCACATACAGCTGCAGCAGGAGGAATTAGAAATGATGCATTGAGAAAATGAATGAATCGTTAACACCACTAATAGGTGTTATACAATCAGTGCTGTTCAATGAGGTTTGAACTGTGCTAACACATCCAAACCTTCTCCTTGATGTGTGTCTGTGTTCTGAGATAAGCAAACTGCTAGCGTGTATCTTTTCATATATGAATGCATGCACTTCCACAAGTCTTATCTACAACACATTTAGCCTAGATACTACACAAGCATTTGACACTTAAGACAGAAATGACATCTGGAGCCTTTTTGGCTTGATACAGCTTAGAACAAAAACAAATTTCTTCATCTCAGTATTCTATTAAAATGTCAAATCACTCTTGATCATGAAACAAAACATAAAAGCACTTTCTCTATTCTTGACAATCACAATCTGCGATGAGTCATGGTGCAATTTCAATGAACACCCAGCTGGGGGTGCTGGAGGACACAGCACAAGCAGTAGAGCGAGTGAATGAGTCACAAAGAAAAGATGAGAGAGAGTATGAGTAAGATCCAAAAATGTACGACAGAGAGAGAGAGTGTGCGTGGAAGTGAAAGAGGGGGTGTTTTGCAGGTAGGCCAAAGCGGCGGGTTTCTAATGGGGCTGCTAGAGGCAACAGCCTCAAAGGCAAAAAGGCCAGATACTTCACTTTACTCTGTCTTATAGGGAGCATGTATAACTTCACAGCTTGCCTGCCTCTGTACACCAACAACATTCCACACCAGCGTCATGAAGCAAAAACAGCTAGAGCTTAAAGACACAGAAACTGGCTTTTGTAGGGTAAAAACAAGATGATATGGTTCACAGACAAAGGATTGTACATGGAGGAATATAGCAAATGGATACACCAGAGCAGTAACTTCATCAAGTACAACTACCTTGCATCTACACTCATCGTCCATTTCATCAGCTCCACTTACCATATAGGAGCACTTTGTAGTTCTATGATTACAGACTGCAGTCCATCTGTTTTTCTACATACTTAGCCCCCTTTTACCCTGTTCTTCAAAGTCAGGAACCCTACAGGGCCACCACAGAGCAGGTATTATTTGGGTGGTGGGTCATTCTCAGCACTGCAGTGACGCTGACATTGTGGTGGTGTGTTAGTGTGTGTTGCGCTGGTACAAGTGGATCAGACACAGCAGTGCTGATAATAAAGTATGCAGAGAAACAAATGGACTACAGTCCGTAATTGTAGAGCTACAAAGAGCATCTATATGGTAAATGGAGCTGGTTAAATGGACAGTGACAAGGAGGTGAACTTAATGAAGTGGCCGGTCGGTGTACATCATTGCTGTCATAGCAAAACCTTATATCTCTGAAATAGTCTGAGCTCTCAAGTTAAAAGAATAAGCAGACCTCAGGGGAAAAACTTTGAAAAAAATGTAGGATATGTGCCCTTTAACATGACATACATACGGTCATGCTGCCCACCCCTAGTTTTTAGGCGAAGAGACAAACATTCTTGTTGTTTATGTATGTTAATATAATACGATTTTGTCATTAGTATTTTTGGCCAAGTTCAAATAGTGTAATTAAAAAAATAATAATTAATTAAATTCAAGGTTTTAACAAGGTTTTGATATGACAGTGACCACACGTGTGCATGTGCACAAACAAACGGACAGAGCAGGCCTTACTGGCAGACTTGGCAAGTCACGTCTGACTGCAGTCCGCCAGTGAAGATTTGGTCAATGATGCAGTTACAGTGATTCGGATTGTTGGCCTTCTTCCCGTTGTCATCACCTGAAAGAGAGAGAGAGAGAGAGAGAGAGAGAGAGAGAGAGAGAGAGAGAGAGAGAGAGCTTTAACCTTGTTGAGTTAATACACACTTTAATTTGAGATCAGAGAAGAAAGAGTGCTGAGTGCTTGTATGTTTGTGTGCGTAACATTAGCATGCTCTCTGTGCTCTCTGCTATCATTATGTAAGATGGTTTGTCCTGGGAAGACAATGAAATTGATAGCTGCTGCTGTGTTATACTGTACATGTGTCTGTGTGTCACCTTTGCAGTGCCGGTGCAGGACGTCCAGGGCAGCGATAAGGAACTCATGCGCATCCTGCTGCTCGTAGCCTGCCAGGTGGCGTGCGTGTGTCCACACCAGGTGCAGCAGCCGGAAGGGGATGTGAGGAGAGCGGTGACCCGAGTAGAACTGGGAAAAAAAAAAAAGACAGACAGAGAGGAGAGATACTCATCAGATATCATTTATACTAGAGGCAGGCCTGGGAGCAGGATTAAATAGCTTTGCCAAAAAAAATAAACAAAAAACAAAACAAAAAAAAAACAAAACAAACAAACAAACAAAAAAAAAAAACACAAAGATTATACTCACCTTGTCCTGAAACAGGACTGTCTGTTTTCATATCATATCATTACATCTTCCTTGCAGCCAAACCAAATATCAAAATTGAAACATTAATAAACATAACAAAGAGGCCCGTGTCAGTAACAGAGTCTTCTTATCTGGTTAACCCTGTGGAAAATAACTGCAGTAAGCAGTTATACCAGGCTGGGAGAGGGGAGAGGGGAGAGGTTCGCATGTAATTCGGATGTGGAGGGGTGAGGGAGATGAGGGGCAAAACTTCTTCTCCTGGTAATTTTGTGATGCCATGGTAGCTGAAGCTTAATCTTTGTTGAATAAAAAAATATAATATTAGCACAGTTCAGTAAAAGTTTTGTAAAAGTGTAATATCTTTCATTTGGCCACAAAACTGTAATTAATAAGAAGGAACGGAATCGAGAACGTCACACAAACTCTGTCTGAGACCATTTTGTCTGAGGCCATGTTACCTGTGACTGCTTAACCTGATGCCTTTTTGTCTGAGGTCGTTTTGCCTGAGACGAGAGATACGAAATGACAGTTCTTCCAGAGAACCAAAGCTGTTTTGTTTGAAACCCGACACTGTGATCTGAGATTGTTCTAAAATAGACACCATATAGACAGCATTTGTACATGTATGATATCTGCCTGCTGCAACAGCATGCAGTGTCTTAAGCCCACCCTCCCCCTCTCATCCACAACTGTAGACTCTGTTGGAATTTGGTAAATATTACATTCACGCTATCAGCATTAGCTGAGGAGGCGCGGAACCTCTCGGCTTGTAGCCCGAAACCGTAGCATCGCCTGAAGCAGCTGGCCCAGCGAGGGGTGCCTAAGGGGGTATGCAAGGAAAGCCGGCTAGTCTTCTTGCTAGACTAATGGCCGACTGCCAACCCCAAGAGTCCAGCTTTTCTTGCCACGCTTTTTTTCCGCTGTAACTCGTTACAGTCTGATCTGCCTTGACAACAAACTGGACTAAACTCAGACTGCAACTCACTAATCAGCAGGTGAGGTAATTAGCATGTTTGGCACTGTATTTATGTAATCTTATCTGTGTTTATTTGTGGCATATGGGTATAACCGTCACTGGCTGTTATCGAGGTAACTTGGTTAACGTACTCAATACAACCTAAATTACAAGGCTGCAGGAAAGTGCTATATACCATAGCACTTTATAGACCATAGACCATAGACTAACTCTTATGAGGGGGAAAAACATGGACATGCTTACTATGGCAACAATGTTATTAGTTTAGTCACAGTATGGTCTCAATCAGCTCTATTAAAATTTAAGCTGCAATGGCGTCAGCAGAAAATGTGCCTAACAGAAAACAGTACCAAGGCCTATAGGAACTATTTTAAATGTCAGAAATCTACATCATTGTTGAGAATACAGTTTAAAAGGCAGACTATTACACAAGATAAAATAAGAACGCTAAATTACAACTGAGTGGGCATTAACCCCCAGTGGCGAAAGTCCAGACTAAAGAAACACCACATTCAACAATAAATTCCACACACAACTCCTACACCTCTCCCTCCCTGGTCCCCATCTCAGTTTTCCCTGTTAAGACAGACAGCTACTTATTTTTTTTTTCTTTCTGGCTCCTGTCAGTGTTCACACACTTTGCAGCTCTTTAGGGCGCTAAACATGTGTGGAGCGAGCGAAATAGGAGAGTGAGAGAGAGAGTACGGAGGCTGGCCATCTGGACTGCCTGTCTGTCACAGGGTTGCCACGGTGATGTCACCGTCGGCATGGCCATGGACCGCGCCAGAAACGAACATGCGCTTTTCTTTGGTTTTCCAAAGAGGGAGGCGACCACAGTTCAGCCCATATTGTTTCCGAGGACTGGAAATTGCAGCAAAAGAGGAAGAGAGAGAGAGAAAGACACAGAGAAAAAGCGAGATCAAAGACTGTGCTCACTGACTCCAGATCAGACCACAAGAGATGAGAGGAGAAGAGAAAGGCTGTGATCAAAGGCTTCTCTCACTGACTTCAGATCAGAATCAGAGGCTCTGATCTGCACCCCCACTGATCACATCAACACCTCACAAGAGAGGACACCCCAATGACAGCAACAGCAACGAGTGGGGGGGGGTAAAGTGTGTGTATGTGTGAGCGCGTGTGTGTGTGTGTGTGTATCACACAAAGGCAACAGCCAGCTAAAGCTAAGGTTAAAATTGTGCAGCGGCATTCTCATATACTTTCAACTAACCACTGGGACACTTTTTTTAACTGAGAGAGTAAATCACACCCAGCAAAGACTGGGGGATTTACTCTGACGTAGCCTTTTAAAGGCCCCATTATAACTCAAAGTTTTAACAATAGAAGTGATTAAAACATTATGTGCCCATATTACTTACTATTATTTATTATCCTTTTCTGATCCTGTTCCCTGGCTGTAGACACATTGCTTTCAGTCCATCACCCAGACCTAGTAAAGTCATCAACGCAAGTGTACCATGTCATATGTGAAGAACAAACACTGGCCACAGAGCACATACACAGTGCCCTCCATAGTGTTTGGGACAAAGGTATGACTTTTTTGTATCTGCTTCTGTACTCCACAGTTTTGAATGTGTAAAGACCTAAGCACATAAATTAAGTCTGTGTGTGTATTTGGAACAACTGAGCAATCTAACTAAAAAAAAAATATATATTATTATTATGATTTTCTTTTATTTATGCTTCACATTTGGTGTCTTTATAATAAGCATTTCTCGCCCTCACCCTTAAAGCTAAATTCTCTTGGGAGGTTAATTCAAATTGATCTGCTTCACATTGCTGCTAGAAGTACGTTTCCATGTTTTGACTAGTGCAAGAAACTCAATAAAGATGAGACACATTGGTTCTGAAGTTTTGTTCCTTCATTTTTTTTTTAAACACCTGACTTTTCTTTTCTTTAACAACCACTACTCAGACCAGAAACAGTGACTACAATTAAAAATGTGAAATTATTCTGCCTTTAGCCAAGCCTTTTACCCCAAATCATGTGACTGGATCAAAGATCTTTTAAGTTGGGGATGCTGTGAAATTTTAGGCATAGTATAAGTGACGTGAGCAATGAAGTCATGCAAAATCGATGATCGGGGCCACCCGAAACCAACAAAATAAAGTATTCTAATTCTCCTTTTTTCCCCATTTGATTTTTTTTTTCTTTTGCTAATTTACATCAAACAAAACATGGCTTAACAGGCTATAATGAGATGAGAGATACCAATTTACACAAATAACTGGCACATCAAACCACTGATGCACCTTAACTCTCAGAAGTGGCCTATAACTCCGCATAGATTTTTGCTCTTTGCACCTCAACCTGCGTTTATTTTAGCGACACGCCCCCAAAGCGGCCAACAGCTCGCTGTAACGAAAATACGATGTTAAACTATGCACGGCTACATGCAAAACAAGCACACATGGGTCTTCATTACGCTCAAATAATTGTTAAAAACGTTTTATTATTGTAGGAAATGTGGATGCATGATGTAACTGCACCCCCATGTCCCGCACCCTGTGCATGTCGCTGAAATACAACCATGGTTTTACATGCATTAAATGGCTTTGACTCAGAACTTTCTTCAAGAGTTCAGTTCAGTCCACAGTCCACTGGGTTGGCCAGACGACAACCTTCATAGCTTTTAATTCAGCTGCATCTAGAAATTTTTCAAATGTCACCGGAGCCCCACATGGAATGTAGTTTACTTTACAATTTGTGCCTTTCAGAGATTGAAATCACATTAACTATTAAGATGTCATAGACTATTTGGCTCAAACAGACAAAGCAAGTTCAGGTATGCTGTATTCTTTCGACTTCCTTGATACAGGAGATTCAATGCATTTACTTGCGGTTATTCATTTCCAAATGGGACATATTCATGTTTTTCATCTAAATTCACGTTTCGTTTCTTGAACACGCTCTTTGTGCCACTGATTTGCCAGAAAAGAAGTGACAGACACCGTTTAACGACAACTCACTCCAGCAGTGGATGGATTCAAAGCTAACTCCAAAACAAAGAGAATCGAAAGTCTCAAAAGGTGAATGGGAAGGGGGGAGAAAACACACACACACCTCTCACTTTCATTCAACATCATCTCCAAAATGGTGTAAAGCATGAAATATCAGAGACTCAGCGACCCAGATTTCACACCCCTGCACACACACATACACACCAACACACACACTTAAGAGAGAAACAAGGAGTCAAAAAGAAGGAAAACACAGACAGGGTGTGGTGGGGCAGTGTGGTGCAAAGAGGACAAAGTTGAGCAATCACACTCTCTCACTGAACATGAGACACACGCATGCACACAGATGCTGGTAAACTACATTTCTTCAGCTAAACACTTCTAACTCTTTACAAGTGCTCTGAATGTTCAACCAAACTGACCTGAATTCATAGCTCTCTCTCTCCCTCCTGTCTCTGGCTCCCAGCTGGTGGAGAGCTGAGTAAGCTACCGCTTCAATCCCAGACACCAGCACTCACCATGACAACCTGAATACCCACCAACCCACACGTGCACACACACGCACACTTTCACACAGCTCACCTCCTGAAACAGCTGAGACATCTCACACACCAGACAGGAGTTGGATTGCATTTCGCATTTGTGTCGGTCTGACAGGAAGAAGTCTCGCAGCAGCGGTGTGTGCGTGAGCGCCTGGACGATGCAGTTCATGAAGCATGTGTTGCCCAGGTTGATCAAGCCCCGTAAACCTGAAGGACACACAAAGTTTTTTTTGTTTTGTTTTTTTAAAAGCAATTTGTTTCGTATGTGAGGTCATACACAAGCACCGTTTGGTGTTTTTCCTATTTAAATACACCTGATTCAACTCCGCAGCTAATTGCCAGGTTTAGTTAGTGTGCTAAGCAAAGGAAAATCATCAAACTGTGCTGGACGCTGGCCCCCCAGAAGCGCAGTTTGCCACCCCTGTTTTAGCCCTTCATCATTGGTCTGGTTCTGAGTACAGGACTGCTGTCAGCTGGGTTGGCGGTTTTGTTTATTCTGAATTAGTTTAATATATAAAATTATCTATTCGATATGCATCTAACTTAGAATTTAATCAGGGATGTCTCGATTCCTTCCCCTAACCCCACCATCCAATCTGATCAGTGCTTCATTATTGAGTTGCAAAAGCAACATGATGTGACCCATAAAGCAAAACGTTTGGGTGAGTTTCGTTTTCACCCAGTAGCAACTCACAACAGAAATACATGGTGGGAGCATATTTTGCACCTTGTTTTGGTGGCATGTCATTTACAATGAACAGCAGAAAACAGACTAGAATAACCGCGTTCTCAATTTACTTGTGTTTAAAAGAAAAGTGGCTTGTTTAAAACAGTGGAAACACCTCTACAACAGTGGAGTAAACAAAGCTCAAAAACAAAAATAAAGGACCTGAGTTAGATCAGACTTATTTTAGCTGACACTTAATCGGTTAACATACACTGGGATTGGACATCTTTAAATTTTAATACCTCTATTAGGAAAAAATTAAGACATTTTCAGATATTTTATGACCTTCATGAAAACTTTCAAATGTACTTTAAGGACCAGCAGAAACACTCATACAGTACTATGCAAAAGTTTAAGACACTTAACAAAACTTATTTTTGAAACAAATAGTAATGTCATAAGTATTCATTTTATGTATGCCATTTGTTTAACCACTTCCAAACCTCTCACTATAAATTACATTTAACTTCCAGTACCAGCTTTGGCTAATCAGTGCTTCAGGGTAAATCCTGTGTGTGGGTGATGAATTTAAACAGAACCAAATCTGGAACCAAATCTTTGTGCTTCTAACTGAATTACATTGTAAACTATTTTTTCATAAATAAGAAATTCTTGTTCCTTTTTTACCTGATTTATGTTCATTTGTGTTTGTTCTATACACTAAATAGAGTTTTTACTGGCAAAAACACACTAGTGAGATTAATCATTTTAATAAATTTGCTTAGGATGTTTTTTTGCATTATAGTGTACAGATCTATACGTAATATGAATTTTCTAAGGCTAAACCTAAACCTAATTTTCTGTCTTTTAAACAAGCAAAACATGTAGTTTTACAATGACTTTTGTCATTTTTCACCCTGACATTGTTCACTATTTTTCCACATTTTCTGTACAAAGGCAGGGAACACACGCACACACACACACACAGTTAGACCAGTGAAACCCCAAAAACAATCTCAGATAAGGTCTCAATGACACAGGAAGAGGAAGAAGGCAGAAATTTTCCCATAGACAGGAAGTGGTTATGTTGCTGCATAGGCTGTAGCTTCCACTCACTGTGAAGCACACTTTGTGTCACTCACTTTCTCACAGTCACTTTTCCCAGAACGCATTACATCACCACAGATTTCTTCAGGACCCACAGGAGAGGATAATCAAACTAGCTGCTGAAACAGTATGAATAAATGTGAACCAATCTGAATGGGTCTGAAAGTGAAACAGTGGATTAATGACAGCTAAAGTGCTACAGGTTGTGATATGTGATAAACACTGATCAGTCATAACATTAAAACCACCTCCTTGTTTCTACACTCTGTCCATTTTACCAGCTCCACTTACCATACAGGCGCACTTTGTAGTTCTACATTTACAGACTGCAGTGCATCTGTTTTTCTGCATTCTTTGTTACCCCCTTTTCACCCTGTTCTTCAATGGACAGGACCCCACAGGACCACCACAGAGCAGGTACTATTTGTGTGGTGGATCATTCTCAACACTGCACTGTGTGTTGTGCTGGTATGAGTGGATCAGACACAGCAGCTGGAGTTTTTAAACACCTCAATGTCACTGCTGGCCTGAGTATCCACCAACCAAAAATACCCAGCCAACCATCCTGTGGGCAGCATCCTGTGAGCACTGATGAAGGACTAGAGGATGAACACCACAAACTGTGCAGCAACAGATTACTAAAACCTAATTAATGCTCAACTCAAATGTAGAGAAAGTGGGCTCTTAGTTACCTATAGTGCAGTTTGTAGTGATTTTCCTGCGTTTCGGATTGTGCCGTAGCAACTCCAGCTCCCGTTTAGTGGGCTCCCAAGTCGAAAACTTCTCCCCCACACCTAGAAATGAGAAACAAAACGCGATCAGGACAACAATCAGGACAACAAAAAGACAGACATTTCAATATTACTGCAAGTGTGCCAACCCAGAACGCCCACCTTGCAGTTTCCAGGCCTTTCTCTGTTCTTCTTTGGCAATCTGCTCCATGTCTTTGTCGTATATGTAGTCTTGGCACGCAAAGCAATATATCCCACCATATAACAAGTCTATAGCTGAGGACCAGAGAGGAGGGATCATTAGACCTTGACTGTTTTGTGGCAGAACAATAACAAGAGCATATATATAGAATATAAATTTAGCATCCTAGAAAGCTGGGCTAAGACGAGCTCCTCTTTACCACATAATCCGGTAATATGCACACTCGGACATTAAAATCTCATCCCAGATGAGCACTCTGAAGTTTGATCCATAATCCATATTTAAAAAGCAACTGATCCATATTTAAAAAGTCTTGATCCATGTTCAATTCCAGTTACAAGGATTGTTTCAGCCCAGCATATTTGAATGAGGCCCAGTACAAGGCAGCCAATCAGAACAGAGGCCATCTACATATATCAGAAACAGAAACAGCCTGTCAGCTCAAGGCTTAACTGATTTAGTGATGACCTACAGTTTTACAGGTATTGACCAAAATATCCTAGAAAACTACCAATTCTTTAGGTCATGGCACATTAACAAGGCACCCCTTTATTTAACGATGTTATTTTATAGGCTGAACTGATGAATTTAAACGCAACCTATCATTTCAAATGTATCCAAACCTAATCTTTAGCATGGGAATAACAGTTAACAGATAGTGAAACTGCAAAACCAGGTGGAAACAAAAAAATCTTGGTAGCTGCACCTACATTATTTATATTATTGAAGACCGTGAGGTTCAGGTGTTTGAGTTTAGGAAGTGTGGAAACTGAGAACAGATGGTCATATCTGTCAGTGAAGCATTGCTCAAATAAAACTATTGGAGTGCAAAATTAAAAAAAGTATAAAAGTGTATCGGTTAGTACGAATTTTTTTAGTCCTGTAAAATCAGTATCAAGCAGAAAATTTACATATCACTTGGGCCCTAATTCTGACTTTGGCTGCTTAAATCACAGGATTTTCTTAATCTGCCTCTCACTGTACTTCAATTTGCTCTGCTGAGTGCTATCGATTGCTCTCGTCCAAGTGCTTCCATCTCCCCATAGATCAGAACCTGGTGTTCTTATTTCTGTTGCTGATAATGATAATGAGTGTAAAGGACTTTTGGTAAAGCAGTGTTTAAAAATACTGGCCCGTCGCTATGGCCACCTGGTCGCCCAGATCCCCTACCACTGCCAGCTCTATTCAGCTCTGCTACCTATGTACAGTTGCCGTGACAACCTATTTATAGACCCGCAGGCTCCTGATGCAAAAGTAGAGAAGAAAGTGGAGGAGGAAGCAGGTGGGTGTGTGATGCGTGTATACATGCAGTCATAGCAGATGTAGCTGAATGAAAGAACGTCCAACAGAAAGACAGAGTCGAGTGTGATTAGTCCATTGAAAATCTGAGTAATCAAGTCAGCACCATTTAAGAAAGCAGAGACAGAGCAAATTCTGACAGCTAGCACTGTATTAGCCCTTTGCCCATACCATGTTCCTAATGCTTACCAAAAGCCAAACCTGCATTATACAGTAAAGCATATAGTGTACGTAGCTAAGCATGCAGCCTAATGCAATCAGTCAGGCTGCTTCTTATTTAAAGGTTTTCTCATTCTTCAGTAGGGCTGAGTATTGTTACGATTTTATAGATACCAATATTTATCAATACTCTTATTGATACTACTTTCCAAAATTTTGAGGAAGACATGACATGGAAGGATTCAAAATGAAATGATGCAAAACGGCTTTTGTCATCTTCCCTACAGTTGAAAATATTAACAACCATAAGCAATATAAAATTAGTTACCCCCAGGACAAATCACAGCACTTCAAACTTAGGCTACCTAGCAGTTAGTGATTTATGCTATGCTAGCTACCATATTTTAATTCAGTACAGACTCAGCTCAGCATTACTACTCCCCCCCTGCTAAGCGGATTTAGGCTATCAACATATCTGAGTTATTCTTTTATTCTTTATGTTTGAAACATATTCTGATAAGGACATTTAGAATATCAAACTATCCTACCTGTGAATTTAACATGAGGCTGAAGTTGGCTTCCTATCCGCCAGCTGCATGTTCCAATTGCCCATTCCACCTTAAATGGTGCAGCAGTTATTATTATTACGCCTGAGGTGCCAGTATGTATCTGCTGCACCACTTAAGGTGGAATGGGAAAATTTCAACCAGAAGCTGGAGGACAGGAAGTTGACTTTTTGACATTTTTTTGAGAACTGGTATTTTGGCTTTTGAGGACCCCTACACTTTCAGAGCGTATCTCACTTTTACACTGCTGTAGAGCTGGGCGATATGGCCAAAAATGTTATCACGATAAACAAAATTCATATCGTTTGATATCGAAACATATCGCGATAAATGTCAAATCATTATTTTTTTTCAAGTTTGAAGGCTGATTTTTGTTCCTGAGTGGTTAATTGCTGTTTTAAACTATTCTTTATGGTCGGAACATGACAAACACTCGCCAAACAGTGGAACATTTCACAGATCTGTCATGGGAGAGTGGGAGAGAGTGTCTGGTGAGCTGTTTTTAACAGCTGGAAAAGAATGGCTATTTTTGTAATAGTCATAATTTAAGAAAGAAAACAGATTATTTTTAGCTGGTGACGAGCGCTCGGCTACGTTACAAATGACATCACAGTATTCAAACACCAGCTAGCGACGACTGGATTTCTCTATACTCTATACTATTGTAGTAGTTTAAGGGGTGAACCACAATATATCTAACACCAGACAAACGGAGTCCTCTTTTTAGGTATGTTTAAACTGAAAGCGGTGCTTTTGTGTCTTGTTTGATCTACAGTATCATCAATTCGCCATGTTGTGCGAGTGACGGAGCGCTGCTTCAAGTTAGCCAGCTGCTAAAAACAGCTAGCCTGGAAAGATAGCGCTCTCCTGCTCTCCAATGCCTCACAGCTTCCTCAGTTTACTTTTGTTTAAATCAGGGCTGTAATTTACAAGAACCCACTTCTTTCTTTCACTTTCGTTGCTCCAGAAGAATGCACTCATACTAAAATATGACTGTAGTTGTGAGGATTGTGATTGTGATTTAACACCGCTAAAGCTGGTTAGGATGTTAGGAAAGAGGTGAGTTCGCTGTAGGACAGTATAGTTACACCACTGACCTCGTCACTCACACTCGGTCACAGGAGAGCAGATCGCCGGTCGCTCCACTCAAACAGGGAATGTATAACTCTGCGTTTCAGCCGTTGCTAAAGACTCATTTTACTCATGGCTCCCTCCCTCTCTAATCATGTTGAAAAACTCAGAAGTGCGCCCTCTCCTGGCAACAGCAGAGTAGTGTCGCTTTCCTTGCAGTAGAAAATGCCACCAGGGCTTTCGCTAGAACGTGGGAGCGTGAGAATGGTGTATTATATCAAACATTTATCGAACATGTCGTATCGCTCTATCGAGGAAAAGACGCCATTCTCCTATGCACAGAACCTGATAAATTCAGTAAATGATGTTGATTTTTCTCCCCTGCATTAAATCTACATTAGTAAAGTGTAAAATGAACATAATACTTCAGACACTTTCATGCATACCTTTCATAATTTTTGAAATAAGGTAATAGGAATTTTCTCTTCACTAAGTGATATGGATTTCCCATTAAGCCAGTCTCTGCGTCTTTTTCTCCTAATGCAAAGAGAGCATACAAACTACGGTTTGCAGGGCTGATAAAAAATAATGTTCAGCACTGGCTTCCACCTCATATTCTTACAATTACACACCGATTGCAGTCCTTTTAGATATCCTATATCTGTGTGCATATGTATGGGTATGTGTGTGGTGGTTGGGTGGGATGGGACAGGATGGGTGTGAGTGTAGGGTAAAAGGGGTAGTATAATAATATTCATTGCTTGTCATTATAAGTATGGTTTCTCTAAAAAATTCAAAAATCCGATTACAAAAACAAGTGTAAAATCAACTTGGCCCTCCCGTTTTTCAGCACTTTTTTGGCAATGCTTCATAATTTAGCCTAGAACAGGGTGATATGGCAAAAATGTAATATCATAATATCTCCAGGAGTTTTTGTACACGATGTCAGGATTTGTTTTTCTGACATAAGTCAGAACAGAAAGTAGAGCCACACATAAAATACTCTTTTGATTTGAATTCAACATTTTATATACTGTGCTACACTAAATCCCTTTTAGGACCAATTATGCTCATTTTGTAATAAAACATACAGTTGGGATAAGTTTTAAGTGTTGGCAATATCCAAGATGTGCTCAGAAAAGCATAACGTTGCTGTCGGGACAAAACCTCTCCCCATTTTTGGCGTTTTTCAGTTTTTGACAGAATTTAAAAATGCCTGTTGTCCTTTACATTGTGTGTAATTTTTATAATGAATGGACCAAAAGAAATGTCCCAAAATGACTTGGAAAAAAGTCTGGTTCCATTGACTTACACTAAAAGTAAAGAAGGTTTTTTCCTTCTCCTGTAAAGTTGACATCAAGCTGACTCCAAAATGTCGACAAGAGCAATAAATTGTCCAACTCTGCAATAGCCTATAGTTGCACTTTTTTAGCATCTAAGCTTCTCGTCTGGCGTGCAGTAGCCTTTAGCAGGCTGCAGTAGTCCTTCTATGCTTCCTTCTCTGGACTAAACACAAAATAAACTGATTAAATCGTAAAGCATATGCTTTACACTCCCCTTTGATGGAGAAGAGTACAGAGTCACACGGTTATTCAATATGAGAATGTATCACAAAAGAGTAGCTAATCTGCATATCAAAAATCCTAATTTACAAATGGATTTTTTTAACCTGTAATACATTTAAACCTGACTATCTGCATCTCTGCCTGAATGAGCGGGGGTGCTGGGGGAACCATGCTGGTCTTTGAGGATCTGTGAGCCAGCTATTCACACACACCCTCAGCAGCTGAAGTGGCAAGAGTGTGTGCCCACGATCAGTGTGTTGCCCCACAATGCTGATTAGTGCAGTGAGGATAATCACAGCCTCTGTGTGCATGTGTCTCCACACATGAGCCGAGGGGATGAGAGCCAGGCACAATAGGAAGAGAATGGGGCCGAATCTGATACAGCTAATCCGAGCGAGGCTTTCCGTTTCGCCTCCTGAGACAAGGCTCGTCACAGTCGTCTCTGGGCTCCGTGTGCAAATTAGTGTTGTGACCGTTTTAGCTAAAACGTTTAAACTAGCTGGGAAAGTCAAACAGTTTTGGCAGTTTGTAAACACTGAAGAAGTGTGAAACGAGGAAAACATAATCCTATTTTTTTCTGGCAATTTGCCAAGCACTCCAGGCATCTCTGTTGGGGAAAGAATGCAGTTTTTTCGTGTGAAGCAGCAATGTTTATGAGGCTCGTGTTTGGGACTTTGGAATTTAAATTAGAGCACTTCTCCCAAATAATCATGAGAAATAAACACACATACATACACTGACCACACGTGTATATGCGTCTTACCTAGGTTGTGTCGTTTGTTTTTGGCGTGTTCGTGGATGTGTTTCTTGGAGAAGCAGCCAAAGAAGACGCAGTAGAGGCAAGAGTGGAGCCTGTTCAGGTGGGCACCACACATATGACAGATACACGACTTGGCCTGGCGTAGAGAGAAAGTGCGAAGTGTGTGTGTTGTTTGAGGGGAGGGGACAGAAAATAGCACAAGGGTGTTTATTATTATTATTATTATTATTATTATTATTATTATTCAAACGACTGAGATGTTAACAGTCATTCTGAGTGGTCCAACGTAAAATGGTTCATTATAAAGAAACTTACCGACATTGTAAAGAACACCGATTTCTTTACAATTGTGGTGATAGGAACTGGGGGTCAAGATGTCTACAACACTAATACAAGTATGCTGCATCAGGCATCATGTTCACAACCATCTTGCATAATAACTGGCTGTGATGTAGCTTTTAGAGGCATTAAGCTCTTCAGATGTCAGGTTTCCATGACCACCACTGTGACAAACTCCGACTCTGCAAGTTTCTCTAAAACTGAGCTTTTCACATTAAACCACTTTAAATGACTTTTTTGCTATCTTAACAAATTAATAATACAGAAATTTTAAAATGTACATGGAATTCCCCTTTAAAACAAGCAAGCTTCTGCCTCAAAAACCAGTCAGGAGTTGTTTGTTGCTACCAATCCATCACTTCCACTTTTCATTATACCAGGCAAAGCCAGGAGCGATGTGAAGGGATTCTTGTTTTTCCACAATATAGTCAGCCAGAATGAAGTTCTGGAAGCACTATTCAATCCTGCTAACTCACCTCTATCTTCATCAGGCTTTGATTAGCTGGCACTGTGGGTTTGTTACTGGAATTGTTGAAGATCATTACACTATGACAGCTCGTGTTGAAAGCGGCAGTGCTTTTGAATCACGTTAGAAATGAACTCGGGGTATCTGGATGGCATGGAAGCTGACAAGATGCTCTACACAACATTGCATCCTTCTCAAAATAATACTCCAGCCACACAAACTCCATCTTCCACTCGACCCTGAACTTCCTCATCCTTTTTTTTCCATAGTCATCATCGTTATCCGATTCTTTTTTTATTGTCAGCACTAGCAATGAAGCCACAGTCTAATACCCCAGCCATCACAGCAGGCTACTAAGAAATGCTCAGAATTGTGAAAAGAATTTTTCACTTGCCGTCCTTGAAGCCATGGTGGTGCTAACGTTAATGTTACAGCTTGCGAAGTTCTGTGTGTGACAAAAACCATTTTATTATTAATTTTTAGTGGCCAGTGGCCAGGGACCGGGGCACCGGGCAATAGGCAACATGAAAACTAGGGATTTTTTTTACATGCTTTTGGTCAGAACTCAGAGAGAGCTCTCACTCTGGTCTGAGACAATAAGCGACTGACATTCAAGAGTTTTCACTTGACAGTCAGGAGGAAAAATGTGAGAGAGGTGTGGATGCTGTAAAGAGCACCATCCCAGAAAAATAACGGTCACAGAATAGTATAACACATTCCTTAGGGAGACAGAGACACAGTCAAATGTATGTGTGCATACAGGGAGCAGATGGGGGGTGGTGGGGAAGAGACGAGAGAGAGAGAGAGGGAAGAGGAAAGAGAGAGAGAGACAGAAGGTCCCTCTGTACAGGAATTTTGAAAATACTGTAATACCCAAAATTTCATTTGTAAAGCTGGTATGAATAATAGCTATAGACACACTGGGATAAAACATCAGTTGGTATTATTTTTAGAGCTGAACTGAATAATTGCCTTTTCCCCCGGATGGTCTGCGCCCACAATAGCCATTCAAAATACTTCTTTCAATAGAGAAACAGAAAACGAACTAAAAAATGTAAACAATGAAAACCTCAACAACATGAAGCAAAAGAGCACTAGGGCCTAGTGTCTAACGTCCCACTGAACAGAGCATTCTTCATAGCAATGAACTGGTTGAGAGCCTATTTCAGCCAGTAAATGCAGAACTTGTATACATGGCTCTAATGCTAAAATACTAGGCTAATGCATAGGAGGTTACATAGGACAAAACGTATTGTGTTTAGAACCGTTTTGTTAATACCAGAATACAAAAGCAATGAAATTCCCTTTATGGTAATTAACACCATTAATTCTGGTCCTAGTGAAACCTCTCTTACACCCACAGTCCCTAATATGAGCATGATGCCGACTACAAAATAATGACTTCAGTGGTCTATTAGTTAAATCAGAGAGATCTCATAGTCCTCGGTCTTCACCCTGCTAGTCACTGGCACCCAGACTAGAGAAGAAACATTCAACATTAAATACTACACAAAATTCATAAACACGTTCTCCTTTCTCTCTAGTCCCCATCTCAGTTTTCCATAAGCATGACAGAGAGACACTGAGAGATAAGAGCAAGCAAGAGACGCAAGCTTGTCAGGATCTGCTTGCCTCACCATGAATCACTAGCTAATACAAGGGGGAGGAAGGAGAAAGACAGGCCAGAGTGAAAGAGAGCCAGAAGGATTTAAGAAATAGTGTACATTTCCCTCACTGAAGCATCCTGTAAAGTGCTCAGATGAGAAGACGGGAAGAGGTGAAAGAATGACAAGAAAGACAGGAACAGTGCCACATTATTTCAGAAAAGAGAGAAAACTGTGAGGAGGCCAGCCAGCAGGGAGCAGAGCATGAAACCGAGGAAGAAGCAGCACAGATCGTTCAGCAGAGGAAGTAAGGCTTCCTGTGACCGTACAGGAAGTAGCCCCTGAAACGGTCCTCGTTCTTGTAGTGCTAGTACTTAAGTAAGTAAGTACTTACTTGAGTATGCACTTATTTTTGGCGATAACAATGCACTATGCTATTATAATCATCATTATCGCTACACATTTGTTATACTGCTCTGCGCTACTATGTGAAGAAACGTTATATGTAGGGATGCTCCGAAATTTTAGCCACCAGAACATTTTAGCCGAGCATTTTAGCCGAGCGGCACTTTCGGGTGTTTTGGCCCAAAGAGGAAAAAGGCCAAAAACAATATTGAGCTCAATATGCGCAGTACAAAGTGAGTACTTGAAAGCAGATTTAAGCACAAATAGACAACAAACAAAAGCAAACAAAAAAAAAATAAATAATTTTCTTGCAGTTTTGGCCAGGTGCACCAAGATTTCTGGTTTTGATTTCAGCTAGAGGCATTTTTCATTTACAACAGAGCGCAACACAAGCGTGAAAAAAGAAGTCTGTTGTACGCCACAAAGTAATAATCTGCTGCAAAATTCTAAACAAGTAAGTAAGTGTTTAATAGCGATGTACTGATTCAATCCAGGGGGATATTTTAACAGACCAAGGACTGGCTATAATTTATTTTCCTTTGCTATATTTCCTTTTTTTGTTCATACTTAATTGGCAGCCTAGAATATTGTACCTAAATTGAATTGGTTTTAACTTTAATGTACTTAAAGTGTGCACTGTGTAGCTCCTATCTATGAAAATATAAATACTGGATTGGAGTTCTGTATTGGCCGGTATCGGTAATATTATGGCCATGTTCATATTAGCAGGCTGAAGTAGCACAAATCTGATTTTCTGCCTTAACGACAAAAATCCGATGTTTCAGAGCTGTGTGGACACCAACCTGAGCCACTTTCATATGTGGTCCTAGACTGAATGCATATCCAAATTGTGGCCACACGTCCGTATTGGGAACAGTTAGGCCGAAACGCATGTGGATTCATGTTGATGTTTAACTTGTTTTGAGGGGGGGCTGCTTTTGGTTCACCACCTTGGGGTTTATCGCTGTGTCCACATTCTGGCAAAATCCATACTATGAAACAACATACTGGTATTCACTTGTAGGAGTTTCATCACCACTACTGTCCTACATGATGAGGTGGGAGGATTGGCACAGATCCTAATATGTGCCCGAGTGTATAAGTGCATGTGTTTAAAAGGGCAAAGCTGCCCTGAGAAGAATAGTGATGAGGTTGCAGTAAAGTACACATTCACAGGCTCAGACACTAAGCTCTGTTTTCATTCAGGCCACTGTGGCCTGTTCATCTCTCAACCAGTTAATACATGGGCAGGGCCAGAGACTTCTACTCCCTCGCTCTCTTTTGCACAGGGATGCTGCTGCTGCGGCTTGAGAGCGATTCACACCCACAGCAGCAGCATTCGGTAGCTACCCTGACAGACATCAAGCAGAAGACACAGCAAAAGGCATAAGACAAGGTTTAAAGAACAGCAAAAAGCCTTTCCTTAGAAAAAAAACTGAAGCTTCAGGTCTCAGAAGACCTACATGGTGACAAGCTTTCTGAGCTTAAGCTGCAGTCAGCTCATCTCCATCAGTTCGCCTGGAGCGCCATGCAGCCTCTCCTGCAATGCACCAAGCCTGCAGTCCAAAACACTGAAAGATCGTGCCAACGCCGCAGCTGCAACCTTAACCATTCCCCTATGATTGCCACGATGCACTGTAACAACTGCGAAAAATCCATTTTCATCCCCTGCAAGTCCCTCCTCTAAGCTTTTCCCTGGTGCATCCGTTCGGCACATCTCCGCTATTAGGTCAGGAATCAATCCAGTGGTATAACTAGGTTTTTATGGGCACAAAAAAGCTAATAATGATGAATCACCATATAAATATTAGTTTCACTCAGTAAAATAATGACAATATGATTTCCCTGTTTACTTGCCATTAGTATCTCAACCAAGTTGGTGCTCTGATGTAACCCCACCTGTTCATCGATACTGCGCTGAATGGTCTTACAGGAGGATAGTTTCTCTCTTTAGTATATGCCAGGGATCGGCAAACCAAATGTTAAGAAGAGCCATTTTGTTCTTTCAAGAAAAATCAAACCACATTGGCAGCCACAACATTTTACGTCAATTTTACCATCTAGGCTGTAAATATGTAAATATGTAAATAGTATAGGCTAAAAATGTAATACAAACAAAAATGCAGACTCATCCAGCAGGAATGTAATTATTTAGAAGTAGAATATTTCCTTGTAAAATGTCTCTCAACGTTCGACTTTTTTTACGAGGCTGAAATGAGCTTCTCATTCGTCAGCTTCTTGTTTGAATTTTCCCGTTCCACCTTAAATGGTGCCTGAGGCGCCAGACTGTAACTGCTGCATCATTTGAGGTGGAACGGGGCAATTCGAATGGTAAGCTGGCAAATGAAAAGCTCACTTAAGCCTCACGACTTTTTAGTGTTTGACAGTTTCTCATTGCAGATTAAACTTATCAGAAAACCAGCTGCTTATAAACGCAAATAAGTCCATTCGTCTCCAAATTATCAATGTTTAAAAATCTCTCTTTGATGTTCTGTTAGCTACTAGCTAGGCGAGATTATTGTCTGTGTAGCTATGGTGGCCAGCAGTCTGTGTGCTGAACTTCAGGGTAAAAGGTTGACCTAGCAGTTCTAAATTAACTCCAGCATTTAAGCATTTATTGTTAAAACTGTGTTAAAACGATCAGCAGAGCTTCATTTTACTGCAAAGGAGGATTATTTTATTCTTATCTAAAAATGTAATTCTGCTGTGGAGCCGCAACATGGCAATAAAAGAGCCACATGCATGGTATATGAACATGCATATAGGTAACATACATGTGTGCAAGCAGTTAAATATGTTTGTTCACAGCTAACAGTTGAAGCTTATCACAGCTACCATGAGTCATGGCACAAAATTGTGTAAGTAGTAATTATTTGGGTATGCACTCGTTTTTTGACCAAAGTAAAATTCTCAATCTATTTTCAAATGTGCACACGCACTAAATTCATGTTCCAAGTGCAACGCAGATCCAATCATTAATACAGTAGCATGATATAGCAGTGTATGACTGAGAGGAGCTGGTTTGTGCCTCTAGCGCTCTAGCTTTTCACTGTAGGCTTTAATCTCTTTAAAGAAAAAAAGTTTTCTGCAAACTGAAATGTTAGTTTATGTGGTTTTATTTAAATATAGTGAGTAAGGAGTAAAAAGATGTGAAACTCAAGCATGGTGTTTCATCTTTTCCATTTTATTGATGAGTAAAACCAGCGCCTCCTCTTCAGAATGTTTGCTGACATAAGCAGTCAACTTCCTATAGCATTATTCAAGCCCTAAAAAGCAAGAGCAGACCGATTTGGGCTATGTTACAGACTTGGCAGTCTGAACAGAATTCAGTGTTGGATTAATGAACTATTAACATTATTCTTTTACATTTTTTTAATATATTACAATGCACAACGATATTAAATCATTACTGCATGTTTTTGATGATGCCACATACACAGGACAACTCTGGTAGCCTTGAAGGGTCTACCACCCTGCCTAAAGATAAAATTTCTAAGGGAAACGCTGAGCTACGATGTTGTTAACATAGGACAGGGTTTGGTGTGAAGACAGCAAGATGTGAGCCTTAACAATTCCTTATGAGCTGTGCTATAGCATAAAGCTCTAAGTGGGAGAACTAGTGGAGCTGAGCTTCTACAAGGCTCGGTTTGTATGAACTGTGCCAACACATTTATAAAAGGACACCATTGCATAGCGAAGGAGGAAAAGAGAGATGTTTCTATGAGAGTAGTTTCAGTGTGGGGATTTTCTGCATCGGTGTGTCCAGCGTGTCCACAGTGGCCCAGCAACCACACAGAGAGGCCGTGAGGGAGCGTATCCACGGCGACAGGCATGTGGCCGCGAGCGTGCTAGCAGTGAAGGAGAGAGGGCAGAGAAGCGTTCACGAGCGGTGAGTCACACTAGCGCTTGAGTGAGCATGCAGGCCTAGCGCTCACTCGAACACAGACATGCAGTGATGGTGGCTGAAGCGTTAGTCACCGCCAGCATCATCCGATAGATATACAAGCCTGGAGGACTCCATGTGGCTCATACGCTGAATCCGTGTGTTTGTGTGTGCATACAGTGTAAACATACACACATAGGGGACATCAACCACAAATAAACAGTAGTTACTCTATTGTCTTGCCAATTTACTACAGCCAGTCACACTGTGGGCAACCTAACACATACACCATTTGACGAGTAGGCATGGGCGTGACTAAGCATCACGTTGTGTGGGTTCTGCATGCCAGAGTCGGAGGCAAGTCAATCCCCACCACAGTGCTTAAAACCACCCATCAAGCATAGTTTAGATGAATGCTGTTAAATTAAAGCTCACACGTGTTCGTGAGAAGATTAAGGACACACAGAACAGCGTTGACAGGTCCATGCACTCTGCGCTCCTCCCACCCCTCCATTTACACGCATTGCAAGCTGCACAAACATGCCCTGCTTGTGTCGGGATGAAAGTCCTACGCAGTTGAGTACACGGCAAAAAAACAAGTAGGGAAAATATAGAGAGAGACAGTAGAAAAACAGAGACCAAGATAGGTTTGAGGCGACTGAGTATAGAGAAACTGAGACAGACTGCATCTACCACGACGGCCATGAAAGTGAATGTTTTAAAGGCCAGGAACTGCATCGTCCATGGCTTTGAGATGCACAAAAGGAAAGCATGTGCCTCATAATTTTTTAATGTGTAGTCCATGTCATAACACCTGCTACACTGTCTGACCTCAGAACACTCTTGCTTTACAATATTTTTTTACAATTTTTTTTTTCTTAACTGTGGTCATTCTTGCTAAAAGGATAAAGCCGCACTGCAGCCTTCCACACACTGAACATCTTTCCCTGACAAACATGAACACTCGCTTAACTGACTGACGCTGAAGTTCCATCAAAGTTTAAACAAAAACTCGTGAGCAGTGAAAAGGGTGACAAATTCAGAAACCAATTGTTTTAAGCATCGTAGAGATTTAACATAAAATTATAAATACTAAAAATGCAGTTACCCCTGTTGTAGAATTGATTATTTCAAACAATAATTATGCAAACATGATCAAAATTTTTACAGTTTTCCAGGCATTTTGATTTATCTGTAAAAAAATGTGTTGCTTACCAAGCCAAGGTCAAAAGGTCAGTGCACAAGAAATTTTTATTTCTATATATTTTTCTATTTTATTATAAATAGAGGCATTTATTTATGTATGTGTGCTGTGTGCTGTACTTGAACCCCCAACCATCACCACTTGCAACGTAATTTGCAGACAGTCCCATAGTCCACAAAAATCAACGTTCTACATCAATTTCAGATGCGAACCAATCAAAAGTTGGCTGTCCTGGTTGCATACAGTGAACTTAACACGTTTCTGACAAGAACATATTCATTGTATTTGCTGTGCTGAAACAGGTTACTGGAGAATGTTGCTGCAAATCTGAGAGGCTGTTCAGGCTGTAGGTTAATAACAGTTTCTCAGGCAATACACGTAGAACTTCTATGCATGCTGAGCATGCACTCTTTTTTTTCGCTGCCACGAAACTTTCGTCAAATGGACGACGGTATATTGCATATAATCTAACAGATCTAGCTCACGCTTGTCAAAGAACAAATGACAACAAATGCATAATAAAATGTAGAGAGACGAGGCAAGTAATCAATTACATGCTGAAAAAAAGTAGTTATGACCGCGTGGCTGGGCTAATGCTGCAGCAAAGCTGTATCGGCCAACGGGGCTCTCTGGGCTTTACAGACCTTTCCACATCACAGAGGAACAGAATACACACAGCTCTGGCACAGGCACTCAGCTCCACACACTCGCACACAAACCAGAGCAAGACTGGGAAAAGGCACCATTGGTTTTATCCAATAAAACTCGAGAGGGAAAAAAACAGTTGACCATGACCACAGGCAGGAAACTCAAGGCTACGGTTCTTCTAACAAAAACCAGGCCAAACCTGACAAGTCACAAAGTAACACTGGACCAAAAGACTGAAGCACACTAGGGAAATTCATGGTGCATGGTGGACATCTACATTATACCATGGACCAAAAATAGAATGTGGTGAGGTGTGTCTCTTAGGCAATCTCAGGAGTGTCTCTCAAACCAATGGAAATAGACGTACACACATTACTGCTTCCAACATCTCAGTGGTCACATTAACATTGCTTCCCACACAAGCCTGCTAGCGAGTGTATCAGACACTTTTTCAGAAGAAGACTGAAGCACCAATCGGAACCAAGTCTGGCTCAAGGCTGACCTCTCAGACTCCTCAAACCTAAAATCATGATCCAGTACAACTTACCTAACTCAGAAAAGGGCTGAAAATCAATTAGAGCAGAAAAACACTACAGACGGCTTTATGGATGCTGTCACAGCGGCCTTGTTTAGTGCAGACCAATCTTTTTTCCTTAGTTCGGTCCATTTGACAGGCGTGAACGCTTGTACTTGGGTCTGCACTCAACAAATGAACTATACATAGTCACTAAGCATCTCTATTTTAATACAAAGTAGGGGTGGGATAAAATATTATATTAAGAATAGATATATAAGGGATAGATCTGGCTTCTATGCAGCGATAGGTTAGTTAAAGTTAAAAATGGTTGTTTTATTGGCTCTAATGTGATCATAACAATGTTTCTAACCCAGTCATAGTTCTGAGCAATCAACAAACCAAATAATGTGTATTATTTCGTGCCCTTTTAGGTGTTGCAGGGTGATACCACTTAGACCAAATGAAAATATGTAATATCACAAACCAAAGGTCTGGTGCAGAAGCAAAGAAGACGGGAAAAGGGCTAATTGTAGTTCGGTTTTCAGTGGAAAATGAGACTTTGCTGCATTTTAGTTCTGGTTTGCTTAGTGTTAACAATGATATAGCTGACTTCAACCAAAAGATGTAAACAAAAGTCATTTTGACAAAAAGTCATAGGAGATTGGGCAGATTCTATCATGTACACTTGGCAACAATAACTGAGATGATACACACCACCTTCTGAATCCTGCTGTACTCTGGCTTAACTGAGCTCTTGGGTTTTATGAAGTTTTTAAAGGGTGTCCATTTCCACAATTTTCTTAAGACACAAAGTGGAGTAAAATCACTAACACACAACCTTGAGTGGGTTGCTGCTTAGATAAAACAGTGAAACTTTTGGCGCTTACATATAATTGAGGTGTTCAGTCAGGTGTACATCATGTAATTTATAAAGCCTTTGAACATGCTTTAGTCATGTTTTAAACCCAAATCTCTGTACTCTCATTACAAATTTTCAGCTCATGAATAGATGACAAAACACACGTCAAAACAGTGTCAAAAATTTGATGGCTGCAGGTCCTAAAGAAAATCTGCAGAAAGGAGATGACTCTTCAGTCTGTGTTTGCGTCAGGATGGCAGCAGAACTCTTGTAGCAGAGCACAAAAGCTTATACAACAAGCAAACTAAAAAAAAGAGCAGGTTAAAGACAATATATGGCAGACGAGAGCTGAAAGGCTGTGAATAACGGTGAGTACGCAATCAGTAACTGTATTTAACTGGAGTTCATTTGCTCCTTTTCAATGAAAGGAGCAACTAGCAGCAGCAGAGCCTTGAAATCCCCACTGACCTACAGTAACACCGGCAGAATCACTCATTATGCAGTTCCAGGTAGCTCTTGTAAGAGGTGGTGGGACTCCAGTGTTGTCTTTTTTGTAGAATGAGATGTTTCAGTGTATGCGCTGTTTAGCTGCAGAGCTTAAAAGCCAAAAAAGTTTAGACAGAAAAATGCTTCAGACTTGGTGTGAAGGTCACACTGAGCTAAAATCGCATCCATTTTTTGTCCAAAAAAATTTTACTTGTGTGAATAGGCCTCAATAGTCAAGCCCACCCTCAATAAATATTGGTTAACAGCTGATCGTGCTGAAACGCGATCGGCGATTGGTACCAGCCCCAAAAACACTGCTCGGTCCATCTCTGAAACAAACAACACTTTGAGTTTGTTTTGAAAAGGATCTAGACTCTCCTCCTCAGGGGATCTTGCCCCGCTTATCTGTTGTACACAAGGACTCAAACTGCACCATTCTTACTTGTTCCAAGGAACCGCACCAAGAGTTCTAAGGAACTGCGCTAACCGACCAGAGTTAATTTTAATCAAACCAAAACTACCATGCAAGAACACACCCTAAAATACACACAGTATTGTGGTCTAATACTGAATCTGAGAAACATCTAGGATATGAGTCCAAGTCATACTGTAACAAGCTGCTCTGCAGTCCTGAAAGACCTCTTTTTAAATGTGTCAGTCACCATCAATCAGTCACCATCAATCACTGTGTAGGACTCACCCTGAGTCAAAGAGCAACTGTGCAAGGGAAGAAGACCAACAAAAGCCAAAGGGGAAAAACAGAGGGGATGACTAATCATCAGCCATATGTGGAGTGGCCTTGATGTACACTTATCAAGCCTTTTCAAGCCTTTTTCAAGTGTCCTTAATACTTACATTAAGATGTGCAAGAAACAATATAGTTTTGCGCAAAAAATAAATACATCACAAAATCACTATTTTGTTGGGTCAAAAATCTACTAATGCAGAGCTAGGACTCATGTCTGACTAGTGTGCATAAGACATGCTCTACACATTGTGACAGCTCTAGCTTGGCAATGTACACAAACACAATGTTGAATTACAGCAAGTAAGGCCTAGTTCAATGCAAAAACAAATGAAAAACTACATAAGGACTTATCAGCAGCCAGCAAGAAAACATAAAACATGTGACCCAAAAAAGCAAAAGCTTGTCCCGTCAACCTCAACCATACATATTTAATGTAGTTCACCCCCTAAAGCAAGGTCTTACCTCAGGGTTGAGACTATAATTTGAGTTCATGGCTGCCTCAAACAGTCAGCCCAAAATTCTTTGTTTCTGAACCAGAGAAACATAGGCTAACATCATATGTGCCCAGCAGCCATCGTCACAATTGGCATCTGCAGGATGTGCCATTTCCTTGCTCCCAGTCTCCACAGGAAATGTCCAGACGTTCAATGCTAGGCGACGACAGATGCACGTTAGCCCAGATAGCTACGACAGCTGTGTGTGCACTCCAGCCAGGCCCTGTGATCACATCGGGCATGTCTGGCTGTCAGACAAAGGCCAGCTCGTCTCCCTGCAGGCGATGGAGAGGCAGGAGCAGCAGGCCAAGCTCAGGGCCCCGTGGTCTTTGTCTGGTCTGGAGCGCCCGGCCACCGCCGCGCTGACAGACGCGTTCAACCCCGGGAGTCAAGGCGTGCCTGGGCGGGCCAAGTCTCCAACTTGGGCCTGGGCCAAGAGAGGTGGAGGAGATGGACCACAGCCACTCGGTCCTGGATGCTGTCAGCTCCAAGGCTAACTCATTCTGATCGAGTTAGAAGGCATAAAATATATAAACAAAAGACAGACTCAAAGTGAAAGACTCAGAGAGACAGACAAAAGGCTTGTGGTGATGGCATGTTATTACATACTGTGGAGTGAAGCTAAGAAAATAAAAAGGCATTAAAGACACAGTTGAGGGAAACAATGCTAACCTAGCTACAGGAATGAAAGCAAGTTCTGCAGGTTAGCTTGATATTAGGGATACTTATTTTTTTGACCGATACCCAATTGTTATTTGTCGGTGATCAACTGTTAACCAAGTTTAAATCATGGACACGACCCATTAAAACAGCAAACAGCACTGAGTTTTATATATTCAAGACTTTTGGGTTTACTGAGTGAAAAAATGCAGCCTAACGTAACAGATACAGCCATAATATGGTCTACTTACATCCATTTACCACATATTATTATCCCAAGCTAACGAAGATATACAGCCTGACCTGGGCTAGCTTGAAGTTCATATGCATAGTTGCATATGAATATGTATATTGTAGCTTTCCTTAGCACTGTGTCATGTGGCTAAATATCCTAGTTGCTGCTAATTAAAATTCAAGGAGTCAGCTCCAGCTCTCCAAGAGTCGACTTCAGGAACCCCAGAGCTGTGCAGTCATTAGGCAGGGCTACTGGAACAAGTTACTCTTTTGCACCCTCACGCACAGAATTCAAAAACTGCCCTCAAGTTGAATGAAAAACCCATTCAGATTTCAATTTTTTATTGGAAATTAACTTTTGAACCGGAAGTATTGGTCGAAAGATTTATGTATTTTTCATTTAACAGTTAATTGGGTAATCATCATCATAAATACTTGATATCATGCTAAAATGGTCCAGTTTTCAATTTGTTAACCACTTCAGCATTGCTTGATCAAATTAGTCTAAATAAAACAAGGTCACCAAGGCAGTGAAGCTCAGACAAACATTTTGACAAATGATACGACTATGCATTCATCCCCTGAATTCAGCAAAAATAAAAGCATCTAATGAGTGATTTTTGGCAAAGATTTTGATGACATTTACCCTATTAGATCATCTCAGAACCTTCTCGAGCGCAGCTCCAAAATGCTCCCATCCCCCACCACTACACCCTCCACACTCCTCTGATCAGCAGAGCTGTGGCTTTACACAAGCTTCCAACAGCAAGTCTGTTTCATCTTCACTGGCACTCATCAAATATTGTGTAAAACTAAGCCATAATAAATAAAAACGAGGAAGTGCACTACATAAATAACCATGACCTTCATGAATATTCCAGTCACATCTTTTTTCCCCAACCATTCAGGAATATAAATTATGAACAGGGAAGATACAGAGGACCATGCATCTGCTGCAAACAGTCTGTAGTTGCGCTCTTGCCTGATGTAACTGGAAGATGCTGGATGCTGAGCTCTATAGAGCACATAAGAAACAGTGAAATCACAAGGATGAACAGAAAAGGAAATTTTGTAAATGGTTTTGTAGTTTAGCCAGGTTATGTTTATACCGTTTCTTCCTCCTAATCACAGCTAGCTTTAAGCATTTATCTGAAAACAAAGCTGGAAAGGTAGCTAATGCCTGGGGGTGGGGGTGCGTAATTGTTGGATGTGATCCATTCAAGCACTGTGATCCATTCAAGCACAATTAACTGATAAGTGGGGAAACTGTGTCCCCTCTTAATGGTTTAAAGGCATTCATTGCTGTTAAAATATGACTTCATCTTATTCTCTGACAACAGCAAACAAACAGGTATGTCAATAGTGGCCCCCTTCCCAAAAATGCCACCATCTACTCTGTGACATCTCTTGAAACAGTAACGTGCAGTTTAATAATAGTCATTCAGTTACAAACATTGACTATTCCTGGATGGTATAACAAAATATATTATATTCATACTTGCAATCATCACTATCAATACCAACAACATCAGGGCATTAGGAGACCCCTAACAAACCCCTAAATCTGGCTCAAATTGTTGCACATTCACCTCCACTATGACTATAAGCTTAATCCAGCATGATGCAGCACACCATTTCCTGCTGCTGCAGTGACAAATCATCAACATGTGTTAAATGAAGGAAGAGTGTGTCTGGCCTTCAAATGGGACAGACAGCTCAGAGATGATTATCCTAGCCGAACTAGGTTAAATAATTAGCATACCGTCTTAAGTCTTGCTAACAGTGTCCAGAGTTCTAAGACTATGTTTTCCCTCCATCTGCTTTAAAGGGACCAACTCTCAGGCACTGCTCAGTTGGTACAAACAGTTGCACAGGGCAAACACATACCTCTGAAAGAAAAGGACAGAAGGTTTAACGGCAACAGAAGTGAAGGTTAGAGAGGTCAAAGGTCCAAGGGATAAAAGCTCATCCCAGCAGGCAGATGTTGTTATAACCTCAAGTCTACTGTGACCTATAGGAGTGCAACAATTCACAAAATTCACAATTTGGTTTGATATGATACAGTGGTGTCTCCATTTTCATAAAACTGCACTTTTATGTTTTAACAGGGTATACAATCTCACCCTTGCTTTATTATATTTGTATGCAAGTATGTATATTACACTTTGCTACTTAGAAATTTAAGTGCCTAATAGAGCTGGGTGATATGGCCAAAAATGTTATCACAATAAACAAAATTCATATCGTTCGATATCGAAACATATCGAGATAAATGTCAAATCACTATTTCTTTCAAGTTTGAAGGCTGATTTTTGCTCCTGGGTGGTTAATTGCTGATTTAAACTATCCTTTATGGTCGGAACATGGCAAACACTCGCCAAACAGTGAAACATTTCACAAATCTGTCATGGGAGAGTGAAGAAAGTGGTGAGCTGTTTTTAACAGCTGGAAAAGAATGGCTATTTTTGTAATAGTCATAATTTAAGAAAGAAAACAGATTATTTTTAGCTGGTGACGAGCGCTCGGCTACGTTACAAATGACATCACAGTATTCAAACACCAGCTAGCGACGACTGGATTTCTCTACACTATCATAGTAGTTTGAGAGGTGAACTGCTGTATATCTAACACCAGACAAACGGAGTCCTCCTGTTAGGTACGTTTAAACTGAAAGTGGTGCTTTTGTGTCTTGTTTGATCTACAGTATCATCAATTGTGCGAGTGACGGAGCGCTGCTTCAAGCTAGCCAGCTGCTAAAAACAGCTAGCCTGGAAAGATAGCGCTCTCCCGCTCTCCAATGCCTCACAGCTTCCTCAGTTTACTTTTGTTTAAATCGGGGCTGTAACTCGCATTAACCCACTTCTTTCTTTCACTTTCGTTGCTCAAGAATGCACTCATACTAAAATATGAAGGTCTGGTGCTGTAACACGGCGCTGCAGACGTGATTTAACACCGCTAAAGTTGTTAGGATGCACGGAAAGAGGTGAGTTCACCGTAGGGCAATACAGTTACGCCACTTATCTCGTCACTCACACTCGGTCACAGGAGAGCAGATCGCCGGTCGCTCCACTCCAACAGGGAACGTATAACTCCGCGTTTCAGCCGTTGCTAAAGACTCATTTTACTTGTCGCCCCTCCCTCTCTAAATCATGTCGAAAAACTCAGAAGTGCGCCCTCTCCTGGGGACAGCAGAGTAGTGTCGCTTTCCTTGCAGGAGAAAACGCCACCAAGGCTTTCGCTAGAACGTGGGAGTGTGAGAATGGTGTATTATATCGAACATTTATCGAACATGTCATAACTTTTCCTCGATAGAGCGATACATCGCGATAATTATCATTATCGTTTTATCGCCCAGCCCTAGTGCCTATGTGTAAGCATGTTGCCAAAGATGCGCTGTAAAGGAAATGACAGACTAGTCTGGTTGATATTAGCTAGATCCAGAAAATATTTCTCTGACAAATTAACATGTTGCCATATCATCCCCTGAGGAGGAGATCATGAGTCCTCATAAGCATCCAGCGTTGTACAGTAAGTTGTAATTTTAGCTCACATCTGAAGAAAACAATTTTTTCATAATAAATTGTTTTCAAATGTATTCATCTATTTGCCGCAAAATTTTTAAGCTACTGATTTTATTTGCTTTTTAACACCAGTCCTAGCCTCAGTTCTACAATAAGTTTGGCCAAAGTACCATTATTTGGCTTTTTTTTTTTCGGTCACCACAGTTGACCAGTTTAGTCAGAATGCACATCCCTACTCAAGACTACATTTGATTTGGACAATAACATGTGGCATACCCAATGATATTTGCTGTCTGCCACACACTTCTGATAGGCCTCTCTTCTCTAATATGGGTGAAACAAAAGTAGAATCAAAAGCAGTAAACAAAGCTATTAGACTCTGGGGTCAAAGATACCTTCCAGGCGTCAAAGGTGACACATATAAACACACAAGTGCACGATCAAATAAACAAGAGCAGTGCTTTGAGTCCACATAACAGACACGAAAGCAAAAACCGAAGAAAGGTCATTTCAGAGTCAAACCAAGTACAAATCAACACAAAACGTATTATTAACATGATTATTATTATTATTTCTTGGTTGGGAGGTAGAGGCCATATTTAGAGAATATTCAGAATAAAAAGGCCCTTCTATCTATTGATTTTTAGCAGTGCACTAAGGTAGAAAATATAGCCCTCACTGAGCAGACACAGAGAGTCTATTCAGTGGCACAACGATAATGTTAATCTGAGAACACCCACCTCTGGGTGCAATCACAAAGAGCCTGGAACACATTTACTCCTGTTCCTACAGTTTCTAAACTTTCCAAGGCCACAAGAGGAAGGTTTCCATCAACACACATGCACATTTTAGTCAATACACATGCTCTTAGCATATAAATGACTGTCACAAACAGCCAAATGAGACGCTGCATGTTTTTTTTTTCCATTAAATTATGATTAGTACCATTATAATAAATTACGCAATATATATATATTAACCTATTAACCTAACTGACCGTGCGTCATTATTCTTTATTTAAACTTTTAGCGCTTTTAGAGGGTTGTTTTTGAGCTGCTGGCTCCTATCTATGTCAATTATGACTATGATGATAGAACTCTCAGTCTTTCAATCACGTGGGAATTTGTCTCACAAACAAACTAATGCAGGCTTTAGTTGCCAGTTGCGTTGTATTTGTGCATCTTAGCCTTGTACGGTTGTTTCTGCACTTTTCAAAAATAAAGGTTTCCCTGTTGCTGCGCCCTTAAACCAAGGGTTAGGGTTTTCAGAAAATATGAATAAGAATATAGGGTAGGTGTTTTACATAATTTTCATAAAAAAAGAATAATCGTTGTATTTTTAATTTGTTGAATGAAACATCTTTGTTAGACTAACATTTGTCGGGTTTTGGTTCCCAGCTAATCAGTGTAGTCACAGGGGCCCACTAATCAATTACGAAAATAGTTGTTAGTTGCAGCCCTAATGCAGTAACTGCAGTACTTGATGTAAGGGTAAAAAAAGTGCAGTGCATCGGCCACAGGACTGCTAATGGAAGGAGGGGGGAGGGGGACCCAGGGTTGCCAGATCACAGTTAAAATCGACTACGCAATTGTCAATCATTCCAGATTGATATCCTGACTGGCTCATTTTTCTATAATTTTTATAATAGAAATAAAATACTGTGCGTTTGGTGTATTTTTTCAATGATGAGTTGTAGCAGTGAACAGTGAAGTCAATGCGGCTCTCCTTCGCAAAATGCGCAGGTACTGGTAGGACTGAGTATGTCATAAGATCTCTGTAGAACCAAGACATTTTAACACAAAAAAACAAAAAGCAAATCAAATCCTAAGCTGAGATTTGACAGCTAAAAAAGCATACCTTTGAACATGTAATCCCCTTGCCAACAGGCAAGGCTGATTCCTGCTTTGTGGTGCAACAAGTCCTGTCACCTGCAAATCATGGCTATCTGCTGGTAGACTCATGATTTCCGAGAGGAAATGTTAACCTCTGCTCCTCCTGGATATGTGCCCCTTTTTAGTATGCCAGCCAAAGCATGCACCTGCACGGAGAGCGGCAATGCAGTCACAGTGACTGCTGCTGCTCATCCTGCCCCTTTAATCCATTTCCCATTTGAGAAAACCAGTCAAAATCTGCAGCAAATCAACCATCGTCTCCAACAGGTGTCCAACAGCTGTTTAACAAACTGCATCCCGGATCGCAGCCCTGAGGCACAGCACAGACACCTGCAATAGAGCTGAAGACCAGAATAACAGCCATACACCATTAGAGCCATCATCTACAATCACTGGAAACCATACCAAATGAGGCAGGATAAGGAAAACAAATGCCACTCAGAACTACTGGTGCCCAAATTCTGTTATTGCTACTGCACAAAAAGCAGACGTATCACTGCCATCTGTGCATTAAGTACAGTCTTTTGCAAGGCCCTTACCACCATATCTTATACCACTATTTGGAGACACGAGAACGTATGTCTACTGATGCCGATACATATTTACCAAATTTAGAAACTGTGCATCTATTATAGGGTTATAAAGGCAGACATTTCAGCAGAGTAGCTCTGCACAACAAAAACAATTGCATTTTTTTGCAATTATCTGCTGATAGCAATATGACTCAATATGATATCATCATACATCCCTAATATGTGTGTCATTAAACAGACTAATTAAATTTCCTACCTACTCAGGAAACGGCTGCTTTAAAAAAGCTGGTGTCCTCAGGGTGCTGTGTGTTTTATATGGATTTTCATGCACCATGATGTGTACTTAACAATATGAAAGATATTCACAGACTGTCAATAAAAGACCAATCATATCTAAAAAGTGTAATTAGAGCCATGAGAAACAGGTGAATCTCCTATGCTTATCATATCACCACTCCTGATTGTAAAAAAAAAATAAAATGAAAGCCAAATTAATGGACAATCCATAAAATTTAGTGTTCAGCTAGTTCAGCTGAACATGATCATTTATACAACATTAATTTATTCATATATTTTTTTTGATTTCCATGTGGTGAATGGCAACAACTTTCAAAAGCTACTGAGATACACAGAGGCAAAGCTAGCTTCAGTCATAGCATTTATGTTCATTGTTTAATGCGGGGGCTAATACGGAGTAGTAACTACTTTCAGTAGCCAATCACTGTTCCTTTCAACATTTTTAGTTTGTGGTCATATAATCATGAACATACTATAGATGTCAGCCCCTTGGTTTAAAAATAACAGGGTTCTTGCATAGGGTATGTTTAATACAGTTTCAAGCCTTTTACTCCATATACACGATCATGCTTGTCCCCACCTATCAGTACTACTTCCCCCAGTTCATAAAAGGAAGAATTTTCATTTTTACAGCATTTGGTTGATGTGTGCACTCATAAGTGTCCATATAAGTATTTTACAACAGCTCAGAATGTGGCTCAGCCAAATACATGCCAGAACCAAAACTATACTGAGCCCTGCTGGTGACATCCCCAATAAATAAAAATAACGTGTGGCCACGACTTAGTAAGGTCAACAGTCAAAAGCATTTACCAAAATTTGCATCTCTAGCTATAGTGCTGGACAATTAATCATTTTTAGATCAAAATTTCAACTTCAAGTGCAATTTTCAAATCACAAGAGCTGAAATTTTAACTATAACCTATAACAATGTGTTTCCAAATTTTAAATCTTAATTTAACCTATTAACACTTTGAGGTTGTGAACTGCCTGTAATTGAGTTACATCACTCAGAAACAATGTACTGTGTACATGACAAGACAAACACAAATGACTAGCAGCCTGGCAAACTACATTCAGTGTTAAAGCCTCAAGCCAGATAAAGTGAACTGCTGGTCTTCTTGGCAAAAACATTAATCACAATTTAAACTGCAATGGTGGTCAGAAAAATCTAAATTATATAGTGTTCCCAAATCACTCAGCCCTACCTAGCTACACGCTTAACATTTTTTGAACTCATCCTCCTCTGGACTGTACTGAAGTCATTACACCACACACCATTCAAGGGCGATGGTTTGCAAATGTCTTGTGTTCCTAAACACAAGGGTCATGTCAGGACACCCTGTCCTCCTTGGTATCTTAAAACACACACATACATATACACGCACTTAGGAGGTTTATTGAAACCGTGTGCACTGGTATTGTGAAGGAAATTCCCCGTTTATTCGGGGGCAGACATATCTAGTTTGTGAGCTTTCACCAAGTGGCCTACCTAGCTCATTCGGAGCTGAGTGGTGGACAGCAGCATTAAACAGTGACTCACCCCATCCTTACATGACATGCCGAAAATGGGAAATTATCTCTGGCGAGGTCTCCGCCTGGGGGTTATTAAATAATCAAGAGCCATTCAATTCACCTTAACAACAACAGGCACAGCAAATAAGCCAAGCAGCCATGTATGCTGCAAATGCCAAAAGCAAGTCCCATTCACTTCAGAGAAGCCTTACAGCACTGACCTTGGAGAGAAAGAAGCCTGCACACAAAGCTCGCATCCAAGACTGACGCGTCATCCCAGCCCTCAGTACTTTGGCTAGTTTGCACAGCGGCAACGTGGGAGTCGATGATGCGCGTTTGGTCGAGCGTGGCAGAACTTGCAGAACAAGGGCCCAGGAACAGAAGGGCCATGTGAATGTGGACCTCAATTCCTGTAATGGGCAGCACAATACGAGCAGACAGAGAGGAGCTCACTGTGTCCTCGGATTTAGCTAGCTGGTGCCAAAGCACACATGGCCCGATTGCCATCAATGAGACCACACTGGCTTCTTCTGATTAAGGTGGTTAACAGGCCCCTATTCTGGTGCAGAGAAAGGACTAAAAAGCAAGCATACACAAAATGATTAGCATCTTAGGTTTAGAACTACTCCTGAGTGTTTGTGAAGCGTGTTAGCTGTCAATTATATCCGAGCTGAGAATCCGCAGTGCCATATTACAGGGCACAGGACTGTGAGGCCTTGCAAGTTCAGACGAAACGCTCTCTCTTTCATGAGTCAACGTCTGCCACTGTTATCAGCACGATAATGAGAAAGTAGGCTTCGTCATTTCACATTACCTGTGCAGTCGGTTGTAAATTGGCCTATTTTTGTGTTCCACGGTGTCAAACATTTGCTGAATCTCGGGTTTAACAAACTCAGACAAAGCCAGCATGTGTGTTCTCCAAGAGTCAGGCTGTTGTCATCATAGAGACATAAACATACTCTGCGCACTACATTTTAGTTGTCCTGCATCACCATCCCAGCAGCTACTCTCCAAAAAAGGAACATGCAGAGAAATACAAGTGATGGCTGGCTGACCCAGAGTGGCCGAGGGGAGTCTGAAACAGGGTGCTGGTGCAGAGCAAAGGCAAGTGTTGTCTAAAACACTGGAACAAGGACTCAAACTGCCTGACAGATGTCAAAGCAGCATTTGGGACCTCTAAAGAAGTGGTAGGGGCGAGAGCCAGCTAACCACGATTGTGTCATACTGCTGAGGTGGGGTGTGGGGTGGCCTGAGCCCAGATGGTGGAACAAAGTAAAGCGTGTGCAGCCTCTGTCCTCATTCATACTCAATGGAAGAAGGAGAGAGAAAGAGTGTACACGATTTAACAGCAAAGCATTTCCATCTCCTGTAGAGCAAAGCAATGATACGGGAGTGACAGGGACTGATATGATGTGTCCTGATGGACGCTATGCTGGAAGGACCTGAGAGGACATGAATGCGCCAAGTAGATGCACATGCGAGCAACATGAGGAGTCAAAAGACGTTTAAACCTGCAATCCTCCTCTACAAATACGCGAACTAGTTAACTCGTCGTGGAAAGCAACAGTGATCTCTGAGCTGCATGCTAGCTATAGCCAGCAACATGAAGTCTCCTATCCATCCACGCAGTGGGTGTTGTTCCAGTCTACCTCAACACGCCCAGTTAGCTGGACAAAACTTCGACCATTAATAACTCCTGACAGAGAACTGACGCTAGTTGTGTGAAATGGGACCACCTTAAGCGAACTGCTGCGATATCCCCAACGTGTTTTAACCAGCACACCATCAGCACATGTCGTATCGCATCGCTTTCTCCACGCACTGACTGGACCACAGAGAAGGCTAGCATGCTAGCAGCTGGCTATGCGATATGCAATGCAAGCATCCCTCCCTCCAGATACACACACCCTTGCAGTTCACTGAGCCGCTGTTTCCCAAGGATGCAGAGGCTGTTTTGGGGGGCTCTACAGCTCTACAGCTAGCCGAGCCTGCGACGAGACAGAACTTAGCTAACAGTTGACTGCATGTAACCTGGTTTGTGTGGCTGATGTGCTTCCAACTCTGTGCGGGGCGTCGTAGTTATGCACCACAGTTAAGGTTATGCTCAATTAACATTATTCAATTTCACTTTAACTCAGCTAGCGTAGCCATGTCATATTCTGTGCTTTGTTTCTTCTTCTTCTTTTTTTTTACCTTACGTCTCCTGGTTTCAGCAGTCCCGCTCCACACAAAGCATTGATATATGACTCGTAGGTTTTGCTTCCAATTGTCCACTTTAAAACCGTTCACATGGGAGCACCCGGCCGGACACATGACAGAAACGACATGCAGGGTTTTTTGTGGTTTCAAGTGAGGAAACGTGTCCGACAAGAATTACTAGCCAAAAACTAGCACGCTAGCTGTCCAGAGTGGTTTCGGAATGAAAACGCAACAACTACTCAGAGGTCCAGGACGAAAACCGGGCATCTGCTTACTCAAAGTGCTCCTCGTTTTCTGTACTTTTATTCCATTAGCTAGTATATACACGCTCCCGTTTCTGGCTGTCCCTGTCGCGCGTTAGCCTTAACATTTGCTAGTTCCAGTACTTCCACTTACACTCAACAGATTTTTTTTTATGGTCGGCAATACGGATTTGAAGAGCACACCATGAGCTCTGCTGCGCCCGCCCACCGCGCCTTCTGATTGGCTGACACAGATGGGTTTCGTAGGCGATTGACTGGCGACTATACTATTTCCCTTTGATGCCACGCCCATGCGAGTTACAGTAGAAACATGATTGGTCGAGAGAAATGCCTTTTTCTAGCGAGTGGGCAGCCTTACCGGTCAAATGTCGCCAATCAGATGAGATTTTTTACTCTCTCAAAATCACAGATTCATAAAAAAAGGAAACAGGAACAGGCTCAGACATTTTTATATTTCCATAAATGGTTTATTATTATTATTATTATTATTATTATTATTATAGTAATAATTCCACAGTGTGGAATTAACATGCACTTTGTAAGCTGTTTTGTATTATTATTGGATTATTTAAATATTAATTAATTGTTAATTTTGCATTATAAAATAGCCAATCTGGCAGTCTAAATTTCACCTTATTTACATAGCCCATGTAAGACAACATACTATAGAAACACTCATTCTTCATGAGCATTTAAGCAGAGGTGGGCGATATGCAACACAAATGTAATATCACGATACTTTAAGTACATATCACAATATACAATGTGTTACAATATATATATATATATATATATATATATATATATATATATTTGGCATCTGATACATTGGAAAAAAACTAAACTAGGTCAGTTAAACTTAGTAGTAAAACTACTAAAAAGTAGTGCCATGTTTAGCAAATGCTATCAAAAACTATGAATACAATGCTTTATTTTAAATATTTTACATGAGCTACATTCAATCCAACAAAAACTGCACTAATTATGCTCTCTTCGCAATCAAACATGAATTCAGGAAGTGTTTTTTTTTTAATTACTGATGATATCCACGGTATGCTCAGAAAAGCATATTGTGAAACATTGTGATGTAATTAATCACAATTACAGTCAATATTGTCATATTACCCAGCCCTACATTCGAGCCTCTACTAGTTTCAGTAGTTCAGTGCTATTTTTTATTATTTTTTTTTTTTGTTTTGTCTTACTTTGTTTTGTTTTTTCTTTTCCCAAAAGACACATTAGAGAATCCACATCAGTGCAAGTGAGCCACCAAGCCTTATCTAAAGTTCAGTTAATAATCTAGTTCCTTCTTTTAATAAATAATTTGCATCCCACAGAGGAGGGCAGTTTTCTCACTGGATGAAAGCACTTGAATTGGATCTCCTTTGATTGGTTTTGCAAAGCTTTGCCTTTGGCCCAGTTTTAATTATACCATACTATTTATTATACTATTTAATTAACTATAACTAGTGTTTCTCAGTCCCGGGCCTCTGGGATTCTTACTGTATGATATAATGTTTTCTCCTCGAACAGACCTGCATTATTTCATCAGCTCATTATCAAGCCCTTTCAGGACTGAAACAGTTGTATCAGACAAGGAAAACATTGAGTGCAGTGCAGCAGGATTGGATTGAGAGCCACTGGCACAAAATATTTTTATCTGCCCAAAATGTCCTTCGTAATGGGGCCCCCCTTACGTTATTATATATCCTGAGTTCGAAACCTTTGGATCCATCATTCTGTGATAGCCTGAACCACACCAGTAATTATAGCTCTGAACACCTCATCATCTCGTATCATCTCATGATCATCACGTTCTCTTTCTCTCATATGGCTCTTATTCTATTCCTGCTTGTCTTGACATCAATAGACCAAGCTGGATCAAATCTAGCCCTGTGTGTGCCATGTTCCCCAATAACTTTGGGCCTAGATATTACTACAATCTCCACCATGGTAGATTTCACATACCTGGGTGTTTGAATCACATCTGGACACATCTCTATATTTTCCTTTTTCCCCTTTATTTTTCCTATGATGTGTCTTACAGAGGTTTAGGTGGGGATGAATGATATTACAAAAATATTGTGTGACAATACATTTTAAGTATTAAGACATGATACATAATAAGTATCACAATATTTTAATATATAAAAAAAGTCATATTAAAAAAAAAACTGCTATCAAAAACTCACCTTGGCCACAATGATTCTTATTCACATGCTGTACTGCACTAAATCCAATTAGTTATTGTTATGGACTTTTATGAAATATAAGAATTTGACATAGTGTGTAAACATTGTTAAAGTTTCAAAATGTACCGTTCACGGCCCAGTCTATATCTGGAAATTAAGTTCATTTTTATGATGACAGTTTGAATTGAGACTGTTTTTGGTTCATAAACACACGCCAAAATAGATCTCAATGGAAAAATACAACATCAGAATAATGTACAATATAGGTTCTTTAAGTACTGATGATATCCACAATATGCTTAGAAAAGCATACTGGTCATCACAATAACAATTTTATAACAATAACGATAAAATAACATCATTTTGTCCACCTCTAGGTTTAGGTGGCCTGGCACAGCCAAATATTCAGACATAAGTATTTAAAGTTAGATAAACTGCTAGTGCTGTATTAGATGCCCTTTGTATCCAATTTGTCTTATCCTTCTTCTTCTTGTTTTGTCTTTTTCTTTCAAGCCAAAATTTTAATAACACATAAATAAAAGTAGTCTTACACACATGGGGGGCTAAAAAGTAGCACCCATTTAAATGGCAATAACAAGATCCCATGAGTCGATAAGCGTTAAAAAAACAAAAACATTTATTGTATTGATTTAGTCATTTTGACATATTCAAAAGCTATTCATCCATCTAATGTTTACATCTGCAGTGGACTGTCCTAGGCATTTGAGACACCATGGGTCTCATGACCTCCAAGGCCTTTTGGCAGTTAGAGACCCCGGGCACTGGCCCAAAAGGCCCAGTCAGTAATCAATCCTTGACCACAGACAATAATTTAGACACACATTTTCCTATACTTAGTAAAATCCAATTGGTTTCTGTTATACGTATGTTTTGAATAACTAGGTTTCTGTATTTTTACAGGGAAAAACACCTAAATTATTCTCAGTGATAAGAGATTGTACATTTAAAGGTTCCATGGGGAACCAAAAGTGATTCTTCTGTGGCAAAGGCCTTCAAATCCAGACCTTGAGTCTAGTTTTCTGATCCTAGATTTTGTAATTATGGAAATGTATGACATAGATAGCAATCGCTTACAACAGTTTCTTTAACTACTAATAATTACAAAAGGCAGAACCAAAAATTGGATTTATGGTCTGGATTTGAAAGATTTTGTTCTGTGGCATTGCTCCAAAGAACCCTTTAAGTACCTTTATTTTTAAGAGTGCTGTTCTTGTCAAGTGCAGCACCTGTTTGGAACAACACTGTGGCTTCTTGGCTTGGTACATCAGTGATGGTTTCTTCTGATAAGATGCACTTTGGAAATTAGCTGCTTAACCAAAAGAGAGGCAGCCAATCTCTGGTTCCTTGGACAAATCTAGACTGTTGCTGAACAAAGTTGAGAGTGACATGGATGTTAAAATAGATTTGACTATGCAACAGGTTCCATAACAGTTTTTTCTACATTGTCCATGGCTATAGAAAGCAACTGTACTGATTCTGCCTCTGAATTTAACACTAGGGAGTTTGTAAATACTGCATGTTCCTCAGTGGTGAACATGCAGTTTACTCTGCCTTTTTTGGGTGAAAGAGGAGGCTAAAGATGAAGATGGTTAAAAATATAGGCAGAAAAGCTATCAAGTCCATATCACTTCTGTAAAATCCCCCTCGGAAACACATTTATGGTGGAGAGGTACATGCATGGAGTTGTAAGGCAAAGTAGTACCTCCAAAAAACATTTTTACCATCATCAATATAACATAGAAAAACTCAGAGGACACATATAGTTCACTAGTTACTTTGCAGAGAAATAAAATAGTTTCAAAAATAAAATTTGACAATTCAAACCCTGATTTCTGTCACCACCACGGTAAAGAAAATTGCTAAGTTTCTCTACAGTGAACCAGTTTACATCAAACCACTCTGAATGACTTTGACATCTTTTAAAAATATAAAAACAATTCCCCTCTCATTGGTGCCGTGTTAACCTAAAGAGACATTTTTTGTCTTATTTACTTTATTTTGTTTTATTTTATTTATTTTCCCCCTTGTGGTATAAATAGATGTCCAAACAAAAAGACACACAAACACAGGTGATGTGACTAATATGACAGCATATTACATTATACACTGATCAGCCATAGCATTAAACCCACCTTCTTGTTTCTACACTCATTGTCCATTTTATCAGCTCCACTTATCACATATGTGCACTTTGCAGTTCTACAGTTACAGACTATGGTTCATATAGTTCATATTATTTGGATCCACCACCCAAATAATATTTGCTCTGTGGGGGTCCTGATCATCAAGGAACAGGGTGAAAGGGACCTGACAAAATGTGCAGAGAAACATGACATATTAAGGCTACCTTTTTCAAAAAACAGTTACTGCCAGGTGAACACTAGAGGGAGACATTTGTTTCTTTTTTCAGTGAAGTGTAAGATTCTAAATGCTCAGAGTGGTACAAGGCTGATGAAAATTCAAGGGGTCAGTGCTCCAATTAATCCACCAGTTTTATCTCTCTACTTTCTTTTTTACCCTCTGATGGAATCGGTTAGCAGATAAATGTATTCATACAAATAAAGAAGGAAAAGCTGTTTTAGTTGAAAGTTAATAAGGCAAAATAGTTTCTTTTAAATTCAAGAAACATGGTTCGTTATACAACTTAAAGGTTCTATAGAACTACTGTTATTTGCGAGGGTTTGGGCACCCCTGGTCAGGTGAAAATAATATCCAAAATAGCACATCCTCTATAGAGAACAAACTAAAATAAGACAATAAATAAAAAATAAAATATGAAAGGTGCCATAACTTTTGCACAGGACACATTTTCACATTTCCAGTAAGTAAACAGTAACTGTGCATTTAAATGTGCAGAAGTGTGTTCTGTGTAGAGGATGTGTTAACCTATTTTCTCTTAGAAAATCAACAAAACGTCATTTGACCAGGGGCGTCCAAACTTTCGCATACAGTGGTAGTTTTACAGAACCTTTCTGTTGTATAATGAATCATGTTTCTTGAATTTTAAAATCAGAAAACATATATTTGCATATGTACAAAGCATTAACAACTAAATATATCTTTTTTTCCTAGTATTAGTGTGTCCACTCTTTACCTTAATAACAGCTTCCATTATTTTCAGCAGATAAGGATGGACAAAAACACCTGTAGGTTTTTCATACCTGAAGCAAATGTGGAGCTTGATTTTCTTCTTTCCCTAAAAGATGAAAGCTTGAAGTACTGTTTGTCTAATGTTGACAGTTTTTTTTTTTGTTTTGTTTTGTTTTTTTTTTTGGCCCTTTTTTTTCAAAACTCCAGTTTTGGAAATTCCTGTTTTTTACTTTCTCTTTCCATATGCAGGTGGATTCTTTTACATCTAATTTCTTCAGAAATATCTCTCTAAAATTGAATAACTTGTATGGGCTGTTTGAGCTTAAATTAAATAAATGAAGGGTGGTCTCTGACATTTGCATAGAACTCTACTTCAGTTCACATTTGCTAGGATCTTACTGCCATTTTACTTTTGAGGTAATATAATTAATCTAGAACTGAACACTTTAAAAAATCAATTAAAAAGCATCCTTTTTTGAAACAGCCATACTCCTTGTGACTTTCACTAAGCCCTTTATTAAGAACACTATAGTAATACTGTGTAGGGCCTCCATTTGCTCTCAAATCAGCCTCAGTTCTTTATGGCATGGATTCCCCAAAATATTGGAAACATTTCTATTGTGACAATAAATTGCATCAGATTTTTCAGGTGGACTTTCATGCTATAAAGCTCTACTGCATCCCAAGGGTGTTCTACTGGATTCAAATTCGGAGACTGGAAAGGCCTCTGAAAAACACTGAACTTGTTGTCATGCTCATGAAATCAGTTGAAGATGATTTTTGCTCTGTGACCTGGTGCATTACCATGCTGGAAGTAGCCATTTGTTGATGAGTAAAATATGGCCACTAAGGGATGCATGTGGTCAGCAATAAAACTCAAGAAGGGTGTGGCATTCAAGCGATGGTTGATTGATATTAACAGGCCCAAAGTGAGCCAAGATAACACACATTCCCCACACATTACACCACCTCCACCAGCCTGGACTGTTGACACAAGGCAGGTTCACATGAGTCCATGGATTCAAGCTCTTGGCACCAAATTCTGACCATACCCTCTTTGTTCCTTAGTAGAATTTGAGATTCATCAGACCAGGCTACATTTTTCAGTCTTAAACTGTCCAGTATTGGTAATCCTGTGGTGTCCTGCTCTGTAGACATGTAGACTGTGTTGAGCTTTGACAATTGTCATCAGGTAGGGAGAGGCTGGTTCATTCTTGGCTTTGTAGGCAAGCATCAGGGTTTTAAATCTGATGCAGGCAGCTACAGCAGCAGGCAGCCATGCTGCTACATTCTAGATCACGAGCAAGGGCCTGATGAACCGCAAAGGAAGACCAGCCAGGAGTGAGTTGCAAAATGATAAGAGGCTGAACAAGCACCCTGAATAGAAAGAGTCAAATTGTCCAGATGCTGTAGATGAAAAACCTGCATGGCTGAGTCATGTTTGCAAAATGAGATAATGATAACTGATGATGATAACTGATCTTAAATCACACCAAGGCTTCTTGCATCTTCAGATGGAATGACCAAGGAGTTCTCAAATAATATGGCAAGATCATGGTAAGAACCTGTAGTCCCAGGGACAAACTGTATTCAGCTTCAGGTGGTGAACCACCATCCATTAGGAAATGTCATCCAGACACACCGAGATGTGGCTGAGTGTCAGAAGGTGGGAAGAAAAGGATTAGTTGGGTGTCATTAGCAAAACAATGGTGAAAGGAGCCATTACATCACCAATATAGCAAGTGTAAAGTGAAAAGAGAAGAGGACCCAGCACCAAGCCTTGTTGGACTCCGGCAAAGAGCCTACATGGAGAGGATTTTGATCCTCTCCCTTCAAAATAGGACTCGAACCACTTTCATTCAGATGTAGTAATTTCAAAATTAGTGAGGACAGAGAGGAGATTCTTGTAGTTGACCATATTTAAGGCTGCAGAAAGGTCAAGTGTGACCTATGACAGTTTAGAAGATCTTCTCAGTCACTGCTATAAGGGCAGTTTCTGTAGACTGCACCGGTTTAAAGCCACACTGATCCTGGAGCTGGTTCTGAGCGAGAAAGAGAGATAACTGATTACAGACTGCATGTTCGAGAAGCAGTAGATGCTGACATAATAAAGACATCAATAAAGCATGAATGGCAGACTCTGATTTGTATTACATAATACAAACAGAATAGTCTATCAAAAACACTGATGTGACTGACGTAGCATGGCAAGCAAAACATGAACGTGTTTGTAATGAAATACTATCCTGCAAATGCTATCCTCACTGAACGCTTTTAAAACCCTTAGTCTTAAACAGATACACAACTAAAGAAATAGTGTACTGAAAATTGTGCTGTATATTTTACTGTAGTTTGTTTCATCTGTCATGAACCTTCTTTGGTTTAGATGTCTGAGCAAAGGATTATGGGTGAGAGTAGACCATGAAAGACACTCTGGAAAATTGTCAGCCTTCAATGTCAGCCCACTTGGATCACACCCTAGCTTTTGAAATGCAACCTATGTGGTAAGTAGACCTGATGAAATGGACAATTAGTGCAGATTCAAAGTAATAAATTGGCCAGTGGGTGTATATGTCACATTCGGTATGTTTACTCTGTAGTGTACTTAATATATTACTACCAACTAAGCAGAAATGTCCTAAAATACGTTCTGCAATATACATATTACAAAGGCATCCATACTTACACTTACGATTTTAACTTTCAAAGAATTCTGTTCTTCTAAGCACTGAAGTTCGTCTTTGTTCACACCACTCTTTTCAGATCTTCCTTGAAAACACATTCTAACACTTGCTGAGCTGCACAAAACACAGGAAGCAAAACTGCAGAGAGGACAAACTAGAGGTGTCAGGATCATTTCAAGTCAACCAAACCTCTGAGAATATGCTGCTCTTACCCTCCTGAAAGGGAAAAGAGGAAGGTGTCTATAAGCTATTGTGTCTATAAAAATGTGTATCACGTCTATAATATTGTCGAATATGAATATGATTTGGGTTTGTTAGGGAGGGCCCTCCCAAGCAGGAAGTCACTTATGGCTCCCGAATGTTCCTCAGGCTAGTAGATAGGGAGGTAATCACAATCATGGGTGCCAACTTCTGGTAAGCATTTCTCCCACCTGCCTTTCAGCGACTACGTCATTTCCACCTGTGCTGCACGTTTAAACTAGTCAGACTTGTCAGCGAAACTGCAAATCTGGCAATGCTACATACGGGAAAAAGACCCGTGAGTGAAACATATGCATGTGGAAAACAGCACAATTTTCCAGGTTGCCATAGCTACACTGTATGCTTTTATATTCATGATCTGGTGGGTGCTGTGGTGTGACTAGTTTAACAGCTCGATGGGAGAAACTGTTCTTAAACGTGATGGTTCTGACTCAAATGTTCTGATGTCTGTTCTCAGATGACAGCGGGTGGAAGAGGAAGTGGCTGGGGTGGATGGGGTCTGGGGTGATATTGCTGGCTTTCCTCAGACAGCTTTTATTTTGAATGTCTTGTACTGATGGGAGGACTGCTGCGGTGAAGGACCTGTCGGTTGTCACCACTCTTTGCAGAGCCTTCCATTCCACAGCAGTGAAGCTGCCATACCAGACTGTGATGCAGCTGGTCAGGATGCTCTCCACTGTGGACCTGTAAAAGCTGCAGAGTATCTGATGTAGCAGATTGACCCCCCTCAGCCACATGTGCTGAGGGTCTGAAGGAGGGCTAACTCTAGCTTTAAGTGAAATAAGTAGTGCATTTATTTAATATTTTTGCCAAAAAGCACAGTGAGAAATAAATAACTCTAAATGAATCAAGTATTAACTCTTATTCCATTGTTGCATACAAGAGTATATGATTTGGGTGTGTGTGGGAAGGCCCTCTCAAGCAGGAAGCCATTTAGGGCCCCCAAATGTTCATTACACACAGCACAGCAATTAAGCTGTTTAAGAACTGCGTAAATGTGTCTCCTATGTTATTATTTGCTTTGTCGATTTTTACATGCACAAGAACATTTTTAGCAACATTCTCATTTATTTTGTGGTTGATTTTGCTGTTTTTACATTAAAACAGAATTTCTGACTTATCGCCATTGAGGAATTAATAACAGGAATGTCAATATAACTTAATATATTAAAAGTTGGGACACTGGTATGTGTAAGTATCAAACAATGTGCATATATGCATTATATGCATAATATATGGATCATGCACATATGTCAGACACATAATTGATAGCTCCCAGGACAGTTAGTAGTAATTGCTACTTTGTCATCTGTTTGTTTTTAATATTAAATTATTAAAATGTATTGGAAAACAATATTTTCATTAATTTCATATTTTAATGCTTTTATTGCCCAGCTTAAATACATCTATTGTAGTGCATGTATTCAAACTTATGTAGCTATTATACTCATTTTTACTTCATTAAGAAGTATGTGGAAAGAACAAAGCATAAAAACCTTGTTATGTAACATTAAGCTAGCATTTACAGTATGAATACTATATACCATCCATATATGAATGTTTTTTGTCAAATATTGTTAAATGTATGTGTTGCACATGTATGTCTGTATATTTTGATGTATGCCTATATATCACCCATATATGAAAATGACCAATTTCAAAACAGCTTATCATGTCAGCTTATATGTCACATTCGTGTTCATATACTGGATATAACAAAATTCCATATATGCTAATATCTGTCATGTATTCCAAATCCTTATATTGCCAAATATCAGGTTTCAGCATGGGCCATCTCAAGTGATCTGAACACCAGCAGACAGCGGGACATAGAACCATTTACATCTAGCTTTTTCTTGTGTCTTAAATATGTCTGACTGCTTATGATCAAATTTCATAATTTGTTAACTATGTCAGTCTCATGCTGCATTTGTTGGTAGTTCATAAAGCAAGATTTCTAAGTTTAACCAGATAGCTTAAGCCCAATGTCAAGTCTACTCAGTAAAGAAAGAGCTCTGGGACATTCCCATTGGACAAACCTCACATTTGGGCTTACGTTATCTGGCTTTGTTAAATGCCCCCCAGCCCTTTGTGTATAAGATTGGAAACCCTTGGCATTCATGAACGAGCTGTTAGAAATATGTAGACTGAGTGGATTGCCAATTTGCTAACTTGTAAACAAACAGGAGAGGAGATGAAGAAATAAATTACACAGCTGCTTTCATGTCTACTGTGATCAAGCAGTCATCCCTGACCATCTCCGAGATGCACTAGACCCTTTTTCACACCTGTCTGCTTATAATAGGATCACCCAGGACACACGCTAATGCCAGGTGCAAATGAGGCCTCAGCCGTCACTTTTAAGTAACTTTTTTCATTTATTTAAATCCTATTAAACTTGCACAATTACAGTTTCATTAATCAAAGGGCTTCATATAGTCAAACCTGCCAGTCTTTTTGCTAACTCTTTATGCTAACTCTAGCTAGAATTCCTAGCCTTTGTTATTGTTCTTGTCTTGTTTAATTAGACAACACTTTCATAACACCTTCATAACAATTTCATCGGCAGAAGACAAAACAAAATTTCATTTGTATCTAATTCTCACGGTCTACTTGAAGAGAAAAAAAATAAAAAATTTTGGTCACTATGTGCTTCAGCAGTCTGCAGTCCTGTTCTTTGAGCTCGTGTGGCTTACTGCCTCGTAGCTGAGCTGTTGTTGCTCCTAGATATTTCCACTTCACAATAACAGCACTTACAGCTGACTGTTCACACAGTTCACGTTACAATACTATGTGAATTTATTAAATGTCAGTTTGAATATTTCTAAACTAATGGCTCTTTCACACTTAGCTTGGGTGCGGACCTGTAGAACTCCACTCCTTATTTTGGTCTTTTTTGATGTGTGAACACTCCAGCCATATTCAAAACTGGGCTGATTTGAGCAGTTTTTTAGAAGAAACAAGTACATAAGCAGCAAAGTCTTGAACGTATTGGAAGATTTTTGCTGGGATGCCAATTAAAAACAAGTTACAGTAATCTATGCGTGATGCAATTAAGGCGTATATCAGTGTTTCAGCATCTTTAACGCTCTATGTAGGGCAAAGGTGGGCAATGTTGCAGCAATGGAAAAAAGTACTTTTAACAAGGGCTATTGTGTGAGGTTTAAAAGACAGGGCTGAATCGAAAAGTACACCTAGGTTATGAACAACAGAAGGGGCTTTAGCTTTAGAGAATTTGCAGCCATCCACTGTTTAATGTCAGGGAAGCAAGGTTGTAAGGCAGAAGGAGGCAGGGGTGTGTGGGCTTTTATAGTAATGTAAATCTGAGGATCATCAGCGTAACAGTGAAAGTTGAGACCATAATGGTGGATTATTTGACCATATGACAAAAAGGAGAGGGTCAAGCATTGATCCCTGTGGAACACCTTACATCAAATCTGTGATGCTGTAGAGAAGCAAAATGATACCCATCAGAAATAGTTATCTTAAACCAATTAAGAGCTGAATTAGTAATGCCAATGGCAGGAAGACGAGATGAATACTTAGAATACTAGAATCGCTAGCTGTAAGAAGATCATTGAGCACACAAAACAGCACCGTTTCACCACTGTGCCAAGTATAAAAACATTTCAAAAAGATAGATACAGTTACCACTTTTTCTAATATTTTAGCTACTAAGGGGAGGTAAGAGATAGCTCCCTAATGGTCCAATATACATGAATCAGGGCTAGTTTTTTTTAAGAACAGGGAGAATAACAGTGCAATAGAAATAGACCCAGTAGCTAATGATAATGAGATGATGAATAGGGGTAGAAATGTCAGTGACACCTCCTCAGGAGAGAGGTAGGTACAGGATCAGGCTGGCAGAAGGAAAGATTAGAATCAGCGATATGTTTAGAAATAGTACCAGGAGAAGACAATAGTAAGGGATAGGAGTAGAATAAATATGAACTATAGAAGAAGAGGCAGTGGAGAACTGCTTATATATGTTGTGGATTTTGCCCCTAAAATGGTTAAGAAAAGCATTAAACTGCTGAACTGGGAAAGAGTAAAACAAAACTTACTGAAGGTGGGAAAGAGTTTTGTAGGCTTGAAATGCAGTGTATATAGGCTTCACATAATATGGCATAATGGACATTTTAAGGAGACCACACACAGCTGTTTAAAAAAAAGACCATTGATCATAATAGCATTTAAAATACTAAAATAAAATACTAAAATAAAGACCATTAATCCAACATTGGCATTTGGCAAGTGGTCAAATTAGCTTGGTCATTGGAAAGTTGCTATGTGGTAGGTGGCTGTGGGTTTTACTAAAGTTGAAGAGTGTTTACTGCAAATATGTGAAGGCAGTGTTACAGCTGACAGATAGAACAAGTGTGGTGTGAAAGCAACCAAATAAGTGTGGAAAGGTTGTGGACATTAATTTGCAGACAGTTATAGTGGTGATATGCCTTAATGCTCATAGTGCTGTGAAAAATGTACAACCCCATTTCCAAAAAAGTTGGGACACTGTCCAGAATGTAAATAAAAATAGAACGCAATGATATGCAAATCATGTAAATCATGTTTTTAAAGGAAAATAGTACAAAAACAACATATCAAACTGAGAAATTTGATTGTTTTTTGAAAAATATTTGCCCATTTTGAATTTGATGCCAGCAACATGTTCAAAAAAAGTTGGGACAGGGGCATGTTTACCACTGTGTTTCATCACCTCTTCTTTTAACAACACTGTGTAAGCATTTGGGAACTGAGGAGTCCAGTTGCTGTAGTTGTGAAAGTGAAATGTTTGTCCTTTCTTGCTCGATACTGGATTTCAGCTGCTCAACAGTTCGGGGTCTCCTTTGTGGTATTTTTCATTTCATAATGCGCCAAATGTTCTCAGTGGTTGACAGGTCTGATCTGCAGGTAGGCCAGTGTAGCATCCGGGTTCTTTTACTACAGAGCCATGCTGCTGAAAAGAATTTAAAATTTTGATTTGTCGGACCACAGGACACTTTTTCACTTCGGCAGGGTCCATTTTAAATGAGCTTGGGCCCAGAGGAGGTGGCAGCATTTTCTGGATCCTGTTTATATATGGTTTCTTCTTTGTGTTTTTGAGTCTTAACTTGCATTTGTGGATGTAGTGACAAACTGTGTTCACAGGCAGTGGTTTTCAGAAGTGTTTATGAGCTCATGAAGCGATTTCCACTACAGAATCATGTCTGTTTTTAATGCAGTGCTGCCTGAGGGCCCAAAGATCATGGCCACAAATATTGGTTTTTGGCCTAGTTGCTTGCATACAGAGATTTCTCCAGAATCTTTTAATGATATTATGTACCATAGATGATAAAAAGCAAAAGTTCTTTGCTATTTTGTATTGAGGAATGTTATTCTTGAATTGTTGCAATATTTGCTCGCGCAGTCTTTCAGCACAGAATGGTGAACCCCTCCTCATCTTTACTTCTGAAAGACTCAGCCCCTCTGAGATGCTCTTTTTGTACCCAATTGTGTTACCAACATGTTGCCAATTTACCACCAGGTTTTTTTTTTTTTAGCATTACACAACTTTACCAGTCTTTTGTTGCCCCCGTTCCGTATTGTTGGCATCAAATTCAAAATGGCCATATAATTTAAAAAAAACAATACAAATTCTCAGTTTCAACATTTTTTATCTTTGTACTATTTTCAATGAAATATAGGGTTTAAATGATTTGCACATCATTGCACTTTGTTTTTATTTACATTTTGCACAGCATCCCAACTTTTTTGGAAATGGGGTGTTTATCCTCTCCTGATTTCTTCTATGTTTACATTTTTTGTCACATTTGATTGTTTGGGATTTATAGCAAAATTTAAAATAAGACAAAATAAACATAAAATACATTTTTTACATTATAATTTTATTTACTAAAGGAAAAAGTTATTCAACACCTAGTGGACCTTTGTGAAAAATAACTGCCCCCTTAGTTACTCAATCAAACAATTAACCAAATTTAGTTGATAACTGAGATCAGTTAAACTAGATACACCCATGGCTTGATTACTACCAGCCCTGTTGAATCTAAACTGTAATTAATAAAACCTCTACGGCTATGTGAAGTAGACTACAAGGTCTCAACAATAGGCATACTGTGCCATGATCAAAAGATATCCTGAAAGAGATGAGAAAGAAATTTAATAAAATACTTCAGTCTGGAAAGGGTTGCAAAGCCATTTCTAAGGCTCTGGGTCTCCAGCAAACCACACTGAGAGCCATTATCTCCAAATGGAGAAAGCTTGGAACAGTGGTGAATCTTCCCAGAAGTGGCTGGCCTACCAAAATTCCTCAAAGAGTACAGTGATAACTCATCCAGGAAGTCACAAAAAACCTAGACGAAGATCTAAAGACTGCAGGCCTCAGATGAGGTCAGTGTTCATTATTACACCATTTGAAAGAGACTGGGCAGAAATGGAATCCATGGGAGAGCTGCAAGGCAAAAAAACACAGTTAACCAAGAGGAACATAAAAGCTCATCTCACATTTGCCAAAAAACATTTTTATGATCCCCAAGCCTTTTGCATAATGTTCTGTGGAGTGAAGAGTTGAAAAAGGAACTTTTTGGAAGACATGGATCCCATTACATCTGGTATAAAGCAAACATTGTGTGTAGTGTGATGGTGTGTAGATGTTTTAATGCATTAGGGCCTGGGTAATTAGATAGAACCATTAATTCTGCACTCTACCACAAAAGCCTGCAGGAAAATGCTCAGTCACCAGTCCACTCGTGTGATCTGCTCAAGTGCAAGTCCGTTGTGCAGCAAGACAGCAATCCAAAACACAAGAGCAAATCCACCTCAAAAGAAGCAAAATGAAGGCTTTGTAGTGGCCTAGTTAAAGTCTTGACTGTCCTCTCATGCAATGGCAAGACCGTGAATAGGCAGCTCATGCTCAAAAATCCTCCAATGTGGTTGAATGAAAGCAATTCTGCAAAGAAGAGTGGGCCACAGTGAAGTGAGAAACTGAGCTCCAGTTATAGGAAGCATTTGACTACAGTTGCTGCTGCCAAAGTGGCCAGTCATTACATTTAGGGGGCAATTACTTTTTTACAGTTTTTAAGTGATCATTGCATTTATTGATACAGGTGATGCAAAACCTTTTTCTTTGAATAAATGAAATGATCACTAACAACTAATTCTTGTGTTCCCTCATGTTGTCCTTGCATTTTGTACAGGGATCTGAAACCATTTACTGTGACAAACAAGGGTGTTGTCTGCACATGTAAAGATCAGGGGTTCAGCCCATGTTTATTGTAGGATTGTTTTCATTGTCCTTACCTAGATTTTTTTATGAACTTATAAAATGTGCAATTTTTAATGTGAGGATCTAAACATCAACAAACTTTCAAGAATTCAGCATTCAGACCATTGACGTGTCTTACAAATCACAAACATCTAACATAAACAAAAGTGTCAAAACATAAGAAAAGCAGAACAAGAATATTGCTTGTAACCATCTGGGTCATTTTGCAAGTGAACATTTAACAGGGCCCAACAAAGGCCTCTTTTCCTCTGTAGAGCCAAATTATTCCCAGAGCTGTACATAATTGTGCCATTCCACTAGCGTTAGTCTAGCCCAGCAGGCTACAGCTCCAAACACTACAGAACAGGTTTGATTTCAGCTTTTTGCCACTACACCATCAACTACTTAGCTTTATTATATGGGAGGAAAAGATCTTGTATTGTCTACACTTGTAACAGCAGAGGAGACAGAATCAAAACTGTACTGTGGTGTTTGGGTCTGTAGGCAACAAGATAAATAGATTGGAGGAGCTGGTCAGCATTAGCCTAGCTAGAAGGCTACAGGTCCAAATGCTATAAAAGGGGTTTGATTATTATTTTAACTTGCGTCAGTGTAGTTTCAGTTAGTCAGAATCTAACCTGTTCTGTGGTGGGAAGAGCTAGTAGTAGGCAAGCTAAACTAATGTTAACCAGTGCCTCTCTTCTACTTAGGAGTGCTGTTTAGTGTTTAGCAATTTGTGCTAGATTGATGATTTATTATTATTGGATGTTGGATTGAAAATCACACACTGCTTTCATTCATTTGGAGACACTTGTGTAAGTGAACTGAACTTACCTGATTGTTTCCGCATGAGGGCTGATTTTTTACATACAACATTGGACTCACTGGAAGGTATGAATCTGGAACTGGCTGACAGAACAGGCAGTGCTCTAAAGTTTGTTACTTTTTTTGGAATTACTGATGTAGCAATTTCTGTACGTAGATCCTGTGAAGATGGACAGCAGTGGCATGAACTACAAAAAAAAGGAGGCACTAAGACAAGAATGACAAAGTTAGGAGGATGAGGACATATCTGAGCAGGAGTGCAGTGAGAGATGCTGACCTTAACTTACATACCTAGCATATTGACTGTCATGTGTCATGTTTGTGATATTTAAGATAAAGGTTTTCACCAGGTTTCATTGTATCACCAGCTAACAACATCAGTTATGTCAGTGTAGCACATAAATAATAAACAAGATTAAGAAATGAAGAAGAAATGTGCTGATTTTAGAAAAATTTGCACAAAGGCAATGATGTGTGTAAGAACTGGTCAGTAACCTGTGCCTCAACTCAGTTTTAGGTCATGATGTGTGGGTTAAGAAATGCTGAACATTTAGCACTTTTTTTTAGCAAGAACTGCTCTGAATGTGTGAGATGCAAAGGTGCAAAACAGGAGCCAACTGAGGCATCACTATAAAAGCCTGAGCTTTTGTGCACTTGCCTCATTGAAGCTTGAGATCTTTCTCCACAGGTTCAGTGAAAGTCATTAAAAAGGTAAGAAGTGAACATGCCATCATTTCTAAAGTATCAGGTAGGGGTGTAACGATACTCTCAGCCCACAGTTTGATGAGATTTTCACAATAATATGACTGTATTTATGTTATTGCACTTCTTATTTATGAGACAAGAGCTGAGAAGCGTAATATGACAAGTATGTGCCAGTGCTGGTGGTTGATTGGTCCTGGTTGTTTGCAAAGTTTAGTGTTCAAACAATGCAGTTGCATTAGATGGCATAATTAATAGAATGTCCATTTTCTATGATGCCACGTTTTTTGCGTATCACAATGTCACAGTGCAAATATTGGGCCAATGTAAAGTCAGTAAAATACTTATCTCATTCATATTAGGTGTATACCCAGCTAGCAGGAAACGTTCACATAACTTTGGCTGATGTTACCTACAAGTTTTAATTATGTTTAAAGAAAACCTTTAATATAATGTGCAAAGAATAAGGTTACCTGTTACCTAAAACATAACGTTTTAACTGCAACATTCAGAGGATGTTTTTAGGGTGTTGTCAGGGCCACAGATTATGCTACATGAGGATGAAACATGTATGTAAAATTCTCAGAACAATTTTAAAACAAAACATTGCTAGCTGGCTAAATGTATGTATGTGTACTGCTGTGTAATCTAGCAGTTAAGGAGTTTTTTTGGCAAATGAAAAGACAAATGAGTGTCAAATGTTACCTTTTAGTTTTAGGTTTCCTTAGCATATGTATGTTATAATTTTACAGTAGAGGCACTTTTTGTGTCCAAGCAACTCGTTTCAAGTACTTCATTTTGAATAACAAGTTTCCATCAGTTTGAATTGTGCTCCAGTACAGTTGGATACATTTAGACTGCATCACTGGAACACTGAATCTCCTCATCTCTATTAACCGCTTAAAATCTCAGACTTTTTATACTAAGGCTTATTATTCAGCAACTACAGGGAAATCAATGCAAACTGGTTGAGCTATTCTTAGGTTATAGAAGTGTGTAATAAAACATTGGGCCTGTAAACAAGCCCTGGCCATTTAGGGGGTTAATAATATACAGCTTCTATAAATACAAATAATCATATTGTTGCTGCCGAAAAAAGACCTTAAATCTGTAATCTTACAGGAAAAGAAAAAAAAAGAGCTTTCAAATTAGGTAAAAAGTAAAAAACAACAAATACAAGGTTTTTTGTTTATTTTTTTAAAAGATAAAATAAGTTAATCTCCTCTACAAAGAACAGGCTTCTTCACGTTTGAATGGACTATTGTTGTTTATTGACCGAATTTAACCAGGGGTCATTCATGTGAGTTAGTTAGCATAGAGGTTGTTAGAAAGCATAGAGGTTGAAGACTGCCCCACCAGTCTCTGTGTCCTTTCTACGTCTGTCCTTTCCTCAAAAAGTGCCACACCTCATCTACTGTGTTTTCAGTTTCAGCAGTGTGAGCCGGAACTTCTTGTCCAAGAATGATGAGCTGCGTAAGGGTGATTATCTGATGTCGAACAATGGAGAGTACAAAGCCATCTTTCAGGTTTGTACCTCCACCCATCACTCCAGCTTGAACGCAGTTTTACCTCAACATCCTGACCCTTCCAAATACTGTGCTACAAATGTATCAATTTGAATGAATGGCAATTTTATGCATGCACAATAACAAAGCTGTGCTGGGTGAAAATACAACATAAGCAATATTTTGCTTCAACCGGTTTAATGCTAATAAAATCCCACAAAAGATTCAATTATTGGAATCTACTTTTTTTTTAAAATTATTTTGGTAAAATTAAGGCTTAATTTAGTACTGATACTAGCAAATCTATGAATTGTTTATTTCTACATGGAGTATTTGAAGTTAAACCAGGAGCTGACAGTGGCTATGCAAATAAAAAATAGGTCTTTTTTTTGACTTGGGACTAATCCTACTTCTTTCAAAATTTTCTCTAAATAAAAACAGTAATGTCTGATTAACACATAAAAAATAAAGTTGTGTTAGGACTCCTTTATAGTTTATTTAAAAAAAAGACATATTTGAAGGAGCAAAGTATGAAAAACAGTACAACTGTAAATGGATTTTCAAAGGAACCTGTATAATGCTTTAGAAAGTCAGTATTGCATTTTGTGCAGTAATAAGTTTATCTCCTTCCTGGCATCTATTAAATACAAGAGCACAGAGGGACTATCCAATATCTAAAACGTTAGCTAGCTTGCATACCAATTTGGGTGCTGCCTCTCAAATATGCTATTTTTTCCTTCTTACTGATACTACCATCTTGTGGTGGATTTGGACAACCGCTAATCCTTTAATAGTTTAAGTATTTGTTTGAATTGTTTGATTACAGATTGTAAGAAACAGTTTTAGTAGTTACGGCAGTTGCAGACCCCCATATTTTGGACATTTGTGCATTTTAAAATTCTATAGCTGGTGTCATTTACCTCTGATTGAATTTTTAAACTGTTATTGTGTAAATTGTTGGCTGTTAAAATTGATAAAATTGCTAACTATTATTTTAAATCAGTTAAAATGTTACTGTACATATTTTACAAAGAGCCCCTATTTGTGTATAGAAATGCCCCTGGATTTCAGTTAGAGGGCAAAAATTGACCAATAACATTGTATTATTATTATTATTATTATTATTATTATTATTATTGTTGTTGTTGTTGTTGTTGTTGTTGTTGTCGTCATTGTCGTTGTTGTTGTTTTTGTTGTTATTATTATTATTACAGTCATATGCAAAAGTTTGATGAGGTCACTCATCAAATGATGTGTCTTATTGTTTTTTCTAAGTGATAATTGAACACATCCTCCACACAGAACACACTTCAATGCATTAACAGTTAATTTGCCGAATTTATGTATAGAGGAAAAAAAACATAAAATGTGGCCTGTGCAAAGGTCATGGTACATTTTATATTATGTTTTATTTTTTCCAATATGTTTTCACTTAGAAAATCCAGGGTGTATTTTGACCATATGCATATATATATATATATATATATATATATATGTGAAATAATATTACAGAGTAGAATCGAGTAACTGAGATACAAAAGAGTGTAACAATGTACAGTCATACATGTTTTGTTGATTTTAAGTGAAAGTTAATTAAACACATCCTACACAGAGAACACACTCTTGCACATTTTAATGCACAATTACTGTTTATTTGCTGAACTTAACATAATGGAAAGTAATTTTACATTGTATGTTTTCCCCCAATACGTTAAACTCAGCAAATAAATAAAAACTGTGAAATTCAAGCGTATTTTGGCTCAGATTGCTTTTTGAATGAGACACAACACAGGGCAACCAATTAGATCAGAGGTAATTTACATACAGTTGTAGGCAAAAGTTTGTGCGCCCCTGGTCAAACAACATATTTTTGTTCGTTTACGAAAATAATTCATCAAAATGCACAAACGTTATGACATATTCATTTATTTCCCCCAATATTAAAAAAGTGCTCTAAAATTAGCATAAAAAATGCACTAAAACTGCCATATTTATTTGCATAGAGTTTGTGAAAAAATATTTTGATATCATATTATGTAATTTGACCAGTGTTGTTCAAACTTCTGCAAATGACTGTATATCACTTTTAACGTAACAGTAACAAACATAGGTGGTTTAATTCAAAGGGATAAAGAAAGATTAGAGAACATTTGGAAAATGATGTAAAAATGAACTATTTTCTTTTTGTTTCTTTTTTTTAACCACACAACTAGACCTCAAGGGGAAAAAACTGTCACAACTAGATTACCAGATAACTAGAAATTGATATGGTCTCTTTGACATATCCCACTCAAAGAGATAATCATCAAGCTAAAGTCAAATAATTCCTATCAAAGGAAAAATGCTCCCCTGACCTTACAAAAGACCGCTCTTAAAAATAATGGTGTTAAAAAGGTGATTTGGAGTGACGCCACAAAAAAACACTTTCCTAAAAAACTTTTCAATTGATGAATTCCAGTTTATTAAATCATTAACTGAACAGTTCTTCAGGGAGCCAAAATTGGTTCTCCTATGGCATCACTCCACAGAACCCTTGTGGCACCTTTATTTTTAAGAGTCAGGGGAGCATATGTGGAATTGTCCATTCTTCCACTAGAGGGAGCCAGACACTTGTTAATTACTTTTCAGTTCAGCGTTCTTGATTTTGATCCTGGGGAAATACTAAACTATGCAGAACCAAAGTGCCTCAGAACCAGGAATTATGACCATTGTGTTAATGGAAGACTCTAGAAGCTTTTATAGCAGGCTTGTAAATTGCAATATAAATTGTAGGGAACCATGGCCCACAGACTAACATGAATATTTTTGTAGTTAAACAGTTTGAGTTGTATGTGTTTTAAGTCATCTTCTTGTATGCCCACAGCAACATCATGTGCAAATTTTGACAGCAATCAGACTGATATTTCTCAATTTATTATACCATAAAATTTACTTTTTTCATCTTGAGTGTTGTTGATTACTGGGTTGTGTGTATATATTATATTATTTTAATCTTCCTGGTAGCTTAATTATATGTCAATTATATGTCAATGACTCTCAGAGAAAGCTAGCCAGGTGAAAGTACAGCCTCCACATGGCGGGGTTAGTTTTAACACAGTGCTACAACTAAGCCTCCCAACGTATGAGAGAAGTCCAAATTCATCCCATATAATTTCAATCTATTTCAATTTTATTGTTCTAATATTTCCTTTTCTAACTTGTGTTCTAAAATAAATTTGCCATAGTTGACACAGTCTCTTTTCACTAATCATAGTTATTCTGATTAATATATTTTTATGCATTTAAGTTGGAAAGCTCATCTGGTTCACACAACATAGAACAGTACTGAATTAATTAGGGCTAACTAGCTTTAAAACCTAAACATTTGGATGTCATTTAGTGTTAATTGGGTGTCTTATACTGAACTAGCTGTGTCAGGTTGAAAATCCAACCTGACCCAGCTAGTTTGTCCATGGACTGAGTGGTCAGATTAGCAGGACATTGCTTTTTCAAAAAGTGCAAGAAAAAAAAAAAAAGGTCCTCTGCTGGACAGTGTTGCCCTCTGAAAGTACTCAAAGTCATGACACTGCTGAGCAATGCTGCTGTCAAGGGACGGGACCTTTTGTTTCAGACAACAAGACAATGACCATAACTCAGAATCAGTAGCACTTTATTGGCCAGAAACACTCACACATGTGTCTTGGTGGAATTTGTGCATGCATAAACTCACAATATAGAATTCATATAGTAAACAAATAATACAAATAAATACATAAAGACATCAGCACCTTCAGTGTAACAAAATATGTATTGACAATATATACACTAAAATATGTGCAAATTGTATTGCAAAATACACTGTATGTCCAAAAGTTTGTGGACACCTGCTGATTAAAAGGTATTAATAGGATGTTTGTCCCCTCTTTGTTGCAGCCTCTACACTTCTGGGAAGGCTTTATACTAAATGTTGGAACATTGCTGAAAGGATTTCATTGAGTTCAGCCATGGGAGCATTAGTAAGGTCAGGTACTGATGTTGGATTATTAGTTCTGAAACACATGGCATCAGCTTTGCATTACTGGCATTACTTCAGAAAAACACAGTTTCACTGCTCCACAGCCTGAAGCTTGGGGGATTTATACCTCTCCAGCTGACGCTTGGCATAGAGCATGGTTTCTTTAGGCTCATGTGCATTCATTCCATTTTCAAAGCTTTTCTACTGGGATTATACAAGCTGTATGTCCAAATGATTTGACTAAATAGAAAGGGTGTATGTCCTCAGTATGAAAGCTAAGAGTATAGGACATTTGCAAAATTATAGATCAGGTTGATGTGATAGTGACTCGTTTATTTATTTAAATTCTTGTTAAAACAGTCATTAACTACAAGTCATTCATTTTTCATTTAATTTTCATTTTCATTCAATTTTCTGAGAAGATTACATATGAAATAATCCTTATGCATATGTAAGGGGAAAGTCAAAGTAAAAATAAGTGAAGTAAGAGGAGTTTCCAAAACATGCTTCAGATCTGATAGATCCACAGGTGCTTCTGCCCATCTTTCCACTGTGAGAAGACTACTCAACGCTAGTCTGAAAGGATGTGTAGCTGACATAAAGCCTCACTGAGAATAGAAAATAGTCAAAAAAAATTGCAAATCAAAGAAATGGAATGTGTTTGGATTATTTGGATTGTGAGAAACCAAAAATGCAACCAACTTCTAAGACTGAACTGTAGAGGTGTGGAGAAGTATTCCTGCACATTTCTTTGAAAAATCGAAACTGAAGAATGGTGTTGGACTTTGCACAGTACTGTGCAGGTGTCTGTCTAGAGAGCTGCAAAAAAAGGCATGCATGTTAAACATCATAAATGTTAATGCTATGATTATGTAAGCATAGGGGAAAATCCTATTATTTTCCAACATAGGCAAGGCAGGGGTGTTGTGGAAAACCCTTGATGCCTTTGTTCTTGTCACAAAAAGTACTGATTTCAAAATAAACAGAAGAAAAGAATAACTGCAAAAAATAGCAATACCTTTAGGGCAAAAAGAACCGTCCTTCTGTTGAAATTCTGTTGAATTGCACACACACACACACAGACACACACACACTCAGTGTAACTGTTTTATGGTTCAGCAGGCAGCACTCCACCCACTATTGCCATAGTTAGAAGTAGTGTGTTTAAACGGAAATTAGGAGCCATATCTAGCTTTACTTTACATGAACTGTAAAGAATACCTACCCACTCAGAGAGTTTCCAATAATAAAGTAGGCCCAGTGCCGTGGAATATCTTAGTTTAATAACATTAATGATGGAAAAGTCAGGAGTGTATGAAATGATAGCATTAATTTCAATCCAGATTCAACCCTTATCAGATCACCATGGTTACACATGTTTTAATGCTTCTTAGTGCTATAAATATTATTGTAGAGAGACAGATTGACGAAAAAAGAAATAAGAAAATAAAGACTTATTTTGTGAGACAGCGGAAACAATAACTCTTGTTCTATCCATAAAACCTGCAGCACTTTTGAACCTGATGTTCACAGCCTGAATCCAAACACACATTATGTCACTGTGTTTTTCGAAAGCAAAGGCTTTAATTGTTCCAGAGATGCTGGAGGACATTAGATGAGTCACTGCTACTCGTTGGAACGTTCAAGCTTGATTAAATGTAACCAAACTTCAGAGATGCTGCAGGGTTCGTGGTCAATGTTCTAGGTGCTGATTCCATTGTGTACTGTGTTCTCAGAACATTCCATATTTTAGCTTTTGCCTTTTAGATCTGTGGAACGTTTGTCTTTATACCTGTGTGCCTTCCTGGTTGTCCCTGTTCTTCTGATTCTTGTCTGTAATCTGAATCCAACACTAAGGAGACTGATGAGTTTTCCTACGCTGATAAGTAAACCTCCAGTCAGCAGTCCTAATAGAGAAATCATGGAGTGAGACTCATGAATCACACATTTTTTCCACATCAACACCCAAGCAGATGGGTCTGTGTAGTCTCATAAATACTGCCCCCTCACCTACGGTCAACATTTTTCATACGGAAGGACACACAGACACACACAAGCATTGACCTAACTAGTAAATAGATGAATATCTCTAATTACATATCTAATCTGACTCAAAGCAAAGCCATAATCTAACTACTACACTCTTAAATGTAAAGGTTTCTGAAGGGATCTTGGCTTAGAAGGTTTGATTGTTATGAAATCTCTACATTATCTGGAGGTTCTTCAAACTTTAAAAAGGCTCATTACACTTGCAGATCTCATTCTTTAATCTTCTCACAGTAACTAAAAAATGCAATTTCCGCTTGTTTTGAAGGAGGTCCTTCAGCTGAACTATGCATTTTCCTCATTTTCTTCAATAATGTTTGAAATATTGGGAGTATATTTTGATGAAAATGTGTATAATTTACAAAAACAGAAGGAAATTGGATTCTCATCTTCATAAGTGAGCAAGCAAGTCAGCATTTTTAAAAGTATTTTTATTATATTTACGTCTTTTTTTTTGTTCATTTTATTATTTTATTCATTTTATTTAGAGCCAACAGCGTCCTAGTTAATTTGATGAAGGGAAAGGACAATAAATCAGTTGATTTCCATTCTGCCACTAGGGCGCCTAAAGGTAGAGGCTACATAATGCTGTTGTCGGAAGAAAATCTTGTATCTCCATTTTTTCAGTTTTTGACATAATTTGAAAATGCCTGTTGCCCTTTACATTGTATGTAAATTTCATGATGAATGGACACAAATAAATGACCCAAAATGACTTGTCAAAATGTCTGGTTTCATTGACTTACATTAAAAGTAAAGTAGGTTTTTCCTTCTCCTGTAAAGTTACCATTTTTGAGACACAAGGTTTTCTTCTGACAACGGTGATAAGCATCCACCCAAAGGCTCTTTAGGGAACAAAGAGTCATTCTTCTATGACACTGCTCTAAAGAACCCTTGTTGGTAGCTTTACTTTCAAAATTGTTACATATTTCATCCTTTGAGAATGAAGTGCAATGTTATAACTAAAATAATTAGCTGTCAACTCATGCCTTTTTTCACATTGCCAGTACATTTGTGTGTGTGTGTAATCAGTGTTCATAATTTTATTTTTAGGGTCTAGACTTAGATGCTTCAATGTTCCAAAAACACATAATTTTTCTCGTACTATACATCTCTGTTCACCCTAGTGTGCCCAGATTGGTCAGCTTGCCCACTCTGTTCTGATTGGTCAACCGCCAGAGTGGCATCCTGCTACAAGTTCTGCTGCTACACTGCTGTGGCTATTCTTACAGTGGTGCTGGATCTGCTGTATCAGTTTCAGCCAGAGTCCAATCCTGAAAGCCTGATCTACCTTCGTAAGCTAATCTGGAGCAGTATGTTTCAGAGTGGTGAGCTTTAACTTTCTAGATCTCTTGTGTGAGTGCATGCCAAGCTTGCCGGTAGGTGAGCAATAAAGATTGTGCTATGATATTGCATCATCTCATAACAAAGGAAAAGGGCTGGAATTCCAATGCAGCATTTTAGGCAGCTGGGAAAAGTGGTTTCTGTGGGATACAGTTACTCCCTCTGGTGTGTACTTTGGGTTTTGTGGCTTTGCAGACCATTTATGTGCCAAGAAACTATATAACACACTAACAGAAAGGGAAAAAAAAGAAAACTATAATAGGTCCCCTTTAAATAATGCATACAGGCACACCTTGCCTTTAAAAGAATTAAAGAGATATTCTTCACACCTGTGGTCTCTAAATGTCCTGTTATTCAGGTGCCACCACCATCTATCAGCATTCTAGTCAGCGACAATTGTGTGATGTCAATGGACATAGATTTTAATTTCGATTTTTTCGATATAGATTTTTTCTAGAGCTTTCTAATTTGCAGAAGTACTTAAAAATGAAAACATTAAAATAAAAGTCATTTGAATGTACATTCTTTCATTGGCTTTAGGAGTAGGGAGTTAGGCAAGTATGGTGGGCCATTTTTCATTTCATCATTTTTCTATCATTTTTCATTTCATTTTCATTCACTGTCATGAAAATACCTTTACATATAACTGCCTATTCAGCCTATAACAGTTTAGCCCTGTTCATTTATGCTGTAAGGAGTGTTTCATACCAGACAGCTTTATGAATTAGGCAGCAAATCAGAACACTTAAAGGCATATTAACAAAAACAGCCTGTTTAATTTTAAGGGTTAAAGATGGGCTGGAAAATAGTTGTATAAAAATGAATTATGAATGTGTTAGGTACATAAACCTACACATACCTCAGGGAATGAATAAAATGCAAGAATAAAGGTAGGATGTGGGCCCATTCAAACAAATGTTTTGATGCCTTCATTACTTTCTTCATTTTTTCATTTTTTCATATTTGGTGTTGTGCACATTTGGTGCACACACACACACACACACACACACACACACACACAAAGGCTCTCTGTGTCTGGGAGAGCAAACAGCCCTTCTTCTCTGTCAACATGACAGCTTTGATATATCTGAACAGCCAGTGACTATTGTTTGCTCTCGATGCGCCTCCCTCTCTGCAACGGCACCATCTGTAACCCAACAATATAACCAAGTGAAATTGATGAGCAACTAAAACAAAGGGCTTGTCACTCCTGAATCATTCTGTAGTAACCTGAGGACTACAGTCTAAATCTCATTCAACACCCACTCACCACCTATAAAAAAATATCTGTTCCACAGAATGATAGCACTGTGCGTTTCTGACAAGGACAGCTCTGAACTCATGACTGTTCCCATATACAGCTACAGAGAACAAGGCAGTAGTGAAATTCATTGTGGCCATGTCTAAAGATAAGGAGAAACAACACAAAACTGCTATGTGCAGCTCAGTCAGCTGTTCTATATGATTAATATGTTTTGTGCTCTTGTGTACAGGAAATAAGGTACAACTACATTCTGCACATCCAGACATGTTACAGTAAGCAAAATAATCAAGGCAGACAATTTACCTACTGCAGATTGTATTCAAAACATAGAGGCATTCAGTATAATTCTTTATTAAATGGATAATTCCAGTTATAAAGTCTGACTGGCTCCATGCTCTAAGCCGTTATATAATTATGCAATAGAATAGGAGAGGGAGTGTGATATCCTGAATGACATCATGGCCTCGAGTGTTCTATTGCTTTTATATAACAGTTCTGCAAAATAAAGAAAAAAGTAAAGCCCTAGTATTGATTATGCTTTAATATTGGCACAGAAAAGGCCACAGTTACAGCCGTATAGCTGTCGCAATATCGAGCTCAGCTCAGTTTTTTCAATATTTGCCAGATTAACATGAATGTATATTGAATGTTTTAGTCAGTGTGTTAAGCATTTTATGGTAACATTTCAGTTTGTTTAGTTGCTTCATCGTCACAGTTGCCGACCCAAAAGTTAGCTTAGAGGGGAACAACAGGTTTGGAATTTGATATAGACCTGCTGCCTCCTCTTTAGAATCTGACCGAACGAGCTGCAGGTCAAATATTATATTACAGAAATTACCTAATGTATCCATTTTCAATTTTCTGTGCTAATGTAGTGTGAGGTGAGTTATTACTCAGCAACTGGTGCTCAGTGGATTGATAAAATTGCTGTGGAAAAAAGTGTAGCTATTACAGATTAGCACACCAGTGCCAATATCTCACTGTATAGCAATGAATGCGTTTACATGCTCTTAATAATCCAATAACTGCAGAGAAGCAGATTTTGTCAGTAATCCGATCAACAAGTTTACATGCACGTGAGTAATCAGATAACGGAAAACTCTAATCATTTCTAATCATTTATAACTGATGTAGATCCAGAGTTTTCTGGGTCTACATGTAGATCTCATGTAGACCCAGAAAACTCTGGGTCTACATCAGTTATAAATGATTAGAAACCACAATTTTAGTAAGATCTGAAAAACAATTAACCCATCCTTCATAGACCTGAAAAACACTGAACCAACATTTTGCCCTTCTGCCCCTTTAAGTAATATTTAGAAGACACATTTACCCTTGCACAGGCATTGGCACATGACAAGGAAGTTTGCTCAAGCAGCTTGCAAACGGATGCAGTGGAACTGCAATTGGTTTTATGTCCCAGCTGGATGGAAAGCTGAGCCAGGTGGCCTGTCAGTCTGAGCTTTTCTGAGCTTCCTTGCCAATGGATCTTTTAATGGTCTGCTCATTTGGTACACACTTTTAGCTGTGATATCTTGCTGATTTGTGTTATACTCATGCTGGGGTGCTAAAGAATCGCTGCTCACAGGTGATCTTAGTTTGCTCGGAAAAACAATTTTCCCACCAGGAGGCACCACATGAACACCCTTTAAAGGTAGATGATGAAATCAAGCGAAAAGAAATTTTTGATGTACAACAAACTAGCTGAACTGTGACGTCGACGCTATTTTCATCATGGCCCGGGAAATAAGTGAACAGTCTAGTCAAATAACACTGTACTAATTGTGATTCATTTCAGTTGTATAGCACATTTTAAGCATGTACAGGTAACCCACATTTTTTTTCTTCCATGTTTGTGTTCAGAAACACCTGTAAAATAGGCTAAAGTCAACAGACTCCAGCTGATAGTTAGAACTACAATAACCATTTCACAATCTCCCTGCTTTTTCCTTCCCACATGAACCACACGAATACGCAAGTTGGGTGAACGGGTTCTTCGGAGGAGGAAACTGCCATCCGAAAAGCAACAGATGAACTCATGGTTGACGGATTCAAGGACAGAGAGGAAGTCAGTTCACACAAGGCAGCTGCTTTGAGTCTTAGAAGGCAGCATTTTGATTCAAAGCTAACTGTAAATGAATGGAGTTTAAGGCAACATTAAAACTGGGCATTTCTACCATTAATAGATATCTAACTGTTTTGTAGAGGCTTAAAAGTAAAAAAAAAAATGTTTGCCATGTGTTAATATAATTTTCCAGAAGAACTTCAAAGTGCAATGAAATAGACCATTAAAGGGTTAAGTGAGCAGCTGGAACACCTGGACCAATCAGCATCCTTAATCTCCTCAGTCCCTTTCACTGACAGTGAGGTGGAGAGCTGTAAGTAAAGGTGAGTCAGAGTGAAAATGGGACAGACACACTGCTCCCAGCCACGTACAACCACAGTGCACCGCATGGATAGAAGCTCTCTCTATCCTCTCCACAAGCACTTTGTTACAGGACAGCCCGTCTGTAAACACATCTGACTCACACCTTGCACTGCTCTGATGGCAGTCAGCGACTGTGTGCGTGTGTGTGTGTGTGTATTAATGATGCATAACCTAAAGAGAGCATAGTGTGTGTGTGTTTCAAGGGCAGGCATGAGGGAAGACTAGTAAACAAGGCTGTTGCTTTTTTTTTTAATGCTTTTTATCAGCCTAAGCTTGAGAAAAAAGTGACTCAGAGGTGAGTTAAATGCTCAGACTGGTTGGAAGATGGGAAGAGTTACTGCGAAGAAAAGGCACATATCCTGGAAAACAATTTTCCATCCATTTTTTTAAAAAAGTAGCTTGATGTAATACATAAACATTGCTAAGAATCAAATTATACCATTCACGCCGGAGTCCATACAGTCCAGGTTTGGAAATTAAGCTGTAAAAAACAGCCTGTCAGTGCATTTATATCTATTCGCCTTCAGGCTACAGCAGTTTAGCCCCGCCCACTCACACTGAAGTTATAAGGAGTGTTTCTTGATTAATGTGTTTACTGCAAAAATTTCAGTAGAAAATGTCCACTATAATGTAACGTGTTAGTAAATGTGACACAAATATAAGGCAGCATTATGACTGACCCTAACATTAGCTAGCTTGCTTGCTAATGTCAACCACTCATTGTGAGCTATATATCTATATATAAAGGTATATATTGTGAAAGTAACTAGACAATGAACTTTTTTGACAGTCTAGATCATATAATGAAAGAAGTAGTTTACTATTTCTAATGCAATAGTGTTTGTTTTGACAAGAATTTGAAGATTTGTTTTGTAGTATCTGCCTTGTTGGAAAGCTTGTTTGGACTCCTATGTGTAATGTTCCTAATTAACAGTAGTTTCAGTAAAAGTTAACATTTGTTTATGCCTCTTAGCTTGCGAACAAATTCAGTGATGTTACAAAGAGCCAGATTTCTCAGATTGCTCTTAATAGATCTGGTAGGTCTGGTAATAAATAGGTCTGTAAAAAAACTGTTAAGGCCGAATAGAGACCTAGATTTATTTGCAACAGTAAGTCATGTTGGCAACATGCAGAATTTGAGCATTTTTGTTCTTTCAGCTATAGTCAGAGACCCCTGGTGTAAGGTAAAGTTAAGCTTCTAAAGAAAAAAAGCATTACTGGTGACCATAATACAACCCCAATTCCAAAAAGTTAGGACGCTGTGTAAAATGTACAATCCCATTTCCAAAAAAGTTGGGATGCTGCACAAAATGTACATGAAAACAAAATGCAATGATTTGCAAATCATTTAAACCCTATATTTATTTGAAAAGGGTACAAAGACAACATAACAAATGCTAAAACTGAGAAATTTTATAATTTGCCCATTTTGAATTTGATGGCAGCAATATGTTCCAAAAAAGTTGGGACGGGGGCATGTTTACCACTGTGTTACATCACCTCTTCTTTTAACGACACTTTGTAAGCGTTTGGGAACTGAGGAGACCAACTGCTGTAGTTTTGAAAGTGAAATGTTTTCTTGTTCTTGCTTGATGTAGGATTTCAGCTACTCAACAGTTCAGGTCTCTTTTGTTGTATTTCTTGTTTCATGAAGTGCCATATGTGTGACAGGTCTGATCTGCAGGCAGGTCAGTTTAGCACCCTAACTTTTTTACTATAGAGCCATGCGGTTGAAATATGTGCAGAATGTGGTTTTACCTTGTCTTGCTGAAATAATCAAGGCCTTTCCTGAATAAGACAGTGTCTGGATGGCAGCATATGTTGCCAAAACCTGTATATGTCGTTCAGCATTAATGGTGCCTTCACAGGTGTACCAGTCAGCCATGCCATGTGCACTGATGCACCCCCATACCATCACGGATGCTGACTTTTGAACTCTGTGCTGATAACAAACCTGATGGTCTTTAGCCCGGAGGACACAGCGTGCATGATTTCTAAAAAGAATTTCAAATTTTGATTTGCCGGGTCATAGGACACTTTTCCGCTTCACCTCAGTCCATCTCAAATGAGCTAAGGCCCAGAGAAGGTGGCAGCATTTCTGGATCCTGTTTATATGTGGTTTCTTCTTTGTGTTTACGAGTTTTAATTAGCATTTGTGGGTGCAGTGACAAACTTTTTTCACAGACAGTGGTTTTCAGAAGTGTTTCTGAGCCCATGCAGTGATTTCCTCTACAGAATCATGTCTGTTGGTTTTCAGCCTTGTCCCTTGCTTAAAGAGATTTCTCTGGATTCTCTGAATCTCTTAATGATATTATGTACTAAAAATGATGAAATTCCCAAGTTCTTTGCTATTTTACGCTGAGAAACGCTATTCTTGAATTGTTGTACTATTCAGAGTAGTGAACCCCTCCTCATCTTTACTTCTGAAAGACTCAGCCTCTTTGAGATGCTCTTTTCCTATCCAATGATGTTACTGACCTGTTGCCAAATAATGTTCAAATAATGGTGTTTTTTTTTTAGCATTACACAACTTTACCAGTCTTTTGTTGCCCTGCCCCAACTTCTTTGGAACATGTTGCTGGCATCAATTTCAAAATAGTTTTCAAAAAAACAATTAAATTTCTCAATTTCAACGTTTATATGTTGTCTTTGTACTATTTTCAAATAAATATAGGGTTTAAGTGATTTACACATCATTGCATTTTGAGAGACTGTGCCTCTCTAAAATCCTCTTTTTTACCCAATAATGTAAGTTAGTTGCAAATTGCTCCTCCAGCTGTTTTTATTAGTACCACTTATTTTTCCAGCCTTTTGTTGGCCCTGTCCCAACTTTTTTGGGATGCATTGCTGCAATCAAGTTTTTCATGAAACGGTAAAATGTCTCACTTTTAACATCTGGTATGTGTTCTATGTTCTATTGGGAATAAAATATGGGTCTTTTTATTTACAGTTATTTACATTTTACACAGCGACCCAACTTTTTTGGAATTGGGGTTGTAAAGTAAATGACCAAGTCCAAGTTAAAACATTCACAAGCCCAATATATAAGAAGTAGGGCAAAAAAGGGCCCTAACTGACATAGCCTTCCAAAAATTAAAATACTTAAAAGATCAACCAAGAAGCCTTTAAAAACACTGTGTGGCAAACAATGCATCTTTATGAGTATCTATAACAGACTCGGTTTCTTGCTGTAGGAGAAACCAGTTGGAGAATTTCAAATCTGCATTATCAACATTATACAAATAGCCGATTCACCAATAAAGTCAATTTTAGTGAACACTTTTGAAGAGGATTTTTTTCAAGTTGAGTAATTGTGACAGCCAATGACAACCCATCAAGTCAACATGAAAACTGTTGACACTAGCAGTATATGAACATTTGCTATGGACACATTTTTTAGAAGAAAAAGCACACTACCGAAGATGCCAAATGTGACGAAATAAATTATAACTCTAGACCTTTACATGCGTCACCAGGGCCTCCAGCCTGAGACAAGGAATCCACTCAGGGACTGTTGCGTGGGGGCTTAGCAGAGATACAGAGCAAGGTCACCCATAGCCTCACACGCCACTATTCCCAGGGTCCCTGTGAGTGTGTTTAGATTAAGCTGCAGCTGGAATGCTGCTCTCGGAGTGACCAGAATTGCACTTTAGCTTAATTGACTGGGAAAGTTTGTATTCTCCAAATACAGATAACTACATAACTGCATTATCAATATAAGACAAAACATATACTGCCAAAAAAGCATTTTTTTCAGCAATGCCATAGCAGAACCTGATCCCCTCAAGCCATAATTTTCCTCATTCTAAATGAATAAAGGTTGTGAAGGGTGGAGAGCCAACAGCCAATGATTTTCTTTGCACATCACATCTTATTCCTGTAGCTTACACTTGGTGTGTGAACATGCAGAGCTGAACCAGTCGGAGATGGAGAATGTGATAATGATGGACTCATGGACTCACTATTATGGCAGTGTAGAATTGGACCAGCTGTGCTTAAACCAGCCCTGTGTACTTTCTTACATTTTTACTTTTCTTAGATTTACACACACCACAGTGCACAAATTAAATGATGTTCTAAAATGAAAAGAATAAATGCATGTAAAATCTTCTAAATCTTTTAAATCCTACCTCTTTTGCTTCCTGATTCATCATATTAATGGCTTTGTGTTCTCCAGGGGGATTACAGGGAGCTGACAGTAATTGTTTAAATTATAGACCCACTGCTGCCGTTTGTTTTACTGTGACAGGAAGTATTTAGCCCATTAAAATCCATTTGCTTTGCGCAAGTCACTCCCTAAATGTACAAAAAATCAGAATGACGACTGTCACCAAGACACATCATATCACACAGGAAATAAATGAATAAACAAATTTACCAAATACCACAACCTTATTAATTCAGTTTGGAGTTTAGATTTACTGCATAATGTTGAATTTCCCATTTAAAATGCTACACAACTGATCTGGACTATGTTGTTGCTTCTAATCGAAACCAGGTGGGTTAGAAATGGCAACCAGTTTGCCACCATGCTAACATTAGTGGTCATAATATTGGGCAACTATATATACATATTAAAAGGTCACACACTGTTTGAGAGCTCTTTCCCAGCTACAGCAATAAATACATTAAATGAGCTGTCTAGCTAACTACTTGTCGCACTTACATGTTTAAATGTTAGTATGTACCATTACACAATGCAATGGCTAAAACAAACCCAGTACGTTTCACACCAGCACTGCACTTTTTATCAACTACAACATGAGTAGAACATAATAAGCTTTACATAAAGACTCTGTAAAACAGCAAAATACAAACTATAAAATGTACATATCTTACCTAAAATGTGTGTTAAAAGCAGTAATAAGCTTTATGTTATGAGCTCTAAATGTACTCATACAGATGCAAGAGCACCCCTGTTAGCATGGTGTTAACATAATATTGCAAATCCCATAAGGTGGCATTTGAAAATTAGCATTTTTGCAGTAGGGTAAAGCAAATACATACAGGCTTCTTCCTGAAGAGAATGCATGATTGTGCAGCTTAAGCAATTCCCAGGTGGTTGCAAGGGTGTTTCTAGGTAGTTGCTATAGTATCCTAGGAGGTTTCTAGGGTGTTGCTAGGTGGTTGCTAAGGTGTTGATAGGTGGTTTCTGTTCTCCAAGGTGCTTGCTAGGTCACTGCTACGCAGTTGCTATGGTATAAGTGGTTGCTAGGGTGTTGCAAAGTGGTTGCTATGGTATCTCTGGTAGTTGCTAAGGTGTTACTAGGTGGTTGCTAAGGTGCTGCTAAGTGGTTGCTGTGGTGTTCTGGGCAGTTGCTAGGGTAGGGTGTTGCTAGGTTGTTGCTATGGTATACCAAGTGGTTGCAAAGGTGTTGCAGGTTGTTGCTATGCACAGAATCACAAAATAATCAGCTTCTAATCATTTACAAAACTGCAAGTAAAATGTGTGATTATGTGTGATTATTTTGATGCTTTTTTATTCGACAGAGAGGCCATTTATACCAGCCATCTGAATACATGACAACAAACCAAAACCATATGTACATGCATACATACAACTTTTTGTAAAATAAATAACACACGGACAAAATCAATCAACATTGGCTGATTGGGAGTTATGCCAACGTCCTATAAAGCTCATCCATCGTAATAAAGCAACACTTGTGAACAGAGCATGAAAATGTCAATTTCAGCCACCTGTGCTGCCAAAGATACTCTTTAGCGATAGTAGATTGGTATGCGTTTAATCAAATGAATGTTTTGCTTTTTATGACCTGCACATGCATGAAACGGCACTCTTCCCAGCTGTGTAAAGGAGAAAATGCTTATTTGGAACCTTGGAGTGCTCCTTGCATGTGAACCCTTAGCTACATGCTTTTTCTTTGTTCCCATGTGGCTTTATCAAAACAGTTACAGTGGTCCATGCTTGAGGTCACCAGCTGAAGTGGATGCATGGGGAAATTGGTTAAAATGCACACTGACGTATAACTGCTGTCCAGAATGAGTGGACAGAATGTTGGCTCTTGTATAACAAGCCCAAATGTGTCTGGGGAACATGTTCCAGGTCATCAGAGCGTTGAATGCTGTGAATGTGGGTGGCATTGTGGCTGCATGTATTCAAATGGTAACATTATGGAAAAGCATGAAGGCAGTACTTTGAACTTTGAAGGTATTACTGTATCCGTGGCTGCTTTGTGTGATAGTTATTGGTACAAGAGGCCACGGCTCAGACATGAACTAAAAAACACAGTTATTTTGCTCAGGACCAGTACTTTAATGTTTCCATTCTTGTGCTGCCAAATCAACATAACATCAGCAAACCAATTAGTACAAAATTAAAAACTGGTTAATGTTGTTTGTCTTGTACTAGCTGTATGTAGGCCTAACATAATCTAGCAGGTTTGCAAAGCTATTTAGACTAGCCAGTTGTGTTTGTATGGATAGCACACACTATATGGCCAAAAGTATGTGGACACGCCTCCTTTTTGAGTTCAGATGTTTCTGCAGCACACACATTGCTAACAGATGTATAAAATCAAGCACATAGCCATGCAATCTCCATAAATAAACATTTGCAGTAGAATGCATTATACTGAAGAGCTCAGTGGCTTTAAACGCGGCACATCATAGGATGCCACTTTTGCCATGATGGCAAAAATAATAATACATATTAAGTGTTATATATGTTATAAATGGTATGGGCATAATAAACAGTGATGTGCAGTAGAACTTGCTGCTGAGCTTAGTTGGCTAAACTACAGCAGCGCCATTTATGTTCACAACCAGACAAAATGGATAAAAAAGGACAGAAGGGTGGAGATGAAAGGAAAAGAGAACATGTGCTCGAACTAAATCAAGGACACTTTTTTGGTTTAGTATGGTGTTCTTGCTCAAGCAGGGAACTAAACCTTGGTCTGCTTAAAACTTGGTCACGGTACAGTACAGACAGGCCATCATGCAAAGTTCAAAGTTTTATAATGTACAAATATCAAAAGTCACATGGCCTGTCTTTAGCATTTCAATATCTCTACGTAATTTACACTCATTGAGCGCTTTATTAGGACGCCTCCTTATTTCTACACTCATTGTGCATTTTATCAGCTCCACTTACCATTTAGGTGCATTTTGTAGCTCTACAGACTACAGACTGTAGTCCATCTGTTTCTCTGCATTCTTTGTTAGCCCCCTTTTACCCTGTTCTTCGTGTTCAGGACACCCACAGGACTACCACAGAGCTGGTATTATTTGGTGGACCATTCTCAGCACTGCAGTGACTCTGTGGCATATTAGCGTGTTGTGCTGGTGCAAGTGGATCAGACACTGCAGCACTGTTGAAGTTTGGTGTAGCATTGGTGTAGCATAGTGGGTATCACTGCTGCTGACTGCCAGCATATTTTATGTTGATTTACTGCAACACCAAAAAGATTCCTTGAACAAGATGCATAGCACTACATTTGCCTACCTCTGGAACATAATTTCAACTCTACATCACTCTGGGTAAATGCATATGACAAAATGTAAAGTTAATATGAAAGGAGAAAAGTTGGTATAACTCAAAGAGTTTTACTAATTGTACTAAGGACAACTAACATTCTTATGTAGCTCAACTATACATTTCTTTTAGTGCTGACAACAGAATGTCAGTCAGTAGAAATAATAATTTACAGAAGTTGAGAAAGAAGAAAAAGCTAACAGAAATTGGCATGAAGATTTATTTTGTTATGGAAACTCAATTTTTTCGGTGTTGGCACGTTCAGCGTTGCATTCAAAAATACTTCTGATTCCTAACCAGTGCCCAAACAGCACACAATAGAACTGTCTTTAATCATGAGTGACCCTTCTTCTGGGTTTACATGCTCACATTTGTGCTTTCAGCCTGCTTAAAGTTATTACTGAGCTTCAACTTCACCTGTTCAAGTACTAAAAAAAATATGGAATAGAGAATTAATTTTTTCACTTCCAACATGATTGTAGGCCAGGGTTCAAATTGTGGCCCTGTCATATCGTTCCCTGTATACCTATATATTGTATATTTATACATTATATTTTCATCATAAATTTTCATGAACTTTCATGAGTTTCTTGAAATGTTCCTAGGTGGTCTTTTAACTTCATATCTATCAATATAAATGATTTTTACACTTGGAAGCTGATGAGAAGATACACCATGTAGTTCTAATAGTCAAAATTTTCTCATTTAAATCATTAAAATTATTTATTTATGCAGTAAAAATTGGGTCATCAGCAGGCAGGTTGGGTGAGTCCTATAAGAAGTAAAACCAAATTACAATTCATTTTGATGTACAGATGCTGACATTCATCTATAGGTCCCTAACTATTATAGTAAAAGACCTGAATCTTTATGCAAACAGCTCAAGCTTTTTTGGGTCACTTCCGAAACCTCTGTAAAGAATAACTCTCAATGTCTGAAATCTCAGAGGCTGTTCATTTTATGGAAAGGGGTGAGTCCCCAGCGCCCGATGACTTGTCTGTGGAGTTTTATGCACATTTCTGGAATAATTAAAACACTCTTGTTTGAAATGTGTAAGGAATGTATTAATAACAATGCAATGTTCCTGACCATAAAACAAGACCTTATTGTCTTTTTCCCAAAGGGATCCTAGATAGCTGGAGACCACCTACTTTATTAAATGTAGTCTACAAAATTCTGTAGTTTATGACAAAATCGAGAGAGAGAGAGAGAGAGAGAGAGAGAGAGAGAGAGAGAGAGAGAGAGAAAGAGAAAGAGAGAAATTGGCAGAGACATAATAAAGAAGAAAACACGTTGCTGGTTAGAAAATGAAGGGGCTCGTAATGGTCAGCATGGTGTCTATGGGGAAAATCCTGCCCTTCAATAAAAAGAGCCAATCGGTTGGCTGGTAAAGCTGCAAGTGGGAAAAGCTCTCCATTGCTGTGAAGATATTTGCATGCGTAACAGCCAAAACAGCCTGAAAAAAAGTGTTTTGACGTCACTCCCCAATCACACAGATAGGAGCCTGGTCTTGTACAAATGGAAATAACTACCTGGGGCATTGAGAAGATGGCTGCTGAGTGAACTTTCATGTATGGCCAAAATAAGCAACATAGGCAACTTAGGAAATAAATGTACTACATAAAAAAATCACTTATTAGAAAGCAAACCTGAGCCAGGTTGGGTAGTAAACCTCTATTCTGGACACTTTTGCACATACAGCGTTTGAGATATTTATTTATTTATTTATTTACAACCCCATTCCCAAAAAAGTTGGGATGCTGTGCAAAATGTAAATAAAAACAAAATTCAGTGATGTGCAGATCATTTAAACCCTATATTTCATTGAAAATAGTACAAAGACAACAAATCAAATGTTGAAACTGAGAAAATGTATTGTTTTTTGAAAAATATATGCCCATTTTGAATTTGATGCCAACAATATGTTCGAAAAAAGTTGGGATGGGGGCACCTCTTCTTTTAACAACACTCTATGAGCATTTCAGAACTGAGGAGGACCAGCTGCTGTAGGTTTGAAAGTGAAATGTTTTCCCATTTTTGCTTAAATGGGAAAACAGCATATGTTGCCAAAACATATAATATATATATATATATATATATATATATATATATATATATATATATATATATATGTATATATATCGTTTAGCATTAATGGTGCCTTCACAGATGTGCCAGTCACCCATGCCATGTGCACTAATGCACCCCTATACCATCATGAATACTGGCTTTTGAACTGTGCACTGATAACAATCTGAGTGGTCATTAGCCTGGAGGACACAGTGTCCATGATTTTCAAAAAGAACTTCAAATGTTGATTTGTCAGACCACATGACACTTTTCCACTTCCCCTGGATCCTGTTTATATATGGTTTCTTCTTTGCGTTTAAGAGTTGTAATTAGCATTTGTGGATGCAGCACCAAACTGTTTTCAGAGACAGTGTTTTCAGAAGTTTTTCAGAGCCCATGCAGTGATTTCCTCTACAGAATCATGTCTGTTTTCAATGCAGTGCTGCCTGAAGGCCCAAAGATCACAGCCAGTAAATACTGTTTTTTGGCCTTGTCCCTTGCAGACAGAGATTTCTCCAGATTCTCTAAATTTTTTAATGTTATTATGTACCATAGATGATGAAAAGCAAAAGTTCTTTGCTATTTTATGTTGACAGATGTTATTCTTGAATTGTTGCACTATTTGCTTGTGCAGTCTTTCACAGAGTGGTGAACTCCTCTTCATCTTTTTTTAATTACACAACTTTACCAGCCTTTTGTTGCTCCCGTCCCAACTTTTTTGGAACATGTTGCTGGCATCAAATTCAAAATGGTGCCATATTTTTCGAAAAACAATAAAATTTCAACATTTGATTTGTTGTCTTTGAAGCATTTTCAATGAAATATAGGGTTTAAATGATTTGCCAATCATTGCATTTTGTTTTTATTTACATTTTTCACAGCGTCCCAACTTTTTTGGAAATGAGGTTGTATTTATTTAAATAATTTAGTCTATAACTCTTTATTAGAAGTTCTTATGATCAAGCTCAAACACAATATTACATGACAAATCTATAGAGCTAGCATTCCCCATTTACAATGAATAGACATACTAGCTGGCTAAATGTATTATCAGATGTCAGTTGCGCTGGGCATCATGGTGCATGCATTAGCCTACTCGTATACATTCTGACACAATAGTATGGCCATGACTCACAAAAAGACCCAATTTCTTAACAACATGCCTCACCAGTCGGCTTCCATTAACACTGTACAGGCAGCCCTGATGTCTTCCTCTTATTCATAATGCAGCTCATCCATGGTAAACATCTTCATAAGTACTTTTCAGAACCTACGGCATGATATATTCATTATTTATAATTTAAAATCTTGCATAGGTGGTCTAATGCAAAAACAATAGACGCTAGTGAGTGAAGTAAACAAATAAATTACATTGTCATATGCATATTCATCAAAATAGTCATTCTTATTGTTCATGTAATGGAGGGATTATATTCCTTTTTCCGCTCTGAAAAAATTCCTGGTCATGCTACAGAACAGAGAACATATTTCAAATCTGTTCTGGAACACTTCACGGTTTTGTTTTTCCTGGAAAACCTTCATTTCCAGTTTATGTTTTCATTCCTCAAAACTGCAAGAGACACAATATCAGACAATCAATTGTGCAATTCCTTTCTTGTACACACATCCCTGTCTCAATCTCGTGTATTCAAGGGTCATGTGACCCTCGGACACCCACACCTGTTCAAACTAGAGATACTATTAGACACACGGTGTTCAGATCAAGCTTAGACGTCAGAGGAGCAGCATCCGACCCTCTCCATTACAGTCAAACTCCTGGTGAGAGCCGTAAGTTATCACTCTCTTCTTTTCCAGGAACACAGACGAATGCACACACTGTTCAAAGTCTTGCTGAGCTCATATCATACATAACACCCTTGTGTCCTGCAACGAGCAGTGCAATATCATTCATACCAGGTATGAACCGGTCAGAACTAGCTGCCTCTATAAAGCTATAACAGTATGCAGGTCACGGAGACTTTTTGTGCTGCCACTTTGGTATAGAAGGATTTTTTGCTATTGTCCATTTTTCAACCCAATCTTTATTTCTCGTATCTCTAACATATTACCACAGACAATGTTGTTAATGCATTTATTTGCACCTTAAAAAGAACTAAAAACCATTTGACTGAAGATAAAGTTATCCCTCAAACCGCTGGGCAGTTGTTGATTTCATCTGACTACTGATTTCCTTTGTAGCTGTTTCAAGTCTCTTGTTTCTGTTCTTTTTTAATGATAGAGTAATGCTTAAAAATATCATCTCTGAGGAGCTAGATGAAAAGCTGAAAGCATTCATAAAGGTAGCATCGTATTATACTGGAAAAAATTAAGGTTGGTTCATTCAAGAGAACGCGGGGCATTTTTCTTTAGCAAAAAGTACCTGAAACTTTTGAAACAGAAAACTGCAACTGTGCTGAAGGTTCCGGCTTTATGGCTTTTGGTACTAGATCAAGACTGATACCAACAGGACCTCTTCGTACTTGCACCTGTTCTCTTCTGTCTTTGGTATTACTTGCAACTGAAGCCGACAATAATGTAGTAAATTCTTTGCTCTTCCAGGTGAAGATAAAGCCACCAAGCACTAATGCATGACCAGTAAATGCATATAAATGAAAACTAGAATTAAGTGTTGATGTTTGGATTGCTATTTTAAGAATTATTATTATTATTATTGTTATTATTCTTATTATTTTACAGAGAGTTTGTTAAATGACACATGCTAGGAAGCTAATAATAGTGCTAACAGCATCTATGCTAGACTAAAAAAGTGTTTTTTTTCATATTTTAACACTTAACAGAGATAAATATAAGCTTTCTTTGATTCTACACTAGGCATGGATGATAGGCTGATGTAACCGGATATCATCAATGGTTGGCAACTAACCCGATGATGATGCTTAAAAAGCAATGAACAGCTAGGAAACTTAGAGAGCACTTGAGAGGACTAATTTACCATCATGTGTATTGTTTTGATACAACCTATTTAAGTTAAGCTAACTAGCAAGTAAAATAGCTAGTTAGTCGTTTTAGTTTTGTAGCGTACTACAAAACTAAAGTGGCATAAAGTAACCCAAAAGACAATTACATATTGCAGTTCATATGCTTGTCAAGCAGGTGGAAAATTAACTAGACCTAGAACTATTCTATTGGTTTCCATTTGTGATGGCTTAGTTTTTGAGTTTGCAGTGGAAAAATGTCCTGTGAATATGTTATAGATAAGCTGTCCATGATATCATGTACCATTGCATTGATAATTAGTTCCTTTACTGGAAAGGAACCATAATAATTGCTCAACCACTCGGTCAATATGATGTCACTGGCATACTTACACTGCTGAAAATATTATATTATCACCTCTTCAGCTTCCTCTCTACAACCCCATCCATCTTATCTTCAACAGCACTAGCTGAGCACCAAAGCATATGGCCACATCTTTTGTTAAAGGCCAAATACTCTTCAGGAACTAAATTGGGCAATGGACCATACTGCTTTAGTCTAAACATCACCAGTGCAGACAGCAGGGCCCTGCACACACACTCCAACACTCTTCTAGCCTCTCTGCTTACATTGAGCTTGGCTGCAGGGTTTTAGAGCAAGAGCAGATGGGTTCATTATGGATGCTGGCTGTCGGAAAGCCCAGACACCCAGGGGTCAGAGCACGCTAGGCGTGGGAATGTGTGCAATAGGCATAGGGGGATAAAGGAGAGAATACTCAGGGGGTTAAATTGGGCTGGGAAGAATCAAAGTGCAGTTCTGACACCTTTGGTTTACATGAATGGCACCACGATTCAGAGATCCAATAGCATAATTTAATAGAATTCAAAACATTTTATAATATCTATTTAGTATGATTGACCTTTCTGAATTAGTGTTTCATTTTACTACATAAATTAGCTCATTATGCCTTAACCTTTAAGAACACTTTTTAAATGTGTCACGATGTTTCTAAGTGAAGGAAACCTCAAATGTAACATCAAATAGCAAATAGAAAATAGCATCCAACTGCTTTGGATTGTAAAACTTTACTTTACTTTAAATCTGGTCAGCAGGTTAATAATGGTTCATTTTCAGAGCTCCCTTCAGCTCAAGCTCCCTTCAGAAGCCTCGGTATGTGTAATAGCTAATCAGTAGCTACTCTAAAACCCTTCAAGATGCCTTAATCTCTATTTCTCCAGCTCTGGCGCAGTCTTAATGAAAATTAAGTAGAGTTGAGAGGTCACTACATAGACTTACTAGGGTGGAACCAAAGTGTAATATTTATAAACAAATTCAACACGCTGTAAAGCTGGAACTACTAGTAAGGTGTGATGTCTGCTTGACATAGACTGAAGTCATGTCATCCTTTCATAGTCAGCACCATGCTATTATGCCCATATAGAGAACTCTGGGTCTAAAAGAAATTTCTCTGTGTGAAAAATGAATGGAGTTTTCAAAAAACTGACTCTATTGCATCCTGTGGTAACCTAAAATGTCCCAAAGCTCATATATTTTGTCCTATGAACATTTTTCTCTTTAATATCACTAAATCCTCTGAATTATGAGGTCATTAAAGAGTTGAAATATGAACACTGAACCAGCGTGCTTTGCCAGCATGGTAGCCCTACAGGCTGACCTGCACTCAGGCTCCATTGCTTAACATGAGCAGACTGAAAGTAGTGTTCACCTCTTTTAATACTGTTCTGGTCATCCTTGAAGAAGGCTGAGAAACCACAAAGTGATACGACTGCAATCGAGCGGTCCTACTGAGAATGGGCATATCATTAGGACAGCATAGTTACTCAGTGTTTTAAACACATTATTGTGTTTTTATGTTACAGAATCAAAATCAGAATCAGTTTAATATTACTACTCACCACCTGATAATTCGTCAGAACACCCCGTTACTTTTGTGTAGCTTAGTGATGTCAAAATGAAGCACAGTAGCATGTAGCAATATCAGTATTACAGCTCTTTAACCACCTAGTAATTCAAAAGATCCAGTGATATATGGGAGAAAAATGTACATTGGACAAAATGTATCAAGCTATGAACATTTTTATTTACCACAGAGTGCAATAGAGACATAACAGAGGCAAAACCTCCTTCATTTTGGCCATAGAGAATTCTAGTTTAGACCCGGAGTTCCAAATATGGGCATAACGCAAATTATGATGCAAGACTTCAGTGATCTATTATCTGACAGACATCAAGTCTGTTATTGGATGTAACATAAGTTAGCATTGCTGAAAAGTCCCCTCAAAACTACAGGCAAGCATGTGGATGTGTGTTGTGTTTGCAAAGATACTCACATTACTTGTGATATAAGTAAACATTACCGTTAGCAAAGGAAAACAGTTCCATTTGCCAATGATAGCATTTTGCTAGGTAGCTTGTTAAGCATATGTTATCATTTGTACTCTGGAAGTTAAAAGAACATGTACTAGAGGAAATTGGGGAGCGGGTTTTAGATGGGCCGCAACTTTGTTTGCAGGAGATTTTGCCACAAAACAACACAATGCCACAATTTTAAGTCAAGTCTCCAGATGTGTAGTCTTGTCACAAGATGACCTGACCCCACAAGACATATCTTTATAGTAGACCAACTACATATGTAAATATATGCACATAATTATGATGTTTATTGTTTTGTTAGAAGACTGTTGCTAAATGTAGACCTGCATTAAGCTAGCTGCAATCATATTTCCGTGATGCCAGTGCTAAAAACTCCACATAAAACTGCAGAAATTGAACTGTTGTCACAATGTCGGCACCCAAAAAAAGAAGTATAGGCTCCCTCAACTCCTAAATATCAAACTAACCCCTGAGAATAATGGCCAGGAAGGAGCGGCAGATGGGGGACAGCATGCAAACCTCCCCCTAACCCTCAATCGCACAGACCCCATCCAAACAAGAGGAGCCGTGTCTGTCCGTAAAGTCATTCTCATTTACATTCACAGACGTGATGATGTATTCTTTAGAACATCAGCTTCTCATATCCTTCTTAGAATCAAAGACAAGTGGAGTTGTCTGGCGAGGCAAAGCTGAATCGATCAAAGTGTGCGACAGTCAATAATGAGAGACTGGAAACTGGAGTCCAATCACCGAGCAGCGTCAGACAGACAGAACAGACTGATTTGATTTCAGATTGCACCCTGTCCGTTCATATCAATGAGCTCATTCCAACAGACGTTGGTTTTCCTTGAACACTCGATTGACTTCAGTGAAGAAGAGATGAATAAAAAATTGATAATGTAGTGACGGAAAAACATTTTTCAAGAGTTACTTTCTATGTTGAAATGCAATACAGAGCTATGTTGTTTGTGACTGTGGTTTCAAGGAATTTTTCCAGAAGCATTTATAATTCGGAAAAACATTCCGCTGGCATCTGCTGGTGGATAATCTGATATCTGACGTATACAGGCTGGTTTGTATGCTGTTATAGTGATGCGGTGTAATTATTTCCATATTGGAAAAGTAAAATAAAAAAGTAACTTGTAAAGGCCTTATTATGTTCTCTCTATAGTGTAGACCTTACCCAGTGGCTTATCAATGTCTACAGTATCATTCTCACACTTATAAGTGAATGTATGGCTTAATTATGTGAAAACAAGCACCACTAGTTTTATGCCAGGTGTCAAATAAAGAAATGAAAGAACTTTTTTTAGTAGTATGGAGATGGATAATGATTCATAGAAATAGACAATGAAGATGGCACTCTTCAACAAAACCTGTCAATAATACATTTCCATTTACCAACAGAACACTGTATGTCTCATATGGGTGTGGAAACAAAATTTGTTGATGAGAGTGACTGAGTGAGTGAGCGTGAGAAAACGTAAGTAAGAGGTGTGAATTCCAGAGTTTAAAAAAAGCTGTTTCTTCAGTCTTATTATAGGCGGCCTTTGCCCTCTCTGTGCCTGCTGGGTACCATCTGCTGCTGGATTAATCTGATCTCTGACGTATACAGGCAGGTTTGTATGCGGGTGAGTCACAGCTCAAGTGAGGCGACACAAACCCCCCAATCCATACTTACGTGTCTTGCGTGAGCGAAGACGAATACTGATAATTAAAAGGAAATTCCACCAATTTATCAGCATTCTGCATCATTCAGTTGTTGAGATGTAAGCGTTTGATGTGAAATGGCACATTACAGAGAAACTTAATGACTTCTTTACTGTGGTGGTGATAGAAACCTGGTGACCTTTTGATGTCTACAACACAAATACAGCTATTTTATTGGCAGTCTAAAATATGTAATGTTGATAGTCGTAAAATAGTGTTAAATGTACACAAATACGTTTTTATTTAGGCCTATTTTGACTCAGAGCACCCTGCTCTACACCATAAATAGATTTACAAAAAAAAAAACTCATGTCAAAATCATTGTAAAACAGTGGTGTCAAGCAATATTGTGCATCTTGCTTGAAACTAGGTTTTACAAGAATTAAATGTTTAAGACATCTGGTTCTTATCACCACTGCTGTAACAGTTCTGACTTTGTAAGCCTCTCTAGAATATGACATTCCCCTTCAAACCACTCTAAATGACTTTCTTTACACCTTAATATTTTAATTAAGCAGAAATTCTGAAAAATCTGTGGAATTCCCCTTAAAAGCAAGATACTACAGGCAGAAATGACAATCCATTTTTGAGATTTTTTGTTAAATTATATCTAGAACATGTCTTCTTTAAACTTTTATCATAAAACAGAAATATAATTATTTCAAGATTTAGTCATTTTCTGTCTACAGCGTGATCCATATGTTGGCAACTGTTATGAAGGCTTAGCTCCACCCATGCCATTCACAATCATCTTATATCATATATCACTGAAAAACTTGTTTTTTTGTAGAATCCTAATACAATATCCATGTGATGTCTATTTCATTCACACATATGGTGCATATTATCTGAGACCCCACTGAGTCTCAGATAACATGCAGTTACAGAAGGATTTTTTAATAAATTGCTAATAGCTGGATTTATGCTAGATTATATATTACAAAATTACCTTTCAAACTTGAAAACAGTGCATAGTGTTTTTTTTTTTGTTTGTTTGTTTTTTTTTGATTAAACAATAAAACACCGAGATTTCAATAAACTGTTCTGTAAAATCTCTAGAGAGTACCTTTACAATGGAATAAACATTTTAACTCTAACATCATCACAAAGCTATTTGCAGATCTAAACATAATAATATGCAAAACTTTCAATATAAAAAATACTTGTAAGAATGTCAGTAATCAACAATGAATGATTCACTGTGACATCTGTTGTTTTAAAAAATGACCATAGTCACCTGTAGTGCCTCATTTCAATTGACAGTGCCTATAATACAGGTGAAATTAAATGACTATGTCTTTGTTTATCTGCTTTTTGTTTTCTCTGTTCTAATTAGATTGTTTCCAAAGTCAAAAGACACAGCTGGGAGAGTTTATCTCTAAAAGGCCCAGACTGCCAAACCTTCAGGACCCTGTGAGGAAGGTGCATGCCAATGTGAGGCAACCATTGAAATGCAGAGTAGCAACCATTGTACCAGTGGATTCAAGGAATGCATGAGCTGCACTGAAGAACCTGCAGAATATCCCATTCACATTTGTATGTTTTTTGCCTATTCTAATATATCTACTGATGTCAATGGAGTGCAGGTAAATCCCTCTCCAACTGATATATGATATCAGCTCACTTACCAAAACTACCTCCTCAAAACTAATACCTCTTTAACATTGCTAGATTCCTCCTGATGCTCACCAGTAAAGATGCTGAAATGCTTTGTCTTCATCAGTTCCCACCTTGACTACTGTAATGCCCTTTTGACTGGCATCGCAGATGAACTCCACACTTGCATAAAACATATTCAAGTAGTCTTAATGCAAATGTTCTGCCCACATTGCGCTCATTCTCTACAAATTGCATCTCACATCTATCTCAACACAGTTCAAAACCCACCTCAGTGCTCTCTCTCTAAATGGTGTGGTTGCAAGTTTTCACTTCCACCAAGCAGGAACATGCCTCATATAACTAATCAGTTGTTTAAAGACTGAGTCTAACTGATTAAACAAGGGCAATTAGATGTGCTTTTGCTTGACTGGAATGAAAAACTGCAGGCACACAGGCCCTGTATGGATAAGATTGGTGACTCCTGTTCTAAAGTGTCATGCTAATGTGTCTGGTGTTTCTCCCTGGTGTTTCCACCCATTCATTTCTGTATTGCTTTTGTCTGTTTGTTTTGTTTGTAATTTATTTTGTCACTTTATCCTATGGTTCTGATGTTTTTGCTCCATTTTTACTCTTCATTTTTGTTTTGCTCATTTTGTTCATTGATTCTGTAAAGAGTTTGAGAAAGTCTCTATACTTTATTATTACATATTTAAGCAGTATTATTAATTTATATCCACTTAGTGCACTATAGGTACAGTGCTATATAATCCCTGATAAAACACCTTATTCAAGTAATTACGAAGACATTCAGGAGTTGATTTGACCACATTAGCGGATGGTAATCACTAAATCCTGCAGTGCATTGACCCTCTGGGAAATGAACTCGATGCTCCTCATTGAACAACAGGTCGAAAAGGCATTTATCACTCTCTATGGCCACCATCTCTAGCTTTCCAGCATAAAGCATACAAGACTGTCAGCATTAAAGTAAAATCGTTTGTTATATATTTATGTTTATGTTTTATTCGTAAAACAATTATGTTTTATGTCTAAGAGGCTGTTTCTTAGCCATGTCTGCTACCATTTAGTCTGACACATTAGATCCACAGGTGGTCCATCTGTTAAGCATTTAAAGATTTTGAAGCATATCATTGTAGTATGAGAAGAGACTGTGTGGCTGCAGGAGGAGACAGAACTCTGAGAACTTGGACTGGAGTTCTAAGCAGCTTCTTGAGCTAGAAGGCTGGACCCCCCCATTGATGAACTGAGAATAGACTGAGAGAGAACTCTGGAATGGGGGGTAAGGTGGGGTGGAGGTTGTGATGGGACAGGGAAGATTGTGAGGGAAAATTAGAGGACATTAGATTTGAAGGTAGTAGACCTTCAGGCATGGTCTTCCTCTCAAGCTTTAGTAATTTCTTAAGCCAATCTAACCAGTAGGAAACTGTAACTATTTGAGCTAGGCCTTTAATTTAGGCCATAAATGGCCAAAAGACCCTGTGATATTCTTGTAGTATGTTAGGGCTAAGCTAAGGCTGATTCACATTAAAGGCCAAACTAAATTAAACACAAACATTTGAAGCTTGTATAGAATGTATTAAGCCTTCTCTTCACTGCATCTAACTATCAAATCAAACTAATTATCAGGCATGCAAGGAACACAACAAACTATGCAGTGTTGTCTCTTTTAAAACCTTGCTTGGGAAGCGTGTTCTTTATCTCAAAATGCTCTGACAATCCTGTTCACAGAGCTCCTGCTGTCAGCTCTTTTCTTTGGCACTGGTAGAGACTGTTCGTCAGAGGCCTAAGAACTGAATGAAAACACCTGCTTTATTGGTTATGTAACTGAGTAACCCTCGCTGAGCTTCTGCGCATCACAGCTTAAACATTATACTGTGCTTTGTCAGCATGGAAGATGCATAACACGCTTACTTCCTGCGCTGTCCAATCATTAGCAAAGGAGGGCCGGAACACAAGGCAAGTATTAATTCCTGTATGCTGTGGGAACTGTTTTGAAGCTAGTTAAAATCATGTTCTCTTTTCAAAGCGGATGCTGTGCAGTCAAATGGAACTGGGAACATTTTGCAAGAGTAAACACCTCACAGCATTTCCGCAGGGCAAAATCCAAGCAAGTGTGAGCTCTGATTACATGCCTGCCTCCTTACATCGATGAAAAAGTAGGATCCACCTGCATATGTGGTTGTAGTTCAATACTGTATAGCACAGTGGTCTCATTTGAAAGCAGCTTGTTCTGCTGCCATTGTGGGTTAACAAAGCCCACCTTTTGTTTTCGATGTGCTGCCTACACCATCCCACGAGGCCGCTCTCCAGTGCTGTCGCCCCACTGTTTAATCACACGCGTCGCATTCCCGCAGCCACGACCATGCACTTGAGCTGAGGCCCTACTTCACGATGCTAATGGCAACAAAACAAAACAATGGTGCACATATGTCCTCTAAGCAGCCAGCATTTAACATTAGCATTTCAATTCAATTCAAAGTGGATCAGCAGGTCAGCTCAAGCATTGCTAACACCCAGTCTATCCTGACTGATCTTCTAAACTCATAACTTTCCTCCACTGAAGCAACGCTAGCTATGTTTCTATTCAATTTCTGTGCAAATTGCAAAAGTAAAATGTAAAAAAAAAAGAAACTCATTTTTGGCAATATACAAATGCTTTACATAATGATATAAAGTTCTGCAAAAAAACTGTTGTCCTACTAATGGCAGTGTACTAATTTGACATACTATTTTGTATGATAGGCGCAACTAGTATGTAGCCTAAAGTTTTCTATCCTAAGAACTTTTGAGATGTTATTTGAAGGGAATCTTTGATGAAGTAGAAGTACATCACGTTTTCAGATAGCTGGTAAGTAGGCTATTTGCTCTATTTTATTTTATTTTGTTAATCACTGATCTGATGGCAGCCGTCTGTTGCTTGGCGATTTAGCAGGCGCTGTCATTAGACATCTGGAGTCTGACTTTCGATATTAAGTCAATTAAATCTCTAATGCTTGGATGTGATTCACATAACTAGCTGTCTGTAATTAAATGTTAATGGAACAATAGTTGTCCCTGTTTATGGAAGCAACTTACAGCCGTATTTCAGTGCGTAAATATTAGTTCACCTTATCCTCTGCAAACAAAACCATATTGTTGATATTGGCGGTCACCAAAATGACAGGACCAATATTGCGTGACCTCCAATGATACTCTTATGCTTGTCAGTCAGGGAAAGAAATAGTCTATGAAATACAGTTTGAAGAGCCTTTAACAGATGAATACCTTGAGAATCATTTTGGTGAGTAAATGATTGGCTAGGTCAACCTGGTTAAAATTGCCTGTTTTTCTTTCAGGAAATGCAACGATGATCTACAGCATTGCAAAGACCTTCATGTACAACAGTAGCCCCAAACATCCACTTTCATTACAGCTTAGATACTTTTTAGTAGCAATCATTAACAGGTGATAGCTTATTAGCCGTCACTAGCTCAGCGTACACATTGCACAACTGTGTCAGCAGACAGTACCCCAAAAGCGCTGATTCAGACTTCCAGAACATTCATTAATTTCAGCTGCAGTGGCTACTGTGTACTGTGTTCCTGAACACTATATACATAAACAATATCTCAGGTGCTGCATAATAGCATGAAAACCAAACACAGTGGCTAACTGATGTGCTGGTAGCAACCCTCACGCTGCTTATTTAACCTTCACGCAGAGAGATGCACGCCATAACAATCAGTGTTCATTCACCCAGACCAAACCTCCAATCAGTTGCAATTGTCCTGAACAGAAAACTTCCCATGAATATACACTGTAGTTCCACGTCATTCTTACCAATAGAATGCGCAAAGCGTCTGTAGGCGTAAAGCTTTGTGACGGCTTGTTTGTCTTGAGCCACCTGTAATGTGCTTGAGGATTGCTGACACGATTTGCGTCGGCACCACAACAACATTGTAGAAGTCAAAACATGCCTAAGAAGTTCTCACGCATTGTAGCTACATGCTAATTCAAGTGATGCCTTTGTCACATCATTTGGTACTCTATTGAAGTGGAACTCCACTGATTTTCACCAACATTTCTTCAGAATTAAATGTTTAAGATGTAAACAAAGTCAGTCAGAGTGGTTTGAGGTAAAATGCTCTATTCTAGAGAAACGTATCGAGTCAGCTGGTGATGGGAACCACATGGCCGAAGGCTTTAATGCAGGCATGTCAATCTGGGGAACTTCCAGGCCAAAGGGCAGTGGATATTACCGTTTACCCTCACCCAACGCTCTGAATTCAGTTCTTGAAGGCCTTGCTAATTAGTTGATGAGCCTGAAAAAGCTACCTCAGAGAAAGTTAAAACACATTACGTCATATCTGAAGCATGGTTTTACAGTAGTACAGTAGAGGAGGTTTGTTTTGGATAGTGCTATATAAACTGCTCTGCACTATTCATTGTCTATTAAAGCTCCACCCAAATGCACTAAACTGGCTTAATCTAGCCCATCGGACTAGCATAATATAAAGCTAGAAGCTATTAGCATTCCTTCACTATTAACAACATTAATTGTTTTGTTATTCATGAAACTATATCATCTGTGCCAAATTAAACAAGACTGGAAATAGAACATCTTTCTCTGATCTCTGAGGCCCATGCACAACACTTCCTGCTTTACTGTAGTGGCAAACAAAATGAAGCAGAGCCACAACTGGGTCACCCTGCAGGTTACTTTTGTGAGTGAGTGCACAGCCAGAACATAAACTCTGCTTGGGGTTTGAATGTGGTGGTCAAGTTAGGGGGTCTTACATTTGTAAGGTAAGAACGCTTATCAGGGTGTGAGAAATCCATTGGCAGCTGTCTGTTGCTAGGCAGCTTAGCAGGTGCTGTCATTAGGCATGTGGAGTTTTCTTTGTATGGCTGTATAAGTCTGACTTTGGAGTACTAAATCGATTGAATCTCTAATACTTGGATGTGATTCACATATCTAGCTGTCTGTAATTAAATGTTAATGGAACAACAGTCGTCCCTGTTTATGGAAGCAACTTACTGCCGTATTTCAGTGAGTAAATATTAGTTCACTTTATCCTCTGCAAGCAAAACCATATTGTTGATATTGTCGGTCACCAAAATGACACCACCTATATTGTATGACCTCCAAAGATACTCTTGTGCATACATGTTTCCAGAACGAGAAGTCAGTGAGTTTATTGTTGGTTGGCCTGCTTATTAGTCTGGGAAAATAAAAAGCCTATGAAATAAAGGTTTAAGACAGTGAATCCCTCAAAAAAGAAGCCTTCAACCATGCACAATACTTCCTGCTGTACTGTAGTGGCAAACGAAATGAAGCAGAGCCACAACTGGGTCACCCTGCAGGTTACTTTTGTGAAAGTGTGCGAAGCAAGAACATAAACTCTGCTTGGAGTTTGGATGTGATGCTGAAGCCAAGTTAGGGGGTCTTACATTTGTAAAGGTAAGAGTGCTTGTTGGGGTTGGAGAAATCTACTGGTGACCCACTTTTAAACTTTTTTTGTGAGTTTTACTGAAAAACGTATAGATACAGATATTAGATTTGGGTCAAACATCAAAGTAGATTTTTTTGGTTTATTACAATCATATGCAAAAGTTGGAATATATCTGGTCAAATGTAATGTTTTCTTGATTTTGTGAAAGTGAAAATAAGTTAATACAACCTCTACGTGGAACAAGTGTAAATATGTCTATGTCTCTGCAATTTTTAGTGCACAATTTCTATTTATTTGCTTTAGAGTTTAATATCTTGAAAAAAAAGTAAAACATAAAATATCACTGCTGACAGAACAAAAACTTCTATGTCCAAAAGAGATTTTATTCTAAAATCATTTTGGACCATTTCTATTGGCCCTTTCACAATTCATTTTTGGTGCAATGTGGATGGTAGCTGGCAGTATCAAATGATGTAAAAATAAAATAAATAAAAACAACCAAAAATGCAAAATACAAGGTTTTGTTCCAACAGCGACGACATAAAATGTGACATAACTTTTGCATGGGCCACACTTTATGTTTTTCCCAGTATGTTAACTTCAGCAAATAAATAGTAATTGTGCATTAAAATGCATAGATGGATAGAGGATATCTGCGAATTCCTTTGATTAGAACACTATCAAAAATTATTTATTCATGAAATTGGGTCAGAGGATAGCTGCCTGATCTGTAGCCTAGATCTGAATGGTGACCTCAATTGACTATGATAACTGACATAACTATGACAGATGACATAGGACACTAATGATGCAATAATCAAAGAAGCTGAGGCTGAAATCACTACAGAATGGTGTCACTGCACTATCTTACCCAAACAGAGCTGATATAGAAAGTAAAGAGCATCTGTGACATATGTGAAGCTAAATTAAGGAGGTGGTCCCAGTCCCCTCAAATACTGAACAGCTCGTATGCCCTTCATTGATTTCCCTGTTGGAGATAGTAAAGAACTGTCATGGGGAAAAGCGTGCACTTCCATCAAGACTGATGGATGGTGGTGCAAACTTCATTGCTCCATAGCACATCACTGGAACTGACCTATATATCCTGTGTCATTCCACATATAGGCTATTAGCAAGTGTTTGCACAGGGCACTACAGGGCACTGATCCATGAGCACCATGTGTTTCATCAAGGACATGACACTGTACCTGGTTGCTAGGCTTTGCTTATATCTGCTGATCTAGCCTACCTTCACCACAAATCTAATCACCAAAAGATCAAAGGATTACTGTAAATCATTTAATTAATTTAACTGAAAACCTATTTACAGGGTGTAAAGCATTCATATTCATCTCATTTGAGGTCTGATTTGGTCAGATTTTGTTTCTTGTTGTTTAAATATTTTCATATGACAAGTAATATATCGTAATAACTGTTACTTTTATTTGTAGAAGTTCATAAACCAACACCGAGCAGAGTTGCTCCCACGTTAACCGGGGCATACTGATTCAGTGGTTAAATCTCAAATGGCTCCCTACTCCCTATATAGTGCACTATGTAAGTTAGGAAATTTTGGCTTCTACACCCAAATAGTACACTATATATCCAGTAGAGAATTGTGCACATAAGCGTAAATCCAAAATGGCACGTTGTTTGATATATTATGCACTGTTTGGGTTTAAAGAGTTGTAATTTCAAGATCTGAGTAGTGCACTACGTAGGGAGTAGGGAGCCATTTGAGATCCAGCCACAGATTTCGTCTCGGATCCACAACTGCCTTTGATCGCCATATAGTGAAACATGCAGCAGTAATAATGTATACGCTGAGCAAAACTAAAAGACATGAACGAAAATACAAAGACACTTAATAAAACGAAACCAAAGCGAATCTACCTGCCTAGCTAACCAGATAAAGAAATAAATAAACGAACCGTCTCTCAAAAACACGCCTACTAATGACGTTAAACTAAAGCGACGCTGGAAAAATGATGGCGGCGGTTCAAACGAAGCAAGATCTTGAGGAGGATTATTCGTTACTGCCGGTGGTTCACGACATCATTAAGTGGTATGCTCTATACTCTGACCATTGAAGTTAACACATTTTACTCACTTTATGGTCGCTCATACGTTTAAATCGCTTTCAGGGCGGAGAACTTGATAGCTTGTTAGCTAGCTTGCTAGCTTTAGCACAACAAGGCTTACGTTGTTGTTGTTGAATGTGATGAATGAGCAGTTAGCAGCAGCTAATGCTGCGTTCATTTCGTGTCGGAAATGCCGTATTTACGAGATGGAGGCACATGAGCGCCACTACAGTGTCGTATTTACAAATAGGAAACTCGGATTTTTCAATGAGCCCCTGGTTTCCGAGTTAGGGGCGTGTCAACAAAAAAGTTGTGATAATCGCTGATAAACTGGCTGTATTTCAGTTATTCATTAGCAACAACATTAACACTGCAGGCTAAAACCGTCCATACATGGAAATACAGATAAGCACGTTATGTGATATAGCTACATGCATAAAAACATTACTCTTCTCATAAGCATCTTCTGCTCTTCACTTTGTTGCAGTAACGCAAAATACACAGACTCTAAAGACTTCAATGACAGACAAAAGTAAACCCAAAACATTATTTCCAGTGTATCTATCTTATTTCCAACCAAAACCACTTGAACACAAATCAAGTCGTACTTAAGACCTCCGAAGCCATAAGTAGGAACTTGCGAGGAGGACTTGAAGGCAGCATTACTGACGGTAAATCTCTGGAGAAAATAGGAGAATAGACATTGCATTCCAGTTGTCGTCCACTACTGCATTTAATATGTTATGACTGAGTAAATGCTACACACTCAAAAAGATGTGTTTTAAGAGTTCTTTAGTAAAGACACTGGTTTTATTTAAAACCACGACATATATATACATAAAACCATTTCATGTTTAAATGTTTATTTGCACTGTGAAATAGTTCTTAAGATTGAACTCAAAAGCCTTGGCATGATAAAAATAGCAGAACCCCTTTTGGCGCTGTTTAGAACCATTTTTAAAAAGTAATCTCACCATGCAAACAAACATTCAAGCATGAAATGGTTTTATATAGAATAGGAATAGAACCATTGCCTTTACTAAAGAACCTTTGAAGAACAATCTTGTTTAAGTGCGTACATGTCAAACGTGCATAAGCAGCTGTTGCTATTAATTTATTTGCATCCTTATAAAGCTGTATGTGTGTCTGGAATGTTTTTCAGCATAGACAAAGACAGTGCTGATGTGCACCAAGAGCTGATCAAACTCAAATCTAAGATTCAGGAAGCCCGAGACCAAATCAGCTCCATGCCTGGGATTGACGTGAGTCCAGCGGTGCAGCAGCAGCAGCTTCTGACGCTACGAGAGCAAGTGCGGACTAAGAAACAGCTGCTGAAAAAGTACAAGAGCCTCTGCATGTTTGAAGTGCCAAAAGCTTCATAAGGACAAACATTTTTTTCTGAGGCCTAAGGACACTTCCTGAGAGGAATGTAACATGGAGAACGAAGCTAATGTGGGAATACCATGCTTTATCTGGAACAGTTAGAGACTTACTGATATGTTTTATAATTTGGGCCGTTCAAATGGACGGAATCTGCCGAAGGTGCCTCAAAAGCTATTCTGCCAGTGATTTTTCTAGCCTATATCCTTAAAGGGGAACTCCACTGAATTTTCAAAAATTTAGCATAATTAAATGGTTAAGATGTAAACAAAGACATTCAGAGTGGATTGATTGGAAATGCTCCATTCTAGAGAAGCTTACAGAGTCAGAATTGTTCTCAGTGGTGGTGATAAGAACCAGATGTCTAAGGCCTCTGAAAGCTCCCTCACAGAAAGTTATTACATGATATGGTTTGATATAAGCTGCCTGATGTCTGACACATTGTTTTATGTTAGTATTGTGATAAGGTTTAGGTTTAAATTGTATTTTAATCCCGTCATGGCGGAGGGTTACCTGCAGAGCATTGTAAGCAAAATAGTCCCCAAGGAAATCTTATTTTTTCAGATTTATGATTATTTTACAATTATAAACATAAAAAAATATATAGAAGACAAGTATAGGTTGACTGGTGGTGTTTTAGGTATTAAATAAAATGACTGTTTGTATTGTACACATTGTAGAATCCATGTATAGAACCATGACAACTTGGAGAACCCTTAGAATGTGTAAATGGCTCTTTGCATGGTTGAATGATTTTTCTCTGTTTTGTTTTGGTTCTTTTTTTTACTTTTAAGGGGTTTTATATAACAACCAAAAAGGGTTACACTATTACAAGTCAAAAATATTTTTGGTACTATATAACTCTTTTGCTAAGACTTTATGTATTCACTGTTTCAATGTTTTTGTATTTTAATTTGTAATTATGGATTATTTTTTATTGTTTTTTAATGGGTTTCTGCATTCTTTTTTTTAATAAACTGGATTTCAGTTTAGCTGGAATTTGAATAGAATGGTTATTTAATCACTACACAGTTGAAGAAGATGGTTTCCAGTTTTGGTTCTTTAGTTAAGAAGATGGTTCTATAGAACTATGAACAGGGTTCTGTATAGCACCAAAAAAGCTTTTTCCACTTATAAGCTTGCCTTTGTAACAATAGAAGAACCTTTTTCAAAAAAGGTCAATGCAGATGCATCTACAGCACATTCTCCATCAATCTGAAGAACCATTTAATGATGCAAGAACCCTTTAATCATGCAAAGGGTTCTTTAAGTGTTCACAGTTCAATACAGAACTATTTTCTTCACCAAAGAACTATTAAAGAACCACTATTTTAAGAGTGTAGGTACACCCTTAAATAGAGGTTCTTTGAGCGTTCTTTAGTAGAGGCAATAGTCACATAAAGAACCAAGAACTCAAAAAACCATTTGGGGAAAAAATGAGCCCTTTTGCTGAGTGTGATGAATGATTAGGTCTAATTCAACAAAAGAAGAGATGAAGCAGTGCTTATTTTCAAAATTTTATTTTCTATTTTTTAAATAAAAGTAAACGCAGACATAGAAGAATAAATATACATTCGTATCTTTTGTTCACAATGCCACAGACGTTCAAGTTCTATTAGAAAATAGGCAATAACAAAATGTAAACAAGTGCTCAAGCGTCACATCCAACTGTCGGGTGGGAGCAGTCCAGTCTCCTCTCTGGAGGTGGTCTGTTAATCTATTCTTTTCTTTTTTACAGCAAAACTCGTCGCCACATCGCGACACAGTCCGAGCTCGAGTCCCAGAGTCTCTCTTGCTTTCTCGCTCATGAGGCCGAGTCGCCCTCAGCAGTGGACCCAGCGAAGGCCACGCGTCGTTGGCTGCCTGTGAGGACTTGCAGGAAAGTCCGCCGTCCCCGCGTACAGGGGCGCAAAACACAGCCGCCGTGTGGGCTGCTCGAGCGCAGGGTTCCCTTCTCCTCGGTGCGAGGAAGGTGTGTGTAAGTGTGTACGTGTGTGTGAGAGAGAGATGGAGGAACTGCTTCACTCAGCAAATCACGCAGCGGTCTTTGGCTGCCTGGTTGCCGCCCACCGCTTTCTCTTTAATGTACATGAGGTCGCTGTGCACGCTCGGCCTGCGCGCGAACGGCGCCACGATGCCGTACGCGTCCCCGCCCTCCCTGAACTTCTTCTGGCGGAGGGACTTGCGGCGGAGGACGTCGCCGTACTGCAGCGACACTTTGCGGTGGCGGTCCGGGCTCATCTCGTCGGGCAGTTTGGCCATGGCGAAGAGCGCGTGGAACATGAGGTCCACGTTGGTGTTGCGCTTGGCCGACACCTCGAAGTAGGCGCACGGCTCGCTGCCCGCCACCAGCTGCTCGATCTCCTCGTCCGTCACCTCGCGGCACAGGTCGCGGTCGCACTTGTTGCCGCAGATGACCAGCGGCACGTCCACGTTCTCTTTGGTCTTGTTCTTCAGGCACGACTTGGTCTCGAAGATCTGCCTTTTGAGCCGCTGCACCTCCTGGAAGGAGTCGCGGTTGTCCAGGCTGAAGACCAGGATGAACACGTCTCCTGAGGAGGGGAGGACAAAGTTAATGTCATGCGCTTCTTCAAAAACAGTATCATATATCATGCATCAGGCTTCTCGTGCAGCTGCTGCAAGTTTGCTCGCATCAAGAACCCACCTGTCAAAATGGAGAGTCTCCTCATCGCTGGGAAGGGGTGATTTCCAGAGGTGTCTAGAATGTCCAGCTGATAAACGTCCCCACGGATGCTGTAGAATTTCCTGTGAAAGTCCTCGATGGTCGGCGTGTACTGGTCATCGAAGCGCTCGTTCAGGAACCGGGAAACGATCGCCGTCTTGCCAACTTTGGTGGAGCCCAGGATGACCATCCTGTGGCAGTTCTTGGCCGGGATATCGAACTCGTTCTCTGACGGTGACATTTTCTTAATCATGGTTGCGGATGGTCCTGCGTGGAGGACAGACACGTGCGCGATGAAAATCCACAGGTAGGAGTGTGTACCCTTTGAGTGTGTGAGGGTCTCTTGTAGATGGAGCTCCGATCGCTTTTCTGAGAGCCTCGGTGAAGCCGATGCGCTTTTATAGCGGAGTCCGTCCAGTCCTCCACAGCGCGTCATCCGTTACGCGATTGCAGGCGTTATTTATTATTTTCCCCACCCGTTTTCCGTCAGAGCCCCTCTGACTGCGAGTTTGAACTGCTAACCGGCGCGGAGCCAGTTCTAGTGTAGGGGCGGACGTTGCCTGAATACGAGTGGGGAACAAAATCCAGCGCCTATCGGGTTTGGCTCTGTGCGTCAGCCTTGTTCCATTCGGCTGGTGTGCGTGCAGGTCTGACACCTAAAAAGCAATGTTTTGAGCCAAGGGTCAGTTAGATGTTATTAGGCTTAATACAGCGATGTACAGTGAAGCAGAACAGGTTGAAATGTTCATTGCTGTGTCCCAAACCACATGCTAGCACATTAGTGTGCAAAAATAGTGCAGTACCATTAGGTAACGTATGGAAGTGTGTGGTTTGGGACGCACATTTGTTTCAGTTTTAAACGCCAAAGGGTGCATAAGCGTCCCTTATAGAGTCTTTGCAGTGACCTGCTTGAAGGTGAAGTCCACCGACTTTTCAGTGTTTTTTTATTTATTTATTTTTTTGTTGTTGCTTTTCAGAATTCCGTCGTTGCGATGTAAACAAAGTCATTCAAAGTGTGAATTTTGAAGAAAAAATTCAATGACGTAAAATGGCACATTGTAGAGAGAGATTTCTTTACAGTGGCGGTGATAGGAACCAGGCGTCACCATGTACGAAACACAAATATAGCCATTTTATTTGCTATCCAAAACCACCAGTGAACCTACACGTGTCTTCTAAGTTTACCCAAATAATGTTGACGACGGTAAAGCAGTGGAAAATCTGAGAAAAAAAATGTTTTCTTTGGGGACTATTTTGCCTTTCAACGCTGTGCATGTACCCCATCCACCATGAATGGATTAAAATGGATTAACAAGACGTTTTAGGCCAAATAAATTGTCACATACTATCGTAAACAATGTCTCAGGCATCAAGCAGCATATTCATAACCATTTTGTTTAATAGCTTTCTGTGAAGGACGACTGGTTCGTATCAGCACCATTGTGAAAAATTCTGACTCTGTAATTTTTTATAGAATTTCACATTAAACTACTCTAAAGGACTTTGTTTACATCTTAATCAATTATGTAGAAATATAGAAACATTGGTGGAGTTCCCCTTTAAGGTGTCAGTCAACTGTGCATAGATTACCAAAGCAATACATTGAAACAGGCTACAATGCATGTAATAACACCTGCACACAAAACCCCTAATTACGTACAGATCCTTTTTAGACTGAGCCAAACATCTGCGCTCTGTCTCTGTACAGATTCAGCCTGAACTGATGCTGATGAGCAGGTTCAGCTGCTGGGCAGCATTACGTGGGAAAGTAATACAGTACCTTTTCCGCCCGCTAGAGGGCGCATCGCTTCAAACACTCAGCAAATGTACGGTTGAGCTGGCAAAGCATTGACACCAGGGTGTTGCAGATGTATTTGAACCCCATGTTGATGTTCACATTGGATTCAAAGTATAGAAAAACATACTGTGTGTGAATATATAGTGCATGTATCAAATATTTTAGAAAATATAAATGACCAAAATGTCTTATTTAATCTGGTCTAATGTACTGCCCTCATTAGTGTTTGAGATACATTTTGGAATGAAACAATGCATTTTAACAATGTATTTGAAATGTTGCCCAGATATCCAAGTATTTATTTTCCATATTTTCTTCCAAAACCTTCAACTGAAACATCTTTTGGTTATGTTATAATGCACCAGCAGGTGGGGAAAAATAACATCAAACAATAATGTCATGTTTCCCCTCCCCCTCCCACCACCCCCATCTTTTACCAAGGAAAAGCACTCAGCTAGATCAGAGATCTCCTTGATACTCTCTTTCACTTGGAATGGTTCAGAAGGAAAATGCATTATGATTTCCTGTTTATATTGACTTAAAAATGTTAACATTGCAGCATAGAATTCAGTCTTTAATATAATTACTAGTTTAATAAACATTGTCCTATAGGTGTAGATAGAAGTATAGGTAAGGTATTAATAAGTTAAACCTTTGCAGCTCTCGACTTACGTTCACAAGGAGGACAAATCAAAGCCCCAACATCTGGCAGAATGAGCATCGATTTCTTGTGTGTGAGCCACAGAAGCCTAGAGGAGGATCTAAAGATAGAGGAGGGCCTCGGTGACTCAGCCAATTAAATACTGACTTCTCATTCAGGCTGGAAGGCTCGAAACATCCAAGAAACAAAAGAACAGACATCAGCTTGGACAATGAGTCTCGATAATGTTTGAGTCGTCCGCGTTCTGCAAAGTTAGAGTTTACTTGCTTTGTTAGTCTGCTTTATTTCCTTTGAGGTCCTTCAGCAATCTTGCACACATATGACTGACACCACAATATGGCTGAAAGTATGTGGACACCTGAGCATCACACCTGTATGAGCTTGTTGGACATCACACTTCAAAACCATGGCCAATAATACGGAGCTAACCCACCACACCCTACCCCCATTTGCAGTTATTGCTTTTAAACCTTTATTTCACCAGGGTAACCACACTAGATTAATAATCTCTTTCACAAGTGAGCCCTGGCCAAGAAGGCCAAAAAAAACACCACAACCAGTGAAATCAAATCAGAGTCAAAATCAAATTAAAAACAAGAATAAACAGAATGATACAATTCTTTAACAGTTATCTTAAAATCAGTCAAAGAGAGAAACTGCTGCACACAGATGGAGCACTGTAACTAAAGCTGCCTTGCCATATTCAGACCATACTATTGGAACGTCCAACTGAATATAACTATTAGAGCATGTACCGATTTGTTGATAAGAATGCAGACAAATATGAAGGAAGCTGACCAATAATCGTTCTATAGAAAAAAAATATCCAATGAATTTGTCTTCACACTGAAAGTGGAGGCCAACCAATCATTTCATAAAATTCACAGTGATGAGTTGAGTATCTAGCATCTGTTATACATTTTAATACAGAGTCCAGAGTCCAGTGATGGCAATGTTGTCTTTGAAGTATGCCTATAAAAAATATGACAATAATCTAAAATAAGTAAAAAGGTAGCTTCCACTATTTTTTTTTTCGTGCCTGTTGAGTCAAGCTAAAATTGTTCCTAAAATAAAATTCCAACTATATATTTCTATATATTTCCGGTCTTCTGGAAAGGCTTTCTACAAGATTTTGAAGTGTTTCTGTGGGAATCAATTTGTGAGATCAGGTGCTGAGGTTGGAGGAGAAGGCCTGGCTCACAGTTGATGTTTCAATTCATCATAAAAGTGTTCAGTGGGGTTGAGGTCAGGGCTCTGTGCAGTCCACTGGAGTTTCTCCACACCAGTCTCATCAAACCATGTCTTTATGGCTTGCTTTTTGCTTATCTAGGCAGGCACAAAAGCATATAGCTGTTTAAAATGTCTTTGCTGTAGCATGAACATTACCCTTTACTGGAACTGAGGGGCCGAGTCCAAATCCTGAAAAGTAGCCCCAGATCATTGTCCCTCCTCCACCAAACTTTACTTTTGGCACTATGCATCTGGTAGGTAGCGTCCTCCAGCCCTCTGCCAAACCCAGATTTGTCCATCAGACTGCCGGACAATGTGATTTATCACTTGAGAGGACACATTTCCACTGCTCCAGAGTCCAGTGACAGCATGCTTTACACCACTCCAACGGACACTTAGTATTGCATATAGTTAGGAGTGTGCACAGCTGCTCGGCCAAGGAAACCCATTTAAGGAAGCTCCCGACGCACAGTTATTGTGCTGATATTCGTTCCAGAGGATGCTCGGAACTTGGTAGTGAGTGATGCAATGGAGGATAGGTGATTTTTATGTGCTTCAGCACTCAGCAGTCTCGCTGTGTGAGTTTGTTTGGTCTACCACTGCATGGCTGAGTTGTCATTCACCAGGGCAGAAACAGACTTGTGGCAAAGACATTCTATGACAGTGTCACGTTTAAAGTTACTGTGCTCATCATTGCTTGTCTATGGAGATTGAACGGCTATGGCTAAAACATTTGAACACAATAATTAGGAGGGCTGTCCACATACTTGTAGCCATATTGTGTATTTTAAAATGGTGATCTGTTGCAGTCTGTCATAAATTAGATAAAATCTAGCACAAATATTTGATTCGTTGGCCCTATGCGCACCCTTAAAAGGGTCAACGCATAAAACATTGATGGTATGATAATGAGTGTGTCATCCTGTTCATGAATCTGAAATATTTTCAGTGGTTGTTCCACCACTGAATTAATTCACAGCTGATTAGAGTGATACTATGCTTACTCTCTGTCCTCTCACAGTATTACAAAACAGAGACTGTGGAACAGGGCCAATATCAGAAAGCATGTGTGTGGAAAAGTACAGTACAAATCAAGCACAGTCAGGGCCACAACATTAGTCTGAAAATCAACTGTTTAGTACTCTTAGCAAAAAGAGGTTCTATAAAGTACTAAAAGGTTCTGATTTGTAACAGTAGTAGAATCCTTTTTGGTGCTATATGGAGCTAAGTACCATTCTAACAAATAAAAATCCTTATGCTTTGAGTGACCCTATACCTTAATTATGTTTATTTTATTAAAAAAATGATTGAACATTCAAAATTTTCACTGCTAAAACAATCATAACGCTGCAGAAGTGACTATCGTTTTTTTTGTTTGTTTTTTTTTTACATATTGCAAAAATGCTAGCCAGTACATGACTGGCGAATACAGAGAAAATCATTATAATTTTCATTAAAACACAAAAAAGTTTGCTTATGTTGGTCGTTAATAATAATAATAATAGTTATAATAATAAGTTTTGTTTATATAGCACATTTTTAATGCCGGTGGCAGCTCAAAGTGCTTTACAAACAGGTGATAAAAACCAGTTATACAAGAAAGTATAAGTATTAATTCCGAATCATAAGAAAATGACAGATGAAATTAAAAAGATAAATACCACAAGTTTTAATCAAATGGTAGGTTAAAGGGATAAGTTTTTAGATAGTGACGGTAGTGACAGTTCTTCATATTACACACTGATTTTCAGACTTTGGGATAAATTTGCTTCAAAACAATAGGATGTAAAATCTGATCTAGGATCAGACTGCCAGCCCAAATCCAAATTATGGCATATCCAGATTGTATCCAGTTTGATTTTTGATAGTCTTGATGGCAAAAAAACACAGCAAATCTGATCGAAACCACATTTGGAGGTGGTTTGAAATGTGATTCCAATCAGATTTTTACAGATGCATCTCAGTCTGGACGCTCTGGACACTCAAATCAGATTTTAAAGTGTCTTTCGTGTCACTCGCGTCACAACCAACAATGACAGTGTCAAATCCAAACTGACTCTTCAAGAGCGCTAAAGATTCATGCTTGTGTCAGATAATTTTGAAGAGTTTGGAGGGTGAGATGATGCACCTCCATCTCTCCTGCCTCCGCGTTTGAAATCCACATCACTAGTGTAGCTATGTAGTTCCTGATGCTGATGTCATTACCACAGCAACCCATGCAGATAGGTTTATGATGTCTGGATACACAAGTCTGATCTGATCACTTGCAAGTAACAGTGCGGACAGTTGTCTCAAAAGATCGGATCTGAGAAACACATCATATTTGCCTGCAGTCTGAACATAGCCTTACTGTTCGCCATGTGGCCATGATGGACAGGTATGCAGTCTTACTTCCTGCTCTAAAATGCAGGGATGTGGGTAAAATAAAATACCGCCTATGGACTAAAACTCTTTGTGTTTTGATAGTGAAATTAAGACATAGGACAGCATTTCTTAGTTTTTTATTGTTATTTAAAAATTAAAATCATGATAAATATATTATTTTCACAAGTTGAAATTACAAATTTCAGAAGTTGGGATTAGGGTTTGGAACAGCCACATTCAAAGAGAAAGTACCCTATAAATGATGATTCTGTATATATTTAGCTTATTACTATCTCAGTTAATGCCCTGGGCTTAAATACATACATCATCTAAACCGCTTATCCTTCTGGGTCGCGGTGGGGTGCTGGAGCCTATCCCAGCTGTCATTGGGTAGAAGGCAGGATACACCCTGGACAGGTCGCCAGTCCATCGCAGGGCAGACAGACAGACATACACAGTCACACACACACACACACCTAGGGGCAATTCAGCATGTCCAATCGGCCTGACTGCATGTCTTTGGATTGTGGGAGGAAACCCACGCAGACACGGGGAGAACAGGCTCCACACAGAAATGACCCTGGTCACCCGGCTGGGAATCGAACCCAGGCCATTCTTGCTGTGAGGCGACAGTGCTACCCACTGCACCACCGTGCCGCCCGGGCTTCGATAGGTCATAACTATAAAATATTTAAGATCTGAATATATATATTTTTTAATAGTTTATTTTTTTTTAACTGTGGGACTGCAGTTTGAACTAATTTGGAACCTCTTTACCATTTTAAAGAGGTTCATTAAGGAACTATACTAAAGGTTTTCCATAATAAAGAATAAACATTAACTATGCATTTATGCCTTCACGTGGTTCTTTGAGTTGTCACAGTTTGATATATAACCATTACCTTGCCTTTACTAAAGAACCCTTGAAGAAGGGGTAGAAAACAAGCTGACAGACAGTTGTGGATGATCAAAGAAGGCTCAACAGATCAAGATCACCAACCAGGTTGATGGCAGAGATATGTCACTACCATAAACAGAAAAATATACCAGCACAATATTTGAAAGTTTACCTCAAAATTTGAACTGTGAGCGTACAGGACACAAAGGCCTGGTTACAGTATACTAAAAACAACATGCTTGTAGAAGCTCTGGGACAAAGTCTCTTGGACAGAGACAAAGACTAACTTCTACTTATAGTGACAGAAAGGAAACCATGAAGAAAGAAAAGATTTGCCAAGATCCAAAGCATCTCATCTTAGTCTGTGTCAGGCTCCTGTGTCAGGCTCCAACCCTTGTGGGCCAAAACACTGCAGACTTCAGCACACTTCCTCATTAAACACACCTGATTTAGACATGTATGAACTGATGACATAACTGACTACAGCAGCAGGATGAACGCTTAGCTGTACAGAAGCATCTTGACTACACACCACAACATTAGCAGGACACTATTTCAAAACATGCTCTTAAAGCAAATATGGAGGATTTCAGAGCCAAAATGTGGACTGAAGGCAAAAGCCTGCAAAAAACAGGGATGGAAAACAGCACAGAGCAAACTTGGCAAAGCATCTTAATGTAAAAAATATATGTAATAATTCTTGTTATAACATGTTTGTAAGAATATTATAGATTATTCATCCTATTTCTGCACATTTCACTTTAATGTGATCTTATCAAGTTAAATGCTGCACTGCAGTGGCAGCTTAGAAGTGCATTAAAATATATAGTCATATGCAAAGGTTTGGGCACCCCTGGTTAAATGACATGTTTTGTTGTTTTTGTAAGTGAAAATAAGTTAACAGGTCCTCTACAGAGAACACACTGGACATGGCACAATTACAGTTTATTTGCTGAATTGAACATATTGTGGGAAAAACATAAGATGTGATCTGTGTAAAAGTTATGGCACATTTTATATAATATATGTCATATAATTTATGTTTTTTTATTAACCTCAGCAAATAAATAGAAATTGTGCACTAAATTGTGCAAAAATTGTAACATTTAAGTGTATTTATTGCAGAACAACAAAATATTTAATCTGATTAGGGATATTCAAACTTTTGCATACGACTGCACATTGTTTGGTCACCTCTGCAGGCTTCAGACAAAAGATGCACACTCAAGTAACAAATGTTAGTATTATTCATTTTTATCTCCTGTAATTTCATGCCCAACTGTCAATGTAAACATTCTCCAATATAAGCTGATGTTCTACACTTTAGTCTCAAAGTTCAAACCCAATGTGCTCAAGAACAACTAAAATGTGGTCACTGTCCATTTACTTATGGACTGCATATTTTGATTTTGACTGGTTGGTATATAGTACATGCAGAAGGTCTATCACAATTTTATCTAAATGGCACATCAAATGCTGATCTCCCTGATCTCCTTGTTGCTGAAAGAGAGGCTGTACACCTATCAAAGCCTCTGCTGTGAAACTCAAGCTGTGCATCCTGGCCTTGCAGGCAACAGCAAGGTGTTTGTGTAATGAGGGGCGGAGTATCTCAGCTCTACAGCCATGCTCATTGGACGGTAATTAGTCCACTGTGTACCCACTTATGCTTATTAGGGAACACGTGCCGTGTCATATTTCAGTGCCATAATGTGTGGCTGCTGGGATGAAAAGAGAAGGGGGATTAGAAGAGCTGAGCAGAGCGCTTTCTCACCTGTGTTTAAAGAGCACATTTAGCTGCTAAGATCTCAGATGATCTGTTCCTGAACCTCATAAACATGCTACTAAAAATGTTGGGTGTTCTCTAGATAGTTTGTGGAACGCAATGCTAAAACCAAATTATCTACTATGCAGAGCCGTCACTGAGGTTCATGGACAGGAAGCTAAGTCTGTACTGGGGGGGTCTGGGGGCGTGGTACCTCAAGAGAGTTTTTTGTAATGGCCCCAAAATGTGTGTTCATGATGATCTTTTACAGAAGCAATAACAAGAAAGTTGATCAAAAAATGGCTATTTGGTCAAATTGGCTCACAGTAGATGTGCATCATTGTGGTTTGTGTTAAGCACAGAACTAGTATGACTTGAACACTATATCCACTTACAACAGGCAGAGGTCAAACAAATGTACCTAAGTCAAGCAATGCTATCTCCTCTCACTTAGTTGATTGATGGTATTAAATATATCATTCAATACACAGATTATAGATCAGTTTAGTCTCAGCTGGTGCAGTCAGAAAGAGTGTGTGCACAGTCATAGTGACAAATATTACATTTTCTCAGTTAAGTTTAATTAAATTCATTATTCATTTTAATTGAAAGCTTGAACAACTCTCCATCACTTTCTCCTTAATCACTAACCTCCACTAGTTCTTCTCCTTAGCCCTTCTTCAGCTCCTTTGTCTCCCTCTCTTCCTGTGTTTAGTGCTATATATTTTTTATCAACTCAGATTTACAAGAGCTCAAGGAAGTAATGAGAAATCCTTCAATTCAATATTTGTTTGAACTGGTAAAGATCTGGACCTTATAACGTACTGTAAACAACAATATATGTCAATTACTGATGTCATTGTTTCCAAATACTGAAGAGAAATATAAAAACAAAGAATATGAAGAGCTGTCAGTAACGTTATTTCTATCTCTCTCGGGTAACACTTTATATTAAAGGTACATGACCTGTCAGTCATTAAGGCATTTACTAATGAATAACTCATTAGAAAATAATGAGTCATTAATCAGGAACAAATGAATAAGTCACATATTAACAACCACAAGACTAAATTACTAACGCATGTACAAATGAATGAAGATGAAGGTAATAAAGGCTTTATTCAGTGCCTGAATTAATTAGGAATTCATGTGTTAATTAAGCATACATAAAGAATGTTAGTACACATAGACTGCCAGAAGCTCTGTTAGTTTCATTCTATTCATGCAATTTATGATTACCTATGTCATACTGCAATGTCATACTGTTACAACAGAAACATAAACTGTTGTATGTTTGTATGTTGTGGTATGTATGTATATTAAGATAATTCAGTTTTAATTAAATCAAATTTCTATTTTCAGTAAATAAACTAGTTTACATATATATGCCACAGTTATTCTGAGAAATATCACCTTCAGAAAATGAAAATGTGTTTCCCATTATACATCTATTATTCTTTTTAAAAATTTGCTATATCTAAATGTTTTATTAATGGAAACACAGCATTTTGAAATGTAACATTTCAACTGTTTCCAGCTGGAAATTACTGCTATTTTTCTTCGCCAGTAAATGGCAGTAATTGCGTTAAATGCTGTATGTCAAGTGGCCATAGAGTCTTGAGTGAATATTTCTAGTAAAACGTCTAAGAGAAGCGAATGAAAATAATTTAAATAATAATAATAAAAAAATAAATTTTTCTCTTTTTGTCTTTTTGTAATATTTCACATTTTTCTTACTTTTAAATGTGAGTTATGCATATGCATACTGTATTATATACGTAATTTACATCGCAGATAAAATATTTACACGTGGTATTGATGTCTGAGTGTTGTGAGTGCTAGTATGTATATTCGTGCCTCACCTCTTTTTAGACTAAGGTGTAAAACATGCAGCTGTTATCTGTAGTGAAACAGAACGGATTTGCAGGAACTATTATTTCTAAATTCGTTGTAAAGAAGTTTAAATATTTGGTTTGGTGCTTAGTTATTTGCAATAAACCTTTTTGGATTTAATAGTAAGGTGTTTGTTTTTCTCACGAGCGTCGTGTGATTGTAGTAGTAATATGTGGCGTCAGGCGCGTCTATTCTGTCTGGTTAAAATCACTTGTTAATTTTATGCTGCTTGGTTCATTTGTTATGCCTCTTTTGACAGGGACTCTTATTGTGAAGGGCTTTGTGTGCGGTGGCAGTGCTTCACAGGGCCTAGTAGTAAACAGACTGAGCCGAGACAGCGAGAGGGCGCGCTAACTGCGCTTAGCCGAGCGCTAACCTAGCGCCATATTCTCCCCTTTCTTTTGTACTCCGTTCTGAGTTTTTCAGTAAAGTTGAGTCACAGACTCGATCTTCAGCTTGTGTGAGTTATTTGGAAACACCACTGCAGTATGAATATCTTTGTGACTTTAATTAGCTAGCAGTTCTGTGGAACTACAGAACCAGTATGTATTGGTTTCTCTTCATTTTCCGTGTTACAGTGACATATTCACGTGCTCTAGGTTAGTTCTGTGTATTGTGTAGAAGTCATAAGATGATAATAAAATATGTTTTTTTATTCCTGTGAATTTCGTCAATGTCATGTTTTTATATGAGCCATGTTGTACTTATCCTTCATCACTGTTCTTGAGAGGGCAGAAGAATGACTGTCATTTTAGTAAGTAAAATGATTAACCTCTGCTATTTTATTAGCTTTTAATCAGTAATTGTGACTGGTTCATCACTTTACTTTAGGGAGCACAAACATTATGAAATCATTATGAGTTATCAGTAATCACTGCTTTCTTTATGGTGAATTGAGAATTGACACTGCATAGTTTTGTATTTTTCTCACTCTGACACACCTCAACCAGCACAACAGGAGCTTGTAAATTAGCAGTTGAGTTCAATCAGGTGTACTAGATGTGGGAAAGCACAAAAAACTGCATACATTTAAGGATTCTTATGACCCCAGGAGAAAGACACTCCAGTAATTAACTCATTTCTGAGTTCAGTGGTAACTGTAGGCTAAACTATTCCCTCATGAGGCTCTGTGTATCAATATAGGAGTTAAAACATGTCATATTATTAACATGAAAGATGAATTAAAACTATGGTAACTGTCACAAATGAGGACTAGTTGCAAAACAATGTCAGTGTAAGCTTTTCATTTTACTAAACAGTCACTAGGTGGGTAGAAACAGATGAGGTAACATAAGAAATCAAAAACAATAAACTCAAGACCTGACAGATAGAAACAGGCAAATACAAGGGCTGCTTACACAACATGATGAAGATGAAGGACATGATGATGAGAGGATGGAGCTATAAAAAAAAAAAAGTTGACTTTGATAGGCATAATATTCCAGAGCACTGTGTCTCAGGGGGATCTTGTGACAACATTAATTAACACATAAATTCCTAATAAATTCGGGCACTGAATAAAGCCTTTATTACCTTCATCTTCATTCATTATTACATGTGTTAGTAGTTTAGTCTTGTTGTGATTAGTTATTCATTAGTAAATGTCTTAATTACTGGCAGATCATGTACCCTTAATGTAAAGTGTTACCCTCTCTCGCTTGTTCACACTCTCACTATAAGGAGAAGTTTCTTCAGATTCATAAAATAGTTGGCCTGTCAGATAACTTAGCTAATGGTGTTATTATTCTAACCCAGGGGTCGGCAACCTAAATTGTAAGAAGGGCCGTTTTGTCCTTTTTTACAAAAATCAAACCACCTTGGGAGCTACAACATTTTATATATTCCATATTTTACTATCTTGGCTGTAAATATGTCTCAGTACCTGCTAATGTCCCAATATAGGCCAAAAATATAATACAAACAAAAAAACACAGACTTACTTTGCTCTGCTTTAGGCTTTCACATGTCTGACAGAAAACTTTTCCACAGAAGTAGAATAGTTTATTGTAAAATGTCTCTCAACGAGGCTGAGATCAGCTTCTCATTCACTGGCTTCTTGTTTGAATTTTCCCGTTCCACCTTAAATGGTGCCTGAGGTGCCAGAATGTAACTGCTGCAGCATTTAAGGTGGAACGGGACAATTCGAACAAGAACAGGCAAATGAGAAGCTGTCACGACTTTTTGGTTGCGGATTAAATGTTTCAGGAAACTTATCGATGAAAATTATCAATGTTCATCTTAAATCTTTCTCTTTGCCTTTTTTGTTCGGTACTAGCTAGGCAAGACTGTTGTCTGTGTTGCTATGTGACCAGCAGTTTGCGCGCCAGACTTCAGGGTTAAAGGTTGATGAATTAGCAGTTAATTCCAGCGTTTAAGACCATTTACTTATAAAACTATGTTAAAACGATAGGGAAAGCTTTATTTTGCTGCAAAGGAGGATTATTTTATTTTTATTTAAAAGTCCAATTCTGCCATGGAGCCGCAACAGGAGCCACATGTTGCCGACCCCTGGCCTAACCTCTTTTCTTTGCCTCGCATAAATCCAAAATTAGCAAGGTTAGCTAACAAGCAACCAAGTGAAAACCTGATCCATAATTTGCAACAAATCCATGATTTAGATATATAAGTAAATCACTGGTAGCAGAGCAGAGGCAGTGCTGCATTCGGGTAGGAGCAGCACCTCCACCTACCCTAAGTCGTACCCTGCTGTCACAGCATATTGTGAATTTGGAGATGATGGCACGGTCGAATAACAAAGAATGAATGAGAAAAAACTATAGATGACTGGAACTTGTAATGTGCATTTATTGGGAAATAGGGGGCTAAAGCCCTCCTCAAACTGGCTTAGCGACTCCCCCGCTACTATGTACACTGAACTGCTCTTTGAAATGATGCCATAGAAGAACCACTTTAGGTTCAGTAAAGAACCTTTCAGTGGATGGATCTTGAAAAAAACTCATTTGAAACGATTCAATTGAAAGGATCTTCAGGGCAGTGGTTCTCAAATCAGCCCCTAGATGGTCCACTTTTTTGCTTTATCTGCTCCCAGTACTCATTAAGAACAATAAATGCCTGGTTCAGGTGCATGTACAGCTGGGTTAGAGCCAAAACATAGACCGGGCAAGAGGGAAGGGGTGGAGGATTGTAGTGGTAACCAAACTTGGTCACCAAACCTAAAAGTCTAATTCCACATTAGGTGCAGGCTGGAACTGAACTCAGAAAGTAGAACTACAGGAGGAGAGTTGGTGACCACTGTTCTGTGTCGCTCAAAAGAACCCTTTTTAGCACCTGTACTTTAAGAGTGTAAGGATGAGAAGAGTCATCTGACTATACAATGTGGTCGTTTTATAGAAATCTTGTTTTTGAAAATCCAGAGATTTGACTTTTGGCTTGGACTAAAGCAAGGCATGCTGTGCAATTTTAGAAATTTTGTTCTTTGGAGACACCTCACACTGCACATTTAAACAACTAATTTTTTTAATATTTACAACTAAAACCTACAACTTGTATGCTCATACTGTGCAAAAAAATGCTTGGTTCGATTGTAAGGGCAGTGGTTTTGATTATTGTGTGTGACTGAGAAATCATTTTTCTGCTCAAACTGCAAGACAAGTCATCAAAATTTCTGACATGTCAGGAATTCTTCTGTCCAACTGTTCAGCTTGAGCTCATTTAGGAAGCAAATCAGGCATTGCTATCCTCCTCACGCTGCATGTCAAACAACACCTGATGAAGGTGAAATTCATCCCAATCCTGAAATTTAATTCACAATGAAGAAATTGGGCTAAAACCAGGATAAAATTACACAGTCTATGCCTGGCTTGACCTCTGCAGTCTGCAAACATTTTCCTTCATATACTCTTTTCTTTGGCAGTTTGACAGCATTTTTTTAATTTCTTAGTCGCGTACAAGCACAGATAATCAAAACAACAATGCTAATCCAACAACTTTGAGAGAATTACACGTAATGACAATTTGCAGCATCCAATTACCCAAACAATCTGAAACAGCTAAGAGCTACGCTTTAAAATCAAAGGTACCTAAAAGGTTTATGGCCTGCATTTGTGGCTGTAGCAAAAAAACCTTAATTGGCATAAAATCTTTACATTATGTGGAGGTTCTTCAAACTTGCACATCTTATTTACAAAAATGGTTCTTTAAACAAGCATCCTTTGGATCTCCATTAGCATCACTCCCAAGAACACTTTTTTATTTATGAGTGTTGATACAAACCAAGACACCAGACGAGGAAAAAGTCAAGACAAAGTCAAAGAAAAGTGAGCCAGGATGAATGTATAGAATATGAATGTAATCCAACCGCACAATTTATCATCATTACAATTTTCTCAACTGCACCTGGATTTCTATTAAAATAACCGGACGTACATAGATGACCTCAAAAAGATTAATCACAAGGAAAAACAGTCTTATATCTGTAGTACATGAAAAATTTAAATTAAAGGACATTTAAAACATTTTGTGAAACAGTTTGCATGCTAATTGTTCATTAGAGAAAATGTAATTGACCTAAATTGTGTATGACTGCATGTGTCCAATAAGAGGAAAAATAAAGAGTGTCAGAAGAAGGTCTAGTGTGACCACCTTGTTCACACATGACACCACCAAAATAGCTCAATGAGTAGACTGTAATGGCACCTAGAGACATTGAACAACCCTTAATTCAGTAACTGCTCAGTTTCTGTGAAGGCCTATTAGAGGGAAAGTAGGTTAATGTAATACTGAGTGAATGAGATGGATGGTGTTCCTTTTATGTATTTAAAAGGAAATTTGAGGTGGTTAAGATAGTGATGTGGAACTGCGGACCTGCATGCGGTCTCTGTCTAAAAAATGCTTTGTGGAACATGCCGAACTGGAGCAAAGCCTGGCACTTATTAAGGAAAATAAAAAATAAATAAATAAATAAAACAAAACAGTTCCTGTAACATGTAGTATGCTGACATGGGGGGTGAAATATGATGTGAACAGCAGCTGGAAAAGTAGCACAGATAAACTATATCACATGCTAGCCTTCACCCTTTATTGCTGTCATGCAATAGTTAGACATGGAAATTAGCAAAATTAAAGTAGCAAATTAAAAAGTTACAATACAGGCAATTGCAAAAAAACACTCCAGGTCGAATGACATGTTTTGTTGATTTTGTAAGTGAAAAGGAGTACACACCCTTTATAGAGAACAAACTGAAATAAGGCATTTTCTGCAAATTTTAGTGCACAATTTCTATTCAATTCCTGACTTTAACGTATTATATAAAAAAAAAAAAACAAAAACAAAAAAACATAAAACTAAATATAAAATGTGTGTAACTTTAGCGCAGGCTATTTATTCAATTTTTTTCCCCAATGTGTTAAATTCAGCAAATAAACAGTAATTGTGCATTTAAATGTTCAGAGGTGTGTTCTCTGTAGAGGACATGTATATTCAGTGCTGTGAAAAAGTATTTTCCTCTCTTTCATAACCTTGCAGTCTTGGTAGACAAATGCTGGCAGTAGAATGGAACGTACTGATGAGCTCAGTGACTTTAAACGTGGCACTGTCATAGGATGCCACATCTGCCACAAAGCTTGTGAAATTCCTGTCCAGCTAGATCTGCCCCTGTCAACTGTAAGTGCTATTATTGTGAAATGGAAGCACCTAGGAGCTACAACAGCCTAGCCATGATCATAGTGCACCATGCCAGGCGTTGGGGGGGGTGGTATAAAGCACGCCACCACTGGACTCTGGAGCAGTGAAAACGTATTCTGTGGAGTGATGAATGCTGCTTCTCTATCTGGCAGTCTGATGGACGAGTCTGTGTTTGGTGAATGCCAGGAGAACCTTACCTGCCTGACTGCATTGTGCCAACTGTAAAGTTTAGTGGAGGAGGAGTAATGCTGTGGGGTTGTTTTTCAGGGGTTGGCCTTGGCCCCTTAGTTCCAGTGCACAAAGTAAGGTCCATGAAGGCATGGCTGGGTGAGTTTGGTGTGGAAGAACTGCACAGAGCCCTGACCTCAACCGTATGAAACACCTTTAGGATGAACTAGAACAGAGATTGCGAGCCATGCCCTCTCGTCCAACATCAGCGTCTGACCTCACAAATGCCCTTCTGCGTTGAATGGGCAAAAATTCCCACAGACACACTTCAAAATCTTGTAGAAAGCTTCCCAAAAGAGTGGAAGCTGTAATAGCTGCAAAGGGGGACCGACTCCATATTAATGCCTATAGACTTGGGATATCATAAAAGCTTCTGTGGGTGTAATGTGTAGGTGTCCCAATACTTTTGTCCATATCTGTAACCTATAGCTAGCTAGCCAACTGCTGGGCCATGCTTGAAGGGTCACACTGAGCCGCTGTTATGAGTGGGCATGGTCATATTTGCAATTGAAAAATTTCTTGTGTGCCATAATAGCTATCACACTCTCTTGTAGCTACAAAAATGCAAAACGCCTACAAAAATCTAAGAAACTTTCAGAACACAAATTTACAAAAGCTTAAAAAGCTACTTGCTGGGAGCTTTGTCAGTGGAAGAGCAGCCATGTTATGTGAGGGCGAAGAACAAAAGTAGCTGATGGACTACATAACTAACTTTGGCAGGTCTGATGTCACCTGCACCAAATTAAGCCCTGCCCAACTTAAACCAAACTGAAGAAAATGACAGAAAAGGTTAAACATCTCTCAGCTGAAAAGACCAACATCATTCTTTCTTTGCTAGTTCATAGTAAAAACATCACAAAAGCTACAGATAATAGGAAAATAATCTAAACAGATTGACAGGGGCTTTATCAAAACTGTAGCTACTGTTACATTATATTTATATAATCAACAACATGTTTGCAATGCTCTTTCTCCTCTTTTTACAAAACAGTCAGCCTCTGAATATTTGCCTTGCCTTATCCTTGTACTTGTCTGTGCTGTCTCCCTCTCTTTTAAGAATCTGTTTCATTGCGAAGTTAAGTGGCTACCATACAAATTTAGTGAAAGTGGGTTAATTTGGCAAGAAGAGGAGCCCATGCTGGGCTGGAGGACCAGGTCAAAGCAAGCTTTAACGGAATCAGAGCAGCCATTACAACGCAGCAGTAGTCATTTCTCAGTGAGTGGACAGGTGACCTTTCTCCACAGCCTTAAAGTAGGGGTGACATTCGAAGAAAACGCAAAGCAACAAGTGCTTGCGTCAGTATGAGTAAAGGGGTCCGTAACGGGCAGATTATGGGGTTATAAAATTGAGAGCCAAGGTTTCTGGTTCAGTTGTTTGTGTTGGTCAATAGACTAGAGAGATCCAGAAGTCCGGCAGTTAATTCAGGCTGAAGGATTAGAAAAGATGTTATTTCAGTGCTACAAAAAGCTTTCAAAGAGGAAAGAGCTCTTAGGTACATGGAGAAGTGGGGTAATGTAATTATTACTAGAGTAGAGGACTGTTCGTGTGGGGTAAGTTTTCAACGGGGAAATGGCAATGGCAGTTTACCACAGAACATTTGTAATGTTTATGAATAATTCACATGTTAAAAATAGAAAATATACTCCAGAAACTTGTCAGAACATTATAATTTAGCCATTATTCTGTTTTCCTTGATCGTCTGTCTTGCTGTCTTAAGTGAATACACTGTGTTATTAGCATTATCATTAGATTACGAATTTGTAGCCAACAGTCAACATCACTGCATGAAATCAAACATTTATTCTATCATTTTTCAATGTTTTAGTAAGACACTACATATCAGCTTGATTTTAGCCACAGAGAACTGACATGTCGATTTGCATGGGATTAATACGACCTGGGATCATTTCTACAGCTCGTTTTATAGCAGGTAAAGGGTGCTAGAATCTTTACTGGCGTAGAAGCGCACAGTCCATAAAAATAACTGACATAGCGGCTTCAGGTGAGACTAAAATCACAGAGAAACAGCAGTAATAACTACACTACTCCACTTCCTCAAGTAAAAGTAAGCTTATCTGTATAGAGCTTATCTCAACTTGCTTACATTCGGTGATGATGCCGCATTGTCCACTGAAGAGAAAATACTTTGTGTGGAAGAAAACAAGTCCTCATAAGCATCCAGCTTGACACTTGTTAAGCCTATTAGCACATTAGCTCATCTGAAGACGCAGTCTCTGTTACTCATCCAACAAAAAATCTGCTGATTTCCCTAGAATTACTGTAACCACCAAATCCTATATTCCATTCCTGTTCTGGTTGCTACCTCAGTGACTGCCATAATCATATATGCTAGACTATCTGCCAATCTGCTAATATGTCATAGTATGTTACATTCTCCTTTGCACAACTCCACATACTCTCAGAACCGTATACTGCCTGTGTTCTGTTTTGTATTTATTGTAAGTCTTTCATATTTATTTATTGTACTGTATTGTCTGCACTGTGTATATTGTGTTGTTTATAATTTAGCCATTATTCTGGACATTAAGCACTATGGCAAGGACAAAATACATGAAGTGCCCAAGAGACCCTTAGCATCTCTTAGCATTTTTAGCAGTTGTGCTGACAGAGTAAAGCTCAGTAGCATAAAAAATGAGTACATTTTAAAACATTTTATTACTATTCAAAAATAAACAGGATTTATCAAAATTTTCAGTGCTGATGTACATCTGACGATTGAGAAAATATAAATGTAGGCTTTAGTTTAAAGCAAAAGAATTGCGGAATCCATGTTAACATTAATCAAACCAGGAAAATCTGTTGGACATAAACATGGCATGTTTTCATGTCAGATAAGGAGGCTTTGATTGATGTAGACTGTTCCTTCAGATGAGCTATCACTACAGCTAACACTAAAGTTAATTGGCGCAACATTATGCTGAGTAGAAAACGTTTTACACAGGTTATAAAAGTTCTTAGCAAATCTCTGTAATATCAACACAAAGGATGATATCAGTAGAACATCTTACAAATGCCTTAGTATCTTTGCACGGAATGTTTTTTATAATCAAACAGTTCTGTTTAATCTGACTAAGTTAACTGATCAAGATTTCAACAGCTAAGTTATTAAAAGCTAACTTAGCTCACTACTCACCTTATTGTTTGTTCTGTCACATCATTTATCATTAGACACCAATATCTCATTTTATTGAGCATGATTTATGTTGCTTAATTGGACAGGACATCCTGGATTTAGGCTCATGTGCGGCTGCTCCAGAGCATCCCTTACTACTGGCAATGCTTTTCTATGGAAGTTATACAAGATGTATATGCACAACTCAACACCTGTGTCAGAATGGATGTAACTTAACGCAGCTGAATTCACTAATTATATATATCTGGAGACAATCCAGGCAAGTCCAACTAGCTTCCAATCAAGTCTAGGTTTTTCTGTTCAATAAGTCCAATACATTTCAAAACACCTCTCAGGTCTCACACAAATGAATCCTCTTGTGCTTTTGAAGTAGCAAATTACAGCGAAGTGTGTGAGTGCTTGAGCATAAGAGTATTAGATATTGGTTGTGCAAAGCATCTAAGCTTTCAATGGCTGATTGTAACCAGGGTGTGGGGGGGGGCAGTCGGTTGTCATGGTAACGAGGTCTCACCAGCATGCGCTAGACTTCCAAGTGAGACCAGTCCAAGCATTCTCTCTTTATAATCTCTATTTAATGTGCTATAAAACAAATGTTCCTATGGTGTGCGTCTGGTTGCCATGGAAATGTTGCATTTGACAGGACAGTCATTAAGTTGTAGAATCTTGTGCAAACTGCACTGGGAACAAATAGTTCCTTTTGCTACAGCAAGTAATCTAGCGAGTGATTGTGTAATTCAGACTTTTTAGTACTAAATGTACACTTTTTGATAACAGGTTGTCTCAAGAGACTCCACTCATTAAGGCAAATGGCTGCTGGTGTGGAAACCAGAGTGCTGCATCATCAATTTTTTATGCAAAAAAGACTAAAGACAGATGCTGTTTTTGGGATCTACAAAGAAAATAAGTAGAGATGTGCATTCTGACTAATTTTGATATTAAAGATCCCTTTACAGAAAGGTCACATGTATTTCACATGTGGTGTGCAAAAAACATTTTTTTGTTTACAAGTAAGCACGTTTTTTGCACATATAAATAATGTTTTCACGTGTGATCACACGTTTTTCACATGTAAACACGATTTCACGTGATCTCATATTTTTTCACATTATCATTTTTTTTCATGTGATAACACATTTTTAGCACGAGAAGTGTGCAAAACCCACATTCATATTTTATTCAGATGTGAAATTCATGTAACATTACTGTAAGTTCTGTAGGGACATTTAACCAGTGGAGGAAAAGTAATGCCAAATATATTAATAAGCTGTGGTTTTACCTTTTTAGGCGACAGCACAACTGGTGTGGCACAATAATATAGAGGAATACATTTGAAAACATGTTTCAGAAACAGTTGTCAAGTCAAGCTTTATTGTCATTTCAGCTATATACAAGTACACAGTGAAATGAAACAACATTCCTCCAGGACCATGGTGCAACACAGGAACACACGACTGGCAAGATATAGGCAGGAACACAAGACTGAGCACAAGATATATAAGACTGAAATGTGGGAAATTTACTGTAATGTGGCTTTCTTCATAAACTTTGGCCAGTAAACATCAATAACTATTCTGCATTCAGGTTTGTTTTTCATTTTTTTGTTTTAAGTAGACTTTCTAGCCAGAGAAACATATTATGTAAAGACTGTCAAAACTGCTTAAATTGCTGTTGTTGATAGTGGTGTTAATGGTATGTATTATATGGGTATCTGTGAATTTATACCATTTGAAGCCTGTCAATGAGTGCATTTACAATGAGTGCAATCTAATAACTGCAGAAAATCTGATTTTGTCTATAATTTGTTCAACATCTTTACATGCAGTGGGGTAATCACATAACAGCAAACATGAGTCTACATGAGTCAGGCAATAATCTGATTTCTGTTTTGCAACCAGTCAATAAACTCACAGAATAAGATGTGATGTAGATGTAACGTAAAACTCAAATGTCGTGCCACAGCTGTTTTTTTTTTTTTTACATTGAACCAGAATATGAATATACATCATCTAGATGAATATTCAAATTCTATATTTCATCAAGCATGGAGTCGGTTTCAGCATTGCTCCAAAAATGTTTTGTTGCCATCTTGTAGGTGGTGTATTAAACACTGCTTGCTGTTTCTAGGACTGTTTTTGCACATGCACAGACCTATAAAATGAAAGAAATCAGAGTAAGGGTATACATGCACTGAGAAAACTGATTACTGAACTAAAATCCAGCTCTCTTTATCAGATTTATAGACATTTGATAATGGCCATAATCCAATCTATGCTGTTTACTTGAATACTTGAATAATCAGATAACTGCTTAAATGCAACTATAATTAGATTATTAAGTGCATGTAAGCAGACTCAATATAAGGGTTACTGCACTCAGTATAAGAGTTACTGTGTCTGGAGGTTAATAGATTATTACCCATGATTTTAGCAGGTGTGTACAAATATTTGGACACATTATATTATGACTTTTTTCCTTTATTAATATTAACCCCTTAAATGGCCAGGACGCACCGGTGGGGCCAAAGTTTTATTACGGCTTTCTATAGCCAGTTTACATTAAAGACCCTGTAGTTACTGAATAATAAGCCATAGTATGTAATAAGTGTAGGATTTTGAGGGTTTAAGTAAGTTTTGTGAGTAAGCAGCAGTGGTCATTCTGTGGCCAGTTGCACAGTACACTACTGCAGAGTTAAGTATTACAAATTCACATATGAAGATCCTTTTCTTGCTGTTTAATAAATTGAACTGAGCATTGCTAAGATAACATTTCAAAACTTTAGCAGATGCAGTGCTGTTCCTATATATCAAGTTTTCTTATTCAGAACAGAACTGGAGTACCATGTGCAGTGCCACTATTCATTTTTAGATTACATGAGGATGTGGAGTAACCATAAGGAAAATAATACGTAAGTGGACCTATTCACAGTGACATATTTCCTCTCCATTAGCCTCAATATGAACAGGGTTTTTTCCATTCATCGATACATTCATTATGTGTCATCATAAACCCATTTGGATACATTGGAGGTGCATTCCAGTTCTTTTCTGTGCAAGTTAATTTCACTCTACTGTTTAAACTTCTTGAGACCACCCAGCAAATTAGCTCCCCAGACACTGTTTAATTTATTCTCAACTAATCAAAATCACTACAGTTCAACAAAGGCAGCTAATTTGTTTTGTGGGTCTATTGTTAGGCAATTTGCTTCACTTGAATTCCTCAATTACTGTTATTAAAACCTGCATACATATACTTAGCCAGTGTTGTTGGTTACAATGTGTGAATAAGCGCAAAAACAAGCTGACTGAATGTGGTTTAAATATCATTTTATACTGCAACAATCAGCAGCTTATCTCTTTCACTTGCTGGATTTGTTGGCTGAAACTATGTTTGGGACACAGTTTGTGGAGGTGTGGGCGTAACTGGGGAGATTTCAAAGAGGCAAGGTCACTGTAGAGAGGAGCTAAAAAAAAGGTGACACAGTGCTCAGCCTATGCCTAGCAACCACAAATGGCACTCACTGTCACCGCAGACATAATTTCCACAGCGGCTAGGCCATCACTGCTGGGAAGCAGGGGCAGTTTGCTTGAGGCCACTAAGATACGGGTCACCATGAACTTGATCACTTTAGTCTTAGCGTCTGGCAATAGTTTTGGGTTTATTTACATTTTTTCCAGTGGTTTCGCTGCACATCATGAGAAGGGCTGGGGCCTGGACACCACCCTACTGATTGCCACGAGCAAAACAGAAAAAAATAATCATATTTAAAAATACAACTATTTTTCAACTAAAAACCTAAATATTCCTGGTAAAATTATGTGCTTTGTTGATTTTCTAAGTGAAAATAAGTTATACATCCTCTACAAAGAACACATTTCTGCACATTTTAATGCACGATTACTGTTTATTTGCTTAATTTCGGAAAAGAACAAACAAAATGTGGCCTGTGCAAAAGTTATGTTACATTTACTATTTTGTGCTTAATTTTTTTTTTCAATTTTCCAAAATGTCAAATTCATCTTAAAAAGAAATAATAGAAATTAAAAAATTATAAAATAATCAAAATTATACAACAGTTAGTTCCAGTCACGCAAGCTGATTGGTTGTGAAGTGTTCTAACCATGCTGTTATTCTGCCATAACATCATCGTTTTTTCACAAACACTGTATCACTCCGCTGAGACGCCGTTGCTAAACAACGAGTTTGACAGCTGTGGGAGACGCTCAAGCCATTTGAACGTTTTACTTCTTACTTTGCGCACAAACAGACAATGGATACTTTTAAGATCACATTTGACCTACAGCCGATTTGGTCAGACTCCGAAGATGAGACTACACTAAATTCTCAAACTGTCATTACCACTGAGCAAGCTTTTCAGTCAGCAGCTGTGACAGAAGAACACCTAAACAACCTGGAATTAGCCAGAAATTAAGAGGATACCATTCGCCAAACAAAATGGGCTGTAAAATGCTTTAGCTAAACTTGATATTGCGGCAGTTTTATGGCTCAGTCTGATTTGGCCAGATTTGGCGCGTTTGGTGAATGGTATTAGGTTCATTTCTTGCTAATTCCAGGTTGTTTAGGTGTTCTTCTGCCATGTTCAAGACGCAATTTATTTATTTCTTACTTTATTTATTTAATTGTTGTATAAAAGCAATAGAACACTCGAGGTTGTGTGTTATCGCTATAACATCACGGCTATGATGATCTACGGCACTCGCCTTCGACTCATGCCTGTGACCAAATCATAGCCGTGATGTTATTTCGCGATAACACACTCCCTCTCGTGTTCTATTGCTTAAACAACTGCACTAAAATTTGCTGAAAATACCATATTTAAGTGTGCTCTCTGTAGAAGAACTTATTCTTACTTTGAAAATCAACAAAACCTACAAATTCCAATAAAAAATGAGACAATATGTGAAATGCTAATTACATCAGAAAGCAGTGATTGGTATTTAGTAATATAATTCTATAATTCAATATAATAGATCTGGATTACATTGAAAATGGTACAAAAACATTATAACCTTATAACCTTTCCCGTTTTTTTGTATATATACACTCATTCTAAATTTGATGCCTGCTACATGTTCCAAAAAAGTCATGCTGGGATAAGCATGGGTGTCCCTGAAAAAGATGCCATCTAGTAGGCAGCATATATTACTGTTTATGTAATATAATGTTTATGGTGCTTTCACAGATGTACAACCTTGATGGTGCTTTTCTAAAATCTGAAAGGTTGACTCGCCAGACCACAATGCACGTTTACACTGTGCATGAGTCCATTTTAGATGAGCTTGTGTCCAGAGAAGTCGTTGTCTCTCTGGACGTTGTTCACATATGGCTTCCACTGTGCGTAGTACAGTACAGATAACTTCCATTTGTGGACACAGTGATGGACGGTGTTTATTGATAACAGGCTTTCAAAGAATTCCTTGAGCTCAGGTGATGATATCCATCACATGTCATATTGATGATATCCCACACATGCCAGTTATTGATGTAGTGCTGTCTGAGGGGTTGAAGGTCATAGGCATTCATTTGTGGTTTTCAATCTTTCTCCAGATTCCGTGAATCTTTTGACAATGTTATGCGCTGTAGAGAGTGAAATATGTAAAATCCCTGCAATTGTTCTCTGAGGAAAGCTTTTAAACTGTTCGATTTTTTTATGTTTTGCATTTTTGGCAAAGCGGTGGCCTCAGAACATTTTTATGTAATGCGATTTTTGGCTAAAAACTGAATACAAGAATCTGGATCCATAATGTACTGTAATTTGTAGTATCTTATGTCTTGAAATTGTGTGGAAAAGCCATCAATGGTCAGCATTAGCTGGTATAATCTCTCATTCCATCCAGTCACTATTATGCATGAAACAGATTATACAACCCCATTTCCAAAAAAGTTGGGACACTGTGCAAAATGTAAACAAAAACAAAATTCAATTATGTGCAAATCATTTAAACCCTATATTTCATTGAAAATAGTACAAAGACAACAAATCAAATGTTGAAACTGAGAAATTCTATTGTTTTTTTTTTTTTGTTGTTGTTTTTTTTAATATATGCCCACTTTGAATTTGATGCCAACAACATGTTCCAAAAAAGCTGGGACGGTAGCATGTTTACCACTGTGTTTCATCTCCTCTTCTTTTAACAACACTCTGTAAATGTTTGGGAACTGAGGAGACACTGCTGTAGTTTTAAAAGTGAAATGTTTTCCCATTTTTGCTTAACATAGGATTTCAGGTGCTCAACAGTTCATGGTCTCCTTTGTCGTATTTTTCATTTAATAATGTGCCAAATTTTTACAGTTGGTGACAGGTCTGGACTGCAGGCAGGTCAGTCTAGCACCCAAACTCTTTTAATACGGAGCCATGCTGTTGTAATACATGCAGAATGTGGTTTGGCTTGTTGAAATAAGCAAGGCCTTCTCTGAAAAAGACGTCATCTGGATGGCAGCATATGTGGCCAAAACATGTATATATCATTCAGCATTAATAGTGCCTTTACAGATGTGCCAGTCACCCATGTCATGTGCACTAATGGACACCTATATCATCATGAAAACTGGCTTTTGAACTGTGCACTGATAACAAGCTGCATGGTCTTTAGCCCGGAGGACACAGTGTCCATGATTTCTAAAAAGAATTTCAAATGTTGATTCATCAGACCACAGGACACTTTTCCACATCCCCTCACTCCATTTTCTGGATTCTGTTTATATATTATTTCTCCTTTGCCTTTTGCTTTAACTTGCATTTGTTTATGCAGCGCCAAACAGTTTTTTATAGACAGTGTTTTTCAGAATTTTTTTTTCTGAGTCCATGCAGTGATTTCCACTACAGAATCATGTCCGTTTTAATGCAGTGCAGGCCCAAAGATCACAGCCAGCAAATACTGTCCTTGTCCCTCACACACAGAGATTTCTCCAGATTTTCTGAATCTTTTAATGTTATCATGTACCATAGATGATGAAAAGCAAAAGTTATTTGCTATTTTATGTTGAGAAACGTTATTCTTATTCTTTCACAGAGTGGTGAACCCCTCCTCATCTTTACTTCTGAAAGACTCAGCCTCTCTGGGATGCTTTTTTATACCCAATCATGTTAATGACCTGTTGCCAATTCAAAATGGGCATATATTTTTTTAAAAAACAATAAAATTTCTTAGTTTCAACATTTGACATGTTGTATTTGAAGCATTTTCAATGAAATATAGGGTTTAAATGATTTGCACATCATTGCATTTTGTTTTTATTTACATTTTTCACAGCATCCCGACTTTTTTGGAAATGGGGTTGCCCAAGATTAGTCCTCTTGCTGTCTTTAAGAAATAATGAATCCATTGAATTGGACCAAGTCTAATTCATGATTATGTTGTGCACTGGAAACCAAAAAACAACTGTCCTCAGTGTCCCTGCAAGAAGAAATATTTTCCTCAGTTGCTTGTTTATCCAGTGCTTGTGCTCTAGAAAGAGATAAATAGCCCAAGTAAGACAACCATTAATTATCTGGAGTGCTTTCCCTGTTGTTTTGGTAAAAAGGTCATAGATGTGGTCTTCTGCTGCTGTTACACCCTTAAGCTGCACCTGTACCCAAAGCTGCGACATGGAATTAGGTTAAAGAGCCTGCTGGTGTTTTGGTTCCAGAGAAAGTCTGATATACAGGTACACAATGCCCTCTCCTAATGCAATCCCACTTGAATGCAGCTAATTGAGTATTCTTTCTTTCTCTTTCTCTCTCTTTCTCTGTCAATACTACCATAATGCTGAGTTTTTTGTGCGTGTGCTATTGACCGCACAAAACATTTTAATGATATTTTGAATTGACATCCCTCCATCCAAGACCCTCAGCATGCTATGCTACTCAGAAGTAATTTTTTTGCACGCTGAGAATCAGGATTGTTTACACCTACATGTGCAAACCTGCTGAAGCTGATTTAGAGAATCAGACAAAAGTTCTGATCAGAGTATATGAGTGGTACGGAGAGGAAATTGAGGCGAGAGCGGAGTGGCATGATTTTACTCGGAGGGACAGTTTTACTTTTATAGTTTGCACTCAACAGCCACTTATACACAGCATTTGCGATTGTTCACCAGATTCATACTGCAAATTCTCACCAGTCACAGCAAAGTTCACCAGATATTACAATTTCAGTGAGCCAAAGGAGGATTAATGCTGTGTTTTACTGTTTTGCCGCAGTGTGGGGCATTGCTGCACCTTTCCTTCATTTACATGTGCCAGTAGCGATTCATACCATGTAACACCTGCATCACTCTGCTGGTAATTTTTCCCGTTACACCTTGCAACTGCTGTTGCTGGAAGAAGACTTGCTTGAGCAGGATTTTGATTTGCAGATTTGATGTTTGGTGAATTAACCTCATGAGCATGGAAATTAGGTTTAACTTGTCATAAAAATAAGCAAAGAGTAATTTGACATGTTGAGAACACATTCAAATTTATTTTATTGTAAGAACTTTTGGTTTTGAAATCTATTTTTCAGTTAATAGTAGATTTTTACAAAGAATTCAAGTTACATATGTGAACATTGACATTTTTACCAGTGACAATTCATTTCTTGTTAGTAAAAACAGAATTTTTACTAGTCAACACTAGTTTACTAGTTACAATTTAGTATTTTCTACTTGAAACTAAAATTTTCACATGTACACTGAATTCCTGAGATTAAGAAAAATAAGATTAAAAGCTAAAACAGTTTGCCATAGTAATTAGAATTTCATCAAGTTAATTTCTTTCTAAACATATGAAAAGAATAGAAAATTACCATGTTAACCTTTAATTAATGTGATTAAAACTTGTTACTGTAATGGAAAAGAATTGGAAAAGGGCTCAAATTCTTATCAGTGAGAAATGAAATCTTAAATATTTACAATTTTAAATATTCAAAATTAAAAGTTTCAAAACTTTTTTTCTAGTATCAACAACATTTTCTGGTAAAGAAACTTTTACTCTTTACCAAACAATTGGCTATAATTTGTCAGCTCTTCCCTTCAAGTTCATTGCTCTGTTTCTGAAAATTTTGTTACTTCTTTGACGCATCATATCCATTTTGGCAGCTAAACAGAGCTTCACTTGACGTGGGTCTTTAATATGTATAACCTTATGTACATGTCAATTTTGAGAGGCTGTTGCCCAGAAAATACTGCACTGCACATTTTGCATGTTACTGCTGAGTTTCATGAATCTGGCCCAATATCTTTAGTTCTAAACCTACTTTTACTACACTTACTAGTTCTAAACTTACTTTTACTTTTTATGTTGTGCAATCTGTAAAGACGAATGTTAATAAACAAGTGAGTATATGCCCTACTTGACAGAAAAGCATAAGACGTGTCCTGTAGATGCCATCAAAAGCAAGGTTTGCGAAACTCGACAAACTAAATGTGTCTGCTCAAACTCCAAAATCTAGGCCAAGCGGAAATTATCTAGCAGAGGAGCGCCTGTGAGGTGTTCTCAGTTCTAATGTAACTGCCCGATCCTTCCCCATTCATCAGTTTTGACCTATTTTGCCTCCTCATTCAGCTGCTGTAAAAAGTGTGAAAGAAGGAGAGAAAAGGCTACACACCTGGAAACCTTTTTCTCCAATTCTACACAGTAGGGATATCAAAACACAAATAAGGTTAAAAACCAGTGCAGTGATTCATGAAGTTACATAACCCAGCCATATACCATTAAAAAAACAAAACAAACCTAAATGACAAGGATGACACAGATGTATCTGTCCTTATAAAGACATAATAAAAGGATGACATTTCAGGCCTTTTTTCCCCTTTGAAACAAGGAGCTGACGTCAATTTGCTTTGCTCGATATCAAGGCCGGTAGGTGTGGCTTTTGGACTTCTTGAATGGAACACCTGCAACTGTCGTCTGACTCACTGCAGTCGCTTGATTGGATGATCAGTGCTCTTTTAATTTAAGAGACGGAGTTATGTCGTTATTCGTGTATGTTTTTGAAAGTGAACCTCTTTTTATTTCTGATTGGCCTCTATTGTACACATTGTATAGTTGTTTGAAACTTTAATGCAAAATTGAGGAATGAAAACTCAAAATGTCTATTGTGAAGCCAGTGTTCATCCAAAAAGCACTTTAAACTGGTGCTGACCACCTGAAACACCTGCTATGACAATGGTGGTCCTTCTCAAAGAGTGCTGTCTTTTCAACACAGTGACCTACTTTAAGGAAAAATATTTCCCTATTAAGTTAACCCATATTTCAAGGATCCAGGTGTTAACTGTGACTAAGTACTAATAAATAACAGCAGGATGATTTGCAAAATCTGTAGAATATTACAAAACATGACTTGAATGCTATTAATAAATTCAGTTAATCATTAATATTTCTGGTGGAATTGTCCAAGACTATACGTAAACATAATTTCTGTAGCAGACCTGCTTGAGGTGACCTGATTTAGATGTCACCATGGATACCTTAAACCAAATTAATGACCTATATAGACATAAATAAAAAAAGAAGAAAAAACGTCAGAACAACTCACAATATCAAGCAGGTGTCCTCATGACAAGAGTTTAAGTTGCTTCTTGAGTCTCTAGGGTGCAGATCGGAGCTGAGTCTTGGGTCTTTAGCAGAGAATTTTAATTTAGTCCTGTTAGTAGCTGCAAGAACTGCATTTGCCAAAAGTAAACCCTACTAAAAAAACTGTCAGGTCCAATGTAGCTTCAAAAGGGGCCTTTCATTATAGAAAATCCCTCAGCCTGAAGGACAGAACTGAAGCGCTGCACACAGCACTTGTGGTGGTTAAAGGGAAGAGGCAATAACTTGAAACTGTAGGTTGGTCTGTAGCTTGTACAGCATATAATCTTAAATGCGTAAGTAAATGCGATGTTTGAAGAAAAGAGGCACAGCTTGAAACTGTTAGCCAGCATGTGGTTTGGATAGCAAGTATACTAGCTAGCACAGCTCTTATAGCAGACGTGAGCTAATCTAGCTGAAGTTTTAGTAAGTCTAAAACTTTGAAACTTACTAGTTTCAGCTTGATTAGCTGATTTCAGTTATCACATTAGCTAGTATAATTGCTATCCAGACTACATGCTAGCCAACAGTTTCAAGCTGTCTCGTCTCTTTCCTGCATACACCACCTTTACTACACTGCTTTGTGGTGTCCATCAGACTGAAGGTTTTTCTTTAATTAGAGGCTCATTATTTCGTCTTATAAAACTGTATCAGGAGAACAGTATTGCAGTAATGACTGTGTATAAGGTTGGAAACATAGTGTATATTCATTTACTGCATCAAGGTTGGCCATCCCAGTCAGTGTTTTTTCCTCAGGCTGAAATTTCACAGGTTATAGGTCTTAAGTTCAAATCAAGTTCAAAATCAGACAAAAAATGTTCAGACCTAAAATGAACTTTGTTGTGATATTGCTGCGAGAAGCACCCAAACACAGTGAGCAATTTAGAACAAATTAGCTACACTGTAATTCTCCCAGACAAGCTTGGATGAAGAGCAGGAAGTGTTTAAGCACATTTGTTGAGGGGCTTAGTGACATTTTAGCTGAAGAACACCCTTGGGGGCAGGTCCACTCCAGACTGAGGGGAAAGGTTGAAACAAGCTTTATCTAATTACATCAGAGTGCAGAACACAAACTATTCTAGTCCTGAAAGTTAGTCTTGCATTTAGAAAATGAAGATCCATTGTGACGACAGGTGCTTTGTCTGTTGTCCAAAAAAAGATATCCACAAATATCCACCTTTCTGAAGGATTGGAATGTGTCTTTGTTCAGTCTCTGCTGTTCTGGAAACTCATCAGTGATGGTTACAGCAGATAGGCCAGATTCACATTAACATTCGGCCATATTTGCTCAAGCAGTAGTGCAAAAGAGATGTCAAAATGTCTTGCTTCTCTGTTTTATGTTAGCTGAGGCCACTCATGCCATAAAAACATATATATAAAATGCTGTGATTTGTGTAGTGGTTCTCATATCAATTGCTTGCTTGAGTTTATTGCCTCTTAAATACAGACACTTTTAAATATTATGCTATAATATTATACAGCTTTCACATTTCTTACAAAAGACTAAGCTAACGTGTCTATAATAGCTTCAATGTCTCTATCTCCAGTAGCTACTACCACAGAGTCACTGTAACTACTACTGTATTATCTATCAAGAGGAACAAGCTGTAAACTGGCCCTCATGCTGAGCAGTGTGATTGTGCCATTGTAAATCAGTGATTATCCAACTGCATCATCAATCCCCCACATCCCCTAGTAAATAGTCTATATACTTGCTTGAGTCTAGGCTAAAGTGAGCACTAGTCTGACCATTATGATAAGTGAGACATAAGTAACCACTTGATCTGCCCGACATACTGCGAATCCATGCCATTGGCCAAGTTACACTGTTCTTGCACTCAGCACTAAAATGTAGTGATGTAAACTGGCTAATTGTTATACTAAATGCAGTACTTTCTTTTAAATACTACTGTCATAATAATCCAATCATCAACCATTTAATTTGTATAAATGGTATGCATCACTATGTAGACTGTGTCAGTAGTCACTGTAAAAGTCAGGGGCACATCAGATTTTTTTTACAGGGGTGCTGAAACATTTTAAGGGGGTGATATACCTATGGCTGTTGCGGTTGGCAAATTTCATGTTTGCAGTTAAACAATCCTAAAATCTAGAATAAGAATAAATGTAAGAAAAAAAAGATATTGGTGAATGAGGCCCAATGATTTCTCAAGATTTTGATAATGTTGAAGTAGTAGTTTATTTTCTGTAGATTTTAAATGGTGTCCTATTTCTTCAAGTCTTTGACTGATTATGTTGAAATAACTTATTTTCTTGAGATTTTGACTGATTATCTGAAATAATGCTTTATTTTCTTGGGTTTTGGACTGATTATGTTGAAATAAAAGATTTTGACTATGTCAAAATAATGTCTTATTTTATCAAGATACTGACTGATTATCTTGAAATAAAGGCTTATTTTTAAAGTCAAAATAATAGCTTATTTTCTCAAGGTTTTGACTGATTATGCCGAAACAATGTCTTATTTTCCTCAAGATTTTGACTGATTATGTTGAAATAACTTATTTTCTTGAGATTTTGACTTATTATGTGAAATAATGCTTTATTTTCTTGGGTTTTGGACCGATTATGTTGAAATAAAAGATTTTGACTGTTGAAATAATGTCTTGTTTTATCAAGATATTGACTGATTATCTTGAAATAAAGGCTTATTTTTTAAGTCAAAATAATGTCTTATTTTCCTCAAGATCTTGACTGTTTGTGTCAAAATAATGCCTTATATTGTCACTACCACAATATTATAGCCAATAAATGTAGCACTGGTCTTATTACACTCCCGATGATTACAGCTGACTAATGTTTGATATTTAACACACCTTAGCATCAGTTTACACCCTCCTTCAAAATTGTGCCGTAATCTGAACTAGAGACAAGAGTAAAGTTATTTTAAAACAAGTATTGCTTTCTTAGATTTAGTTATTTCAGTGTAATGGCTTGGAAATGTACTAAAAAAAAGCACTGTATACATCTATATTTATAAACTTTCACAGACACACAAGAACCCTGCTAAGAACCCAAGTCACAGAATAATTTGAATGACCACCCTACACTGGGAACAAATTGAAATGTATCACTTCTTAAAAACAAAGAAAAGTTTTACCCAAATCTTCATGAGAATAAACTCAACAGTTATTCATTCCTTATTTCTTATATAAGATTTTTTATATAAGCACTAGAGTTATATTTATTCTGGCTATACAAAAGCACACAGTGGGTGTTAATCAGGCATATTTTCCGAAAGCAGAAAGAAAAAAAAAAATATTAACAGATGTTAACTTTTGTAAGTTCATGCTGCAGAAAACAACTCTACACTTTAAATTAATGAAACAGTGGAATATTCAAGGTATCTTTTTCTAAATGAAACATCAAGCAAGATGAATTTTTACTCAACACAAGGTAAACAAGAAGGGAGTATATAAATAGATATTGCCTTACACCAATCAGGCATAACATTATGACCACCTCCTTGTTTCTACACTTATTGTCCATTTTATCAGCTCCACTTACTATATAGGTGCACTTTGTAGTTCTACAATTACAGACTGTAGTCCATCTGTTTCTCTGCATACTTTGTTAGCCCCCTTTTACCCTGTTCTTAAGTGGTCAGGACCCCATGGACCCTCACAAAGCAGGTACTATTTGGGTGATGGATCATTCTCAGCACTGCAGTAACACTGACGTGGTGGTGGTGGTGTGTTAGTGTGTGTTGTGCTGGTACGAGTGGATCAGACACAGCAGTGCTGCTGGAGTTTTTAAACACTGTATCCACTCACTGTCCACTCTATTAGACACTCCTACCTTGTCAGTCCACCTTGTAGATGTAAAGTCAGAGACAGTAGCTCATCTGCTGCTGCACAGTTTGTGTTGGTCATTCTCTAGTCCTTCATCAGTGGTCACAGGACGCTGCCCACAGGACGCTGTTGGCTGGATATTTTTGGTTGGTGGACTATTCTGAGTCCAGCAGTGACACTGAGGTGTTTAAAAACTCCAGCAGCACTTTTTGTTTTCTTTAGAGCATTTCAGTGTTTTATAAAGATATCTCAAATCATGAACCATTTCAAAGTTTTGTAATACATAATTTAAAGGTTCTATACCAATGTTCTTTTCCTAGAACTGCATGTCCAAGTCAAGAACCACTTAGCAAGCTTTATTTTTAACACAGTATTATTAGCTCATTATCTAGTCCTGCTTGAGCTGAACCAGGTGTGTTGGAGCAGAATGAACATGAAGCTGTGCAGTGCAGGTGGGAAAGATGCCCTAATGTGGATTTAACATGGTTGTCAGAGTACGGTGTGCAAGTGAAATCGATAGTGCTTTATGTCACTGCATTTGTACTGGGAACCTCATGGGCTTTGCACGTGTCACGTGTAGAGTTTGCATGCCTGTCTGGCTACATTCCGTCTCCCACGCTTTCTTCCTGTTCTTCCTGTTTTCTTCATGTTCACAGTCATAATTTTGTACCACACAGCCAGTGAGTCAGTACTATTCTTTTTCAAGGCTTGGCCATCAAGCCAAATTTCCATCAGTTTATTAAATCAGCAAGAGTTAGATTTACTCATCCTCTGCTGGTTACTTAAAATCTGGTATGACCATCCAGGAGCACATTTAGTGATTCTGATGAATGCACATTTTTAAATGAATGGGCTCCCACATAGCACTGTCTAACTGTCTATGCCACAAAAAATATCTTGGCAGGTGAAATTGTCTTAAATCTGTTTGATGTATCTATATATATTTCTCAATTTGGGACAGTTGTAAGAATATTATAGGATTATTTAGAGGGTGTATAGCCATTATTTTTCCCATATTTCATCACCCTTATGGTGATAAACCATTTTTACATGTTCATTTTCCAAACTCTCTTTTTTTTTGGAAAATGAACATGTAAAAATGGTTTATCACCATAAAGGTGATAAAATATGGGAAAAATAAGGCTGTTTAATTTTGAGTACAGTAAAATCATATAGACTAATATATGTAAATGATCTCTGTTCTAATTGGCTGCCGTGTTTTATGCCTCATTCAAAAAACAGTTCAGTCTGAAACACTCCTTATAACTTAAGTGTATAAGTGTGAATGGGCATGGCACAACTCCTGTAAACTGAATGTACAGACATATGTAAATGCAAATGTTTAGGTTTTTTATGACATCACGGACACAATGAATTCAAAATGGACTGTTTTGAAACTTTGACATTGTTTACATACTACATCAATCTCTTATCTTTAAAGAGCAAGTAAAATTTGTGAAATCTCACTCTATTGGCAGATATTTTGCTTGTTTTAAGAAATATGCTTTAAACAAGCAAAACTATCAGCCAATATAGTGAGATAATTTCACTTAATAAAATTACTAAAATCATAAAATAGATGATGATGATAAAAAATAAATAATAATAATAATAATAATAATAATAATAATAATAATATTAACCCCACCTCTGCAGTTATTTATTAGGTTTGTATGGTGTGTTAAAGCTGGGAAGTCAGCAAACTGTGCTGGACAAGGAACCAAAATTTGGATGAGAATTTATGACCACTGCTGTAAAGACCTTTTTTGGTAAAATGAGATGTGAGTGTGTTACAAGCTTGACATCAGAACAACAGCAGAATCCTTTTTGGTGCTATACAGAACCATTTTCTAAAAGGTTGTATATAGACCCATATACAACACATTCTCCATCGATCTGAAGAAACATTTCACCATGCAAAGAACCATTTTAGCATGAAACCAATAAATAAAAATAAATATAAATATATAAATAAAACCGATAAATAAATAAAACCACTGGATTCACTAAAGAACCCTTGAAGAGGATGTGTTAACTTATTCCCACTTAGAAATAGAAATATAATTTGATCAGGGGCACCCAGACTTTTACATACAGCTGTAAATCAAGTAGCAGTTCTAAAGGTTGTGAGTTTTGTGGTCTTTTTTGTTAGAGGGCAGCATGGCAGGCGTTGAAAAGGTTCTATTTGAGAATTTTTCTTGACCTGAGCCAAACCAGTCTGTGTAGTATATAAATAGAACTCTGTAGACTCAAAACACTTTTAGCACACAATATATCAAAAATCAAATTGAGTTCTTAGAATAGAAAACCTTGAACCTGAAAATATGTGCATTGTTATGTCCCCAATGTGCTTGCATGTATACTAAGCATATTGTGAAAACATTAAAATACTAACATTAACATATTTGTTAATACTAACAAATATGTCGCCACTGTATCGTACCGAATCTTAAAACGGTGTATTGTTACAAGTATCTGTACATAATATATCTATACATAATGTATCTGTACTTCAGGCATCTATACATAACGTCCCTTATCCATTAAAGTTGTGTACGGTCAAATTTGATCGTAAAATGAACGTATGCAGATTTCAGTGACATGTTTGTTATTCATCAGTTTCATCTTTGGTGTATCTATACGATCAAACTCACGTCTGGTCTGAGTGCATGTAAATTTGAGAATAATGGTTGAATAATGGTTCAGAAGCTCTCATATGTAATATGAGAGTATGTAATAATACAGCGTTTCAAAATGTTATTTAGGAAAATAATCACACTACACAATCACATCAATCTATTGTCTTAAAAAACTACAAGCATAGCTTTTGGCTCACGAGCTGCTGAATGCAGTTTCTTATTTGCTCCCTACTGAATCACCTGCATGATTTAAGGCATGCTTACTGTAAACAATATGTAAATGAGCTACTAGTAGATGGGGGTGTGATTTCACACACTGAGGCTGATGCATCATTTGGGCTTAAATCTATGTTTGTACAAAAGTTTCATGAATGAGACACAGAACAGTTCATAAGGCAGTCAAATCTGAACCCTTTTTTTATGCAACTTTGATGAATGAATGTCTATGTATCTGTGCATATCTATATACAATGTATTCATACATAATGTATCTGTACATAATGTATCTAAACATAATGTATCTAAGCTTATCTGTACTTAATGTATTTATATGTAATGTATCTAATTATCATGTATATGTACATAACATCTCTAAACATTATGCACGTATATAAAGTGTATCTGTATATAATGTATCCAAACACACAATGTCTATATGTAATGTATCTGAACATTATGTCTCTATACATAAAGTATCTGAACATAATGTGTTACATGACACTCTTTTTTATGTTGCTGTTTTGTATTTGTTGCTCTGTATGTTCTGTTTTTCCAGCCTAGGACATTTGTGTGGCTGTCATTCCATGATCCAGTCAGTGTTGTTTGCCCCATTCCCTGCAGTCCATACTCTAGTCCACATCTTCAAGATGCACTACTCATTACGACGTCACCTAGCGGGATTAACAAAAGAGGCCTCTTCAGCTTCACCACAAGCTTCAGCTCACTTGCTAGTTTGCTTATTGCCCAACTGACTGCTTCCTGACTGTTTGGCCTTGAGATCCAGCTTTTTTATTTGACCTTGATTTAGCCTACCTGTTGGGTTCTTTTGTATATTCTCTATGTATGCATGTTTTTGTGCCTGTCCAGGAGGTAGCTGTTTGTCTTTTGATTTTTGTTAAGGCTAGCTAGGAGTTAGTCTCTTGGAGTTAGTGTGGATTTTATTTCTTTTTTTTTTTGGGGGTTTTATTTTTTGGCCTGGGCCAAATCCAAAGTCTAACTGGTGTTAGCACTGTACATCCAATAATACACACTCACTTCACTGTTAAGGATGTTTTGCACCACATCATAACAAATGTATTTGTGCATAATGTATCTGTACACTTCATATGTACCTCTGCAGTGTACAGGTCAGTGCTAATCGGTAAATCAAGCAAGCACAATCATTGTGGATAGGACTAGCATTTGTGTTCTAGGGATTTGTAAGCTTTCTGCAAAAATGAATTCAGAACACTGGGTTTTAGCCTGTTTACATCAGTCAAGCCAAACAGTAATTGTGACCCCTTCTTCCAAGAAACAAAGCAGCGAGTACACACACACAGACAGACAGACAGACAGACACACACACACACACACACACACACACACAGTCTCAATTTGAAAATTGGTTTCTTTTGCTATCAAATTCACTCATTTGGACTCATTTTCCTGGTTTTACAAAAACAAACAAAGAGAAAGAGTTATGTCAGCATTAGGGGCAGAACAGCAAAATCTTAATTCAATTCCTAGCTGACCTACTTCATCTGTCACTTGCACACATGTACACATACACAAGGATGCTCAAAACAAGCTCTTTGTGTAGCTTACGGTAGTACAACCCCATTTCCAAAAAAGTTTGGATGCTGTGCAGAATGTAAATAAAAATAGAATGCAATGATATGCAAATCATGTAAACAATATTTTAAAGGAACGTACTACAAAGACAACATATTAAATGTTGAAACTGAGAATTTTTATTGTTTTTTGAAAAACATATGCCCATTTTAAATTTGATGCCAACAACACGTTCCAAAAAAGCTGGGACGGAAGCATGTTTACCACTGTGTTTCATCACCTCTTCCTTTAACAACACTCTGTAAGCGTTTCGGAACTGAGGAGACCAACTGCTGTAGTTTTGAAAGTGAAATGTTTTCCCAGTCTGGTTTGATATAGGATTTCAGCTGCTCAACAGTTCGGGGTCTCCTTTGTTGTATTTTTCATTTAATAATGTGCCAAATGTTTTCAGTTGGTGACAGTCTGGACTGCAGGCAGGTCAGTTTAGCAACCGGACTCTTTTAGTAAGGAGCAGTGCTGTTGTAATACATGCAGAATGTGGTTTGACATTGCCTTGCTGAAATAAGCAAAGCCTTCCCTGAAAAAGACGTCGTCTGGATGGCAGCATATGTTGCCAAAACATATGTATATCGTTCAGCATTAATGTTGCCTTCACAGATGTGCACGTCACCCATGCAATGTGCACTAATGCACACCTATACCATCATGAATACTAGCTTTTGAACTGTGTACTGATAACAAGCTAAGTGGTCTTTAGCCCAGAGGACACATGATTTCCAAAAAGAATTTCAAATTTTGATTTGTTGGACCAAGGACACTTTTCCACATCCCCTCAGTCTATTTTAAATGAGCTCAGGCCCAGAGATGATGGCGGGGGTTTCTGCATCCTCTTTATTTATGGTTTCTTCTTTGCCTTTTAGAGTTTTAACTTGCATTTGTGGATGCAGTGATGAAATGAGTTCACAGACAGTGTTTTTCAGAAGAGCCCATGCTGTGTTTTCCACTACAGAATCATGTCTGTTTTTAATGCAGTGCCACCTGAGGGCCCAAATATCACAGCCAGCAAATACTGGTTTTTGGCCTTGTCCATAGAATACAGAAATTTCTCCAGATTCTCTGAATCTTTTAATGATATTATTTACCGTAGATGAAAAGCAAAAGTTCTCTGCTATTTTATGTTGAGAAACATTATTTTTGAGTTGTTGCACTATTTACCTGTGCAGTCTTTCACAGAGTGGTGAACCCCTCCTCATCTTTACTTCTGAAAGCCTCACTGAGATGCTCTTTTTATACCTTTTTATATATCATGTTACTGACCTGTTGCCAATCAACCACCAGGTGTTTTTTATTAGCGTTACACAACTTTACCGGCCTTTTGTTGCCCCCATCCCAACTTTTTTGGGACGTGTGGTTGGCATCAAATTTAAAATGGGCATATATATTTTTTTAAAAAACATGGAGATTTCAGTTTCAATACTTGATATGTTGTCTTTGTACTATTTTCAATGAAACATAGGGTTTAAATTATTTGCACATCATTGCATTATGTTTTTGTTTACATTTGTCCCAAAATTTTGTGGGAATGGGGTTGCACATAATTAGTGAGGGTGAAAATGTTTAAATATAGTATAAGATGAAAAATAAATGTTCAAAAGTTTTAACTATATCAGTGACATGACCCTCTATCTCTTCCAAAGGTCATTCATTTGTTGCCTTTTGTAGAAACCACTGTCAGTCAATGTTTATTAATTTCTATTTTGTACTACTTTGCCTGACTTTTGTTTTTCAATAAAATATATACTTTTCTGAGCCAAACTAAGCTATGTACAATATAATTTGAACCCTGTAGAATAGAGACATTTTAATAGATAGCATAATCAAAATGTGAGCTTATCTTAAGCTTAGAATAGAAAATTATGTGAAATATGTCTCTCATTACACCTCTAGTGATTTGCAAGGTACATGCTAAGAAACTACAGCTTCAGGTCACTGTAATGGAGCAACTGAGTCACGTCTCATTTCCCTTCTTGTTTACAGATGCATTAGAGAGTGTCACAAATTACCCACCATGTGAACCAAGGAGCGTTAGTTTTTTTGTGAAATCACACACTGGTGAGATGCACCACCTTTTATTAAACTGTCAAGCTTAGTGCACACTTTTAGGAAACATTTGAAAACATATCTCTTTAATTTAGCATTTAATTTTAATTAGTATTATTAATTGTTTGCTCCTTTCCATATGCATTTACTGGGCTTGGACTGCTGCAACAGCTGTAAAGGCTGGCCAGGCATGGGCAATGGCCAGTCCTGAATCTGCTTAGGATTGATCACTCTTGTTTCCAGGGGCCTATTGAGTTGGATCTGACACCAGGTGCTTATGTTCCAATATATAATATATAGTAGAATATGGTAGAACGGAGTACCATTCCTTTTTCCAGGCAAATCTTCGGATGTCTTCCGGCTGTATGTTTGTGGTTGCATTAAACTGGGTGTTCGCATAATATGAGACAAGATGGAGCATATGGGAGCACAGTACTCTGCTACAGAGTATGCAAGGGCCAACACTGAGGTACACAGCATGAGAACTGCTGCACTCCATGTAGAACTTGAGCTTGCAAAGCTGGTTGTTTCTACACTTCTCTTAAGCCACCACATCATTCAGGTGTCTCTTGAAGAATCCCGTCAAGAGTTATTCCCAAATACGGTGGGTGTAAAGCATGGCTCCACTCACCTAGATGTTTAGTTCTTTGGCAGCTTTTGCATTGTACAGATGAAATACACCTGAGACAGTTTTGCTTTTACAATAATAGAGTCTTACAGTAATGGGTCAGTTTTGAAAGGTATGAAAGGGAAGTCTGATGCTTAGGCTGCCTGGCAGATATCACTGGCATAGATGAATTTGTGAGATTTGATCGTGATAAGTCATTCACATAGAGTTGAACAAGGTGGCTTTTGTTCTGTCCAAGGTGAATTCTGAATTTCCGTTTGATAAGCAGTTACAAAGGACAAAGCTGAAAGTGGAACGGAGTACGTAACCCATAATGTAATCAATTATCTTTGCTTCTATGAAGAACAATTATTTTTGCTCTTACAGAGAACAATTATCTTGGCTGTTAAGACGAACAATATCAAATTTTCATTTTCCAGCTGGCCATGGTCTTTCTGATTACCAGTAAACTGTGATTGCTGCTTCCAGCTGCATACAATAACAGCTGTTCAGTGACCAAAGCCTTGTGATAAACTGTTTACCTTCACTAAAACTAGATTTTTGGGATACTATTGAGATACTATTGTAACGAGCCTCACAGTGCACATAGTGCTAGGCCTTGTTCAGAGCACAAGTTCACATTGAAGCATCTTGCTGTGTTTCTACAACATTGTTCACAGATGGTGGGTCAGTTCAGAAGAAGAAGTCACGACTTACATTTTTCTGAATATTTCTATTTCCTTTTTGTTCCCAGAGGTCCACCTACCAGAAAGAGTCTCAAATCATTTTACATGAAACACTCTTTAAACTTCAGTGTGAATAGGCGGGGCTAAACTGCTGCCAGCTGAAGAGGCAGATTCTTTTATTTTAAAAAGCAATGGGACAACACATATATTGTAAATGCAAATGGAAAAAAAAGAAATTGCAGTGGGTCCAATTAGTTTAAATACAAGCTGTGTTTAAACTAATGGCTATAAATATAATGTACTAATAATCCAGTATGTCAACCTTGCTTGCTGCTCAAAGTCATCCTGTACAATCATGTTGTCATAGCAGCAGCATTCATATCCTTCCTGCTTTTCATTTATTGCTCTATGGCTAAGAAATTTAAACTTAATATGCTTGACTTCTTTTTTAGTAATGGATATAAATCCTCCATGACTGCATTCAGGCTGACTGCAGTTCAGTGGTGTTCTTGAAAGATCTAAGTGTCTGTAAATACAGTTGTAAGTTGATCACCCCCAGATAAATTCCATACGTTGTTGAAAACATAGAAAAATTGTGCAATTGTAAAATAAGTATGCATAAGTAAGTACTTATCTATACTGAAAAGAAAGATGCCAAAAAGGGTTCTTTGAAACTTTTGGTTCTCTGATAAACCTTTCAGTGGATTGCTCATTAGAGAACCACTTTCATAAACGAGATACGCAAGTGCAAAGAAACTCCACACAATGTAAATATTTTTTAACGTCCAAGCCAATAACCAATTATCATTTTCCTGGAACTGAAGCCAAGAACCATTTAGGAACCTGTACTTTTACAAGTGAAGGGTTGGTCTATTCCCCGATTGCCAAAGGGCAATGTCTGTGGGGGCCTGAGGGCCAAAATGATAAGAAAATATACAAATAAAGAATCACTGAATGAGTGATTGCAGTTAGTAACTTTCCAAGAGCCACATTAAATGTCCCCATAGAACATCTATATAATATTTCTAAACTGATAACAAAGACACAGTAGTATATGGACTTGTATGCTAGCTGTATAGCAGATTTTCTGTGAACAATTCACCTAAGCTTCACTCTGTTCCTAGTTTCTGTCTCTTCGCCTCCCTTTATCTGTCTGTCTGCAGCCGCATGTGACCACAATCAATCAAAGCCAGCACTGAATTAGCAGGCACGCGATTCTGAGGCAAAATTAGTATGTTTCATCAGCATGACGCAGGCCAGGGAGAGTACTCTATAATTGGACAAATACATCAGGCCTGGATGTTTGCAGCCTGATGAGGGCTAAACTGGAAAGGCGAAGTGTGTGGAAATGTTTCAATCAGCCCAGATTAACGGGCCAGTCTCACTATCTCAAACAGAGAGAAAGTTTCTGTGAATCAATCATGGATTAACGCTCGCTGGGAGTTCAGTCCTTACACCGTAATGTGTGCCGCCATCTCAGTGGGCAGGCAGACTTGATTCCAATTAGACAAGCTTTGTAGTCTGCTTTTATCTGACTGATGGCACTGACATTCAATCGACACTGCTAATCTAATGTATCTGCCTCTACTGAGAACTGGCCTGACTGTCATTTTCAAATTCTTGTGTTGAAAATGCACATTGAGGTCAAAGCTTTTATTAGTTTTGTGATGCACACCAAAATCAAATATTCACATGCATGTAGATGCTGCCAAATGGGCATTATTTCAAACCACCTAAATGCCACAAAACTGACTTATTTTTAAAACTCCTTTTTCTTGGAAAAATGCAGTACAGAGAAAAGAGGAGAAATGTGTCAGAAAGATGAGGCACCTACTGGGTAACTCCCCAGAATTCGGGTCGTCTTGTCATCCACTGCAGAGCCATTATGAAGAAAGACAGTCGCTCTCTCAGACACATTTCTCCCCATTTTTACTATTTTGCTCTTTGTTCGCTAAAATCACAGGGAAAAAATATAAACAACATAGAAAATTACAGAGCAATATGAAAGACATACAGCAACACATTGCTTTCTAGAAATACATAAATTTGGTCCAATTTTGCCACCCATGAAGACATGGATTGAAGACATGTACACTAACCTTAAAAATAGTTCAGTTACAGAACTAAACTGCCAAACTAGTGTACCCCTTGCTCAGAGGAACATGGATTTCTTAGAAAGTGACAGGAAATGCTTTTCTAAGAATTTGCAGCATTGTAATGTTATTAATCATGTAAAGAGCAGTATCTGCTTTTAAGGGGGTCACTAAATATGACTGAATGCAAAATTTCAAAACTATAAGGGATTAGGCACTGCTATAGGGTGAAATCCTATGTTGCTCATATCACCAGACATCAGAGGGTCTTGTGTGAACTAGCACACACTTTTAAATGTAAACGTACCAAAAAGGGTTCTTTGCAGTGAAACCAGTGACATTTTTCCAAATAATATATATATATTATTTGAGCAAGATAAACATTTTTACACCAATGAGCCAAAAATATTATGACCACCTGCCTGATATGCTGTAGGTACTCCGAATGCCACTGAAACAGTCAAGGCCTGGACTTCTGAAAGTGCCCTGTGGCACAACCCCATTTTCAAAAAAGTTGGGATGCTGTGAAAAATGTAAATAAAAACAAAATGCAATCAAATGTTGAAACTAAGAAATTTTATTGTTTTTTGAAAAATATTTGCCCATTATGAATTTGATGCCAAAAACACATTCCAAAAAAGTCAGGACGGGGGCAACAAAAGGCTGGCAAAGGCTGGCGACCTGGTGATTGATTGACAACAGGTCAGTAACATGATTGAGTATAAAAAAAGCATCCCAGAGAGGCTGAGTGTTTCAGAAGTAAAGATGAGGAGGAGTTCACCATTCTGTGAAAGACTGCATGATCAAATAGTGCAATGTAAAATAGCAAAGAACTTTTGCTTTTCATCGTCTACGTACATAATAATATTAAAAGATTCAGAGAATCTGGAGAAATCCCTGTATGCAAGGGACAAGACCAAAAACCAGTATTTGTTGGCTGTGAGCTTTGGGCCCTCAGGCGGCACTGCAGTAAAAACAGACATGATTCTGCAATGGAAATCACTGTATGGGCTCAGAAACACTTCAGAAAAACACTGTCTGTGAAAACAGTTTGTCTCTGCATCCACAAATGCAAGTTAAAACTCTAAACCACAAAGAACAAACCATATATAAACAGGATCCAAAAACTCAGCCGCCTTCTCTGGGCCCAAGCTCATTTAAAATGGACTAAGTGGAAAAGTGTCCTGTGGTCCAACAAATCAAAATTTTAAATTCTTTTTGGAAATCATAGACGCTCTGTCCTCTGGGCTAAAGACCACACAGCTTGTTATCAGTGCACAGTTCAAAAGCCAGTATTCATGATGGTATAGGGGTGCATTAGTGCACATGGCATGGGTGACATGAACATCTGTGAAGGCAACATTATTGCTGAAAGATATATACATGTTTTGGCAACATATGCTGCCATCCAGACGACGTCTTTTTCAGGGAAGACTTTGCTTAATTTAGCAAGACAATGTCAAACCACATTCTGCATGTGTTACAACAGCATTACTCCATATTAAAAGAGTCTGGGTGCTAAACTGACCTGCCTGCAGATCAGACCTGTCACCACTGAAAATATTTGGTGCATTATGAAATGAAACATATGACAAAGGAGATCCTGGACTGTTGAGCAGCTGAAATCCTATTTCAAACAAGAACGAGAAAACATTTCACTTTCAAAACTACAGCAGTTGGTCTCCTCAGTTCCCAAACATTTACAGAGTGTTGTTAAAAGAAGAGGTGATGAAACCTGGTGGTAAACATGCCCCCGTCCCAACTTTTTTGGAACATGTTGTTGGCATCAAATTCAAAATGGGCATATGTTTTTCAAAAAACAATACAAATTTTCAGTTTCAACATTTAATATTTTGTCTTTGTAGTACGTTCCTTTAAAATATTGTTTACATGATTTGCATATCATTGTGTCCTATTTTTGTTTACATTCTGCACAGCTTCCAAACATTTTTAGAAATGGGGTGGTAAAATTAAACATGACTCAGTACTAAACCTTCTTGATGCATGCCTTCCTTTTGTACACATTTTTGACAGTGGACAAGGGTTAGAATGGGCACTCTGAGGGTACACAGCTCTATATGCATCAGGTGTTATACATTATTCTTGTACCACTACTCAAAATTTCTGTGACACAGCAGCCCTTCTGTCGGATTGGACCTGACGGGATAGACTTTGTTGCCCTCACACGTGGGTAAGCCTTGGGTGTTAAACACCCTGTCACCGGTTCATGGTATGTCCCTCCACTGGCCACTGTCAGTAGGTACTCATCACTGCTGACCGGAAGCACCCCTAAGCCAAATAGCTCTGACCAATCATTTGGCCCTTGTTCAAGTCACTCTGCCTGCCCATTTCACCCGCATCCAACACACTGACTACAAGAACCGACCGTTCCCTTACTGTCTAATATATCCCAGACCTTGATATGTGCCGATGTTACGAGATAATCAGTGTTATTTGTTTCATCTGTGAGTGGTCATAACATTTTAGCACATGGTGTATATAAGAACATATATATATTTATAATGTGAGGAACTTTGAGTGGGAAAGAAGAGATGGGTCGGCTAGAAATGGACTGCACAGACACCAGGTGAGTTTCAGTGCTCCTTTTCATTTGTTAATGAGTTCACAAACAAAATAAAGTATTTTTGAGAAAGTTTACAAAAGTTTAGCCTAGTGACTCTAGCAGTCACAAAACCACTAAAGCTATACTTCAGCTTGGGTCTAAGGCTGCAAAACCACACAGATGCATTACACAGTTCAGTTTTTGTTAAAAAACTCAGCTAATCTCCTCTCTAGACTCCATTACAGACCCTTTAAATCATAAGCCCCACCTTTATTTGGATCTGGACAAAAAAATCTTAAAAGACACTTTGAAGAAAGGATACATGAATCAAACTTTGTACAATATTTTTATTATCATTCTGTACATATTCATTGTCATGGCTCTTTACATGGCTATTTCAAATTCTTAATCTTACCAGTAAGTATCATTCAGCTGGCTTTAGTTACCTTATTTCACCACTCTTTACAGGTTCCAGCTCCCAGAGCTTTAAGGATATGATACATCAAAGACAGTCCTGGTTCCTCTGACATAATCACACACCTCTATGATGAATCACCAAATGTTTGTAAACAATTCAGGTGGAAGTGGGACGAGTGGAGAAGTTACAACTTACCCCATAGCTGGAGTACGTTATTAACAGGCTGATGGGTTAACAGGCTGTTGTTTAAAAATGTCATGAGCTGGTACAAATTGATTTTAGACAACAAACAAAGAACAACAAATAACTTGTTTTTATTTACATGATATCTATGTACGTTTTTAAGAACCTGTGAATAAAACTTGCTTTCATTAAACTCAAATAAATATTTGAATAAAACAATACAAAGCAAGAAAAATAGGTTAGATCAACAAAAGCAATATTTTACTTACATCAGAGATGCACTGAAAGGCTGAGAAACAGCATTACCTCAACAGTGTATTCTATAAAGTCTACAAAAACAAATACATTTTTTATAGTCACACAAGGCCAGGTAAATATTTTTTGTTTATTTATAAAGTTATGAATATGTTTATGTTGACAATATCCATTACTGCCTCACAAACGTAAAACACCATACTGTTAATAATAATGTTTGATGCGTTTTCGCTTGTGGTTTGGGGTGGAGTAGTTTCTGAGCTGTGCACCTGTGTGTTTTGTAACTGGCTGTTTAGCCTAATGGCTAAGTTACTCATCTTCACATGGGAGAGCAGTGGCTCAATTCCAGTGCAGATGATCACTCATTAGGCTTATAATGGTTTGTGCTGTGTAGTGTAATGATGTCTATGTGGTGCTTGGTATGAGATAATTTGATTTGTTCTGTCATAGCAGCTTGTAGTCACATGTTTATGTGCAACCTCATAGCGCAATAACAATAAAAAAAAAATACATTTTACCCTTTAACTACTGTTCCACTTTCTAAAGTGTGTTTCGAATTTAAATGGGGGGAAATGGGCTACTGTAAATATTTAAGTTTGGAGACTTAGTTGCAATGCTGTTAAAACTAAACCCCTCCATGTGGAGCATGTACTATAGCCTGTACTATAGCCTGGCTAGTTCTCGCTGTGTGTTGGTTATGTGCTTCAAGCGTTCATGTTACAGACATAGAAAGGGCAATTAAATAATATAGATGACACTCAGTTCTTCACTGGTTATCACAGTGTGGCATCCATAATGAATAAGATTAAGAAATAAAGATGAAAGTGTGCAGATTTTGGAAAAGGTTATATTACATGAAGGCGATGCTGTGTGTGTAGCAGGAGAAATACAGTTAGGGTTTGGGACGGGCTGGTCTGCATCATGTCCCATTCCAGCCCTTCTTATTCATGTCACAACAGATATAGATATTGATATTGTGGTGTAAGAGTCCCTCTCTGTGGTGCATTGTGTTCTTGTGTGTGTTTAGAAATGCAGAATTTAAAACCTCACATAATAAAGAGCTCAGAATACTTATAATAATAATAACCAAATTATAATCACTGAGAGCAGTGATTGCTTTTATGAGCAACTATAATCAGCAGGGTAGAAATCATGTTCCATTGAAACATACCTCTTCATATGAGGAAGAATCTGTGCCACACTGCCTCTTTTGCTGCCACATAAAAAACAGTGTGAGGTAAGACGGAAGCAACTACACAAGCAGGTGCACTCTTGGGTTGAGAGGTTATTGAAATTCTAAGCTAAAATTAGCCCTTAATATGATATTATCGAAGTAAGAAGCTTTTCTGCTCCTCCTTTGCACCTGAGAGAATTTGCCAATGCATTTTGCTCTGACTGGGGACCATAATTCACAGATAATTGACAGGGATTAGCTTCAATTATCCATAATGAGCAATAGTTGTCATTATAAAAGCTTAGCTACTTAAGAGGATTTCTATAGTCACATCATTAGTTTGCATGTTTTCTTCTTTATGTTGACTGCACATGTAACCTGGAAGCCTATCAGACTGTCACTGTATTAGAAAAGACATTTAGAAAAAATGCAGTGTTGATGCTTGACGCTGTGATCTGTTCAGTGTACATGTACATTTAGCAGTAGCATAGCAAACTTTGACTGTTAGAGCTTGAGCCTTCAGTTCAAGCCATTAATGTCAAAGTTCAGTAAAAATGAGGGAAAAAACCTCTTTGTTTGTGCTAACTTCAGCCTGCTAGCGCCCCTGTGATAGTGTAGTGATTGGCTAACCTTGATTTTGGCTGTTCTAGGCATTTGATGCTTGCAAAAGGCATTCCATCATTTATTAGTTTCCATTTCTAACAGCTGACAAACACATTGGCCACTCGTGTGTGCAGTCATGATGTCTCTAGGACTTCCAGAAGGCCTTTTTTGGTAGTATATAAAACCACTTGCTAAGAGTATAACCTTTTAAACCACCATTTCTCAAACATTGTTGTCTGGACTGAAGTTCTTTTCCTGCACTCAGAAAAATCAAGGTACCAAAAGGGGTTCTCTAGAGCCATAGCACACTGACGTCTGATTCCCTAAAGCAGTGGTGTAAACACACTTTGGCAATGGCAGAGGGCTGCGATGTTTCAAAAGGGCATTTTGTGGTATGCAAATCTGATTTTAACCATACAAACGTAATATTACATATAAAGTTAATGTTTCTTGTTGTAAAAACCAAGAATAGAGCTAATCCTAATAATGACCTATTAAATAAACACAGTCAGAATTTAATATCTGGAGAATTTATTCAACCAATTATATTTAGCTCATCTGTTATATGTTTTCACACACGCACACTTGTTATGTATTTTCATGTATTGCATTTGGCAGATGCTCTTACCCAGAGTCACTTACAATTTGATCATTTTACACAGGTAGGCAAAGATAGTGTTAGGAGTCTTGCCCAAGGACTCTTATTGGTATAGTGCAGGCTGTTTGTCCAAGCGGGGGATTGAACCCCAGCCTACAGGGTAGAAGGCAGAGGTGTTACCCACTACACTACACCAACCACACATAAAGGGAATTATCTAAGCGGTTGCTGGAGCCTATCCCAGTGGTCATGGGCAGAAGGCAAGAAACACCCTGGACAGTCTGTCGCAGTATATATTATTATTATTATTATTATTATTATTATTATTTATTTTATTTTTATTTATTTTTTTATTAATTTTTTTTTTATATCCAGAAACAGAAAACTATACACCCCACTTGCATGTTTCCCATCTGGGTTTTGCAGCCAGCTTCTGAAAGGTTCTGGGAACTTGACTGTAAATTTCAAAGCTATCTCAATAATCCTAAAGATATGTGGCTTGATGATCATTAATCAAAGTAGGATTTCAAAGCTACTGAAATGGATAAAAAAGCTTTAAAAAAATTCACTTCTTTTCCTATCAGGACTGTATCAATGTGTTTCGGGCTGCAGGGCGATTGTATTCATAACCTTTTTGTTTCACTGTTTTTTTTTTATTTTGTTTTCTGGCACGCTTAGATATGATTTCATAATGAAGGGAATTCGTTGAACTGGGAATGACTATGGTCACTGCAACAAAGCTGATGTTAGTTTCTTCTTCACCAGCTTCTCATTTTAATTTTGCATTCCATCTTAAATCATATGGCACTTACCTATCACCTGTACAGGTGCCAGACTGCTATTGCTGCTCTATTTAATGTGAAATGGAATATTCTAATAAGAAACTGGTGAATAGGAAGCCAACCTTTGCCTTGAGTAAGAGTGGATGTAGGTGTGTTTGTGATTATTGCAAGTCAAAATTCAATTAGCTAGACAGGAAAATGTTGGTCAAACTTGGGTATAATACTGACTTAAAATGCTATGAAGCTTTGTCAGTTTTGGTTAAACCTAGACTCTCAAAGTGCACCATCGTTGTATATGAGTATTATCATGCATTGCTTTTATAATGTGTACTTTTTGTTATTGGAAAATAAGGGTGACAAACCTTATAGTCTTGTGCAGTGTGAAATTTAAGCTAATGTTACTGTGGGTTTGGAGGTTCTGCTGACGCTGCCATACAATGTCAGCTGAAAGCAGCAGGCAAAAATAGTTGGAACATGAGTGCGATCAGGCTGCTGTTTTAAAACCTTTTTGTATAAAATTATGTATGCAATCAAACTGTGACTGCAATCTAGGGACAATTTTAGGTTTTTTGCATAGCAGCATATTAAGCACTTAGAGCTCATGTGAGAGTAAAGAAGCTTTTAAAATTTGAAGAACCTGTACGTGTTCTGCAGAGCTTATTAATGTTGATTTGATCAACATGCCAAATAAGAGGGGGAGAAAATGACAACCATAAATCATGACACACATATACACAGCTGCATGGTCTTAATGTAGCTGTCCTTTATGACAGACTGAAGCACCACTAAATGCTAGGACCCTTTTGAGGTGTGACAGGCTAGTGGACAGAGGGAGTCGTAAGCCAGCACTAACTGTAAATTGCTGCCTGTGACTCATGAGGTCAGGCCTATTATAGGTGTTAACAGTGTGGGGAGCTGCCCGCAGGGCTCAGGCTCCATGCTGCGTTCTATTGATTTTGGTGCTTGGTGTTTTTTTGCCTACCACATCTCTATTTTGCACTCATCACTCTCTTTCATCCTTTATTTAGAGCTTCAGTAATCCAGGTAGTAAGACTATTTTCTAGTCATCTCTAAAATGAGAAAAGGTAGTGGAGAGTGGACAATTGATCGATTAGTGTCTCACGTGAGTAATGTGCTCAGCTGGTCTTTGGGAGCTCACATGATTTTTAGATGAGGGTAAGAACTGCACCCACACTGCACATTTTCTTATGCAGGCCAAACTCCAATGATACACTTGATGGCTAGCATATCACAGCTCTAGATGATGCTATAAGAGGCTGTGTGTTACAGTGATTTCATCACAGTTACCACAAAACAGAGAGGCGGGGTTGTGTTACAGCCTATCCCAGCTGTCATTGGGTAGAAGGCAGGAAACTTTTTACTACCTTCTAGCTGACTTACCAGAGAGTCTTCCAATTAGGTTAGCTGACAGTTATTTTTCTCTTTTTTCATTTCCTACCCTTGTTTATTGAGATAACCAAGCTGGCCAGCTGGTGATAAAATTGTAATTGGAGAAATTCATAATAATTAATATGCTATAAATCAATACTACCTACTTAAGTTCGCAACAGTATTTCTGAGTCTAGTTCCAACCTCAATCTGCCACACTTGCTCCATCTATTTACCTTCCTCAGAAGTGCTTGATTGGCTGAATCAGATGCATTGGTGTTGGGTAAGGAGGAGACAGCATTTTTGATGCAGATTGGGACTAAACTCTGCAGGAAATTGGATCTCCAGGAGGACAATTGGTGACCACTGCTTTAGCTCTGTGAGACTCATTAACTAACCAGCTACAATCAGCAAACTGAAGCTGTGCTGCATTAAGGAGGGGGCCACTGATTTAATCCTTAAATTACTAGAAATATAGATGACGGTAAAATTAACAGTTTCTCTGTGGTCCAGTGTTTATATGCAAAGATTTTTGTGTTAGCCTACAGTAATCAGCCGGCAGGAATTCTCCCAACTCTCCCACTTACCCATTCTGGCACTGATATAACCACGCCCACTTTGAATCTCCACACTTCAGAAGAACATAATCAGGGAGACATGACACTATGATAAGGTTTTGAAACAAAACCTCTAATCACACTCTTCTAATCTAGTTTCACTGTCCTGCACATATAGGCTCTCATAATATCATGCAGCTCACAGTGCCAGCATCCTGTCCCCTGAGGCACCGGTGGCCCTGGCCTGGCCCTGCTAATCACGGAAATGTATTTGCCCAGATGTACGCTGAGTGTGCATGCCCAAATTAGCACAGTCATAGCACAGAATAGAACATGATGTGGTCCAATACATAACCTGTTTAATGTCATCTACATAATACACGATTTCCCTTTTTACTTATATTAGCAAGACTTTTAGCAAGGCATTTAGATTCTTATACATAGACTACATGCCTATTTGTAACCAGACACTCCCTCAAATTAGTGAATTAGTAGCACATTGGAAATGACAGCTTTAACTTGCATACTTGTTTTCAGGTTTCAGCTGTGCGTGTGTGGCCAGTTACTTGGTAACAGACATAACAAGTGATTACTGACCTCGATTAAGTAGTTTAGAATTTCCTAAACAGGAGATGAGAAGCTTGGTGAAAAATCTTATCTTGACCATGTCAGATATTAACGTACGATTAACCATAGGAAGTTTCTGTAATACGCACCCAGGTGGTCTTCGGCAGTGTGAACCGCTTAAAAGAAAAATACATTTTTGTATGCTTATTTTTAGGTCATATAGTTCAATTGTTGTTTCAGACTTCAAGGCACTTCTATACTAAAGGACTCTGGGGGCAGTGGGGAGACCAAAAACAAGTGTAGTGGTGGGTTTTTGAAAAACAGTAAAGCTGAAGCAATGTAAAAAGTAACAATATAGACAGGAAGAGAAGAAAAAACACAATTACAGTGTTGTTGTTATCCATGCAAAAGGATATGAGCAAAAACGTTTTATATTGCCCTGGTCATATGTTACTTATGAAGCTGTTCTTTTGCTCATATGCATTAAAGTTTTTAGTAGATAATCCACTAAACCACTCATATCAGTCCGTAAAATCTCTAGATCATCGGGAGTTTTCCGGATAATGAAAGTTTAGAAATGGTCAGGTGTATTATATTATGACTGATTTTGGTAACCTACACAAACAGCCTTTCTAAGAGACATTATTAAAAGCAATTTTCATTACTGTATTATTTTTACTGGTCCATTCTTCATGAAATGTTCATACAATGTAAAGGATGGCTGGCACTTTCAAATTGTGTAAAAATATAAAAGCTGAGAAAAGAAAAAGAGGTAAAGAGGCTTCATCATGACAGCTGTGTTATTCTTCAACCTGTGAAAAAACATAGATGTGTCATCTTGGGGTTGAGTAATATGTGGGTCACTAATGCATCATGTGGAGTGGATAGAAAGGAGGGGACTGGGTCATCCAACTTCTAGAACAGCTGAAAGTCAGGACGTAAACATTGTCTCCTTAGGATGTAGCTCGCACATAATGAAAACTCTGCACGGCTTTAACACATACATAATCTTGATAATGCATCTAATGGGATGCGTGACTAAGACAGCAACCCATCAGACCTAAGTAGAAATTGTTTTCTACATTAACGTTCATTAAAGAACACTGATGCAGTGTAATGAGGAACATTGATAGTGTTTCTTGTCACCCACAGGAGGAAATTTCCATTGAATGGATGCCTACGGTTTTAAACAGGTAGATTTGATGAAAGGATATGATTTAGCTTAGAAAAAAAAACAAGCACTTGCTGCTTTGGATGTACACTGTGTTCTTCAGGCCACAATAGTATGCAAATTCAGCCATGTAATCTGAAAATTGTACATTTCCTATACGTAGCTGTAAAACTGACTGGTACAGAAAGATCGGGACTAAGGGTGCAGTTGAATGAACAAATGGGCCCAATAAAAATTCTTGATTCACTCCTCTTTAAAAACTCAGAGATCACAGTGTTAATTATAATGCTTCATTTCCTTTGGTTAAAGCAGGGGTGTGGATAATGAACTTCGGCTGATTATAGATGATTACATCTGTTTCACCATGGCTTGCTAATTTCCATCTGCTGCTAAACTTCTGACACAAACCAGCTATTCAATTCTAGTCTATTTACCACCTCACCAGGCTGTAATTACCATCCAATAGAGATCTTCCTAAAATACTCTGTTTTATTTCTTTCCTCTATATATCTGAATGTGAATGGACCTTAATCATAGCAGTTATAGGAGCAGGTTTGCTTGACAGAGCAGATGAGGTTAAAGCTGGTCTGTAGAGAGAAACACAGAAGATAAAATCTACCATCACTAAAGTCCTGATTTCAACTGGAGGGCAATTCAGGCTATGTGCCCTGCCAGAGCTTGCTTTACATGATTTAACCATGATTAACTAATTGCTAGAAAGAGAAAACCACAAACAACATTATAATATTCATAATGCTGCCACAATGTGCAAGCATACAGTTGTGAGCAAAATTTTGAATTATATGCAATGTCCCCAGTCAAATCAGTCAAATATTTTCTATTTATTCAGATTACCTGAACACTATGGCTAAGGCTAGGGTCATTCTACAGAAACGTCCCTTTTGTGTCCCTAGCCTCTACAGATATATTACACTTCAAAAACATGTTAGGGTTACAATTTATTTATATTTAAAAATAAAACAATAAGTTATTTTAACAATTACACCTTCTTGAGCCATTAATTTAGCAATATTGGAAAAAAAATGATCTAGAACAAAAGAGTTTGTCCCCACAGTCATGTGTAAAGGGTGAGCGCCATATTTTGAAGAAAAAACACATTTTTCTGCAGTTTTAACTACAATAATCTATACATGACTATGGAATATATAAATTAAATACCATGTTACCAAAAAATCTCTTATTTTGAAATAAAATCACACTGATGACATCACTTGACTTCTTTTTACCTATTTTCTGAGGATCTATGAAAAAAGCACATCATATATCCACTGTGTCTTTTCAGTTGTCAGAAGTTTCTCATTTACTGGTGTGACCTACTTTTTCTTAGGTAATTGTGAAAAAATAGAATACAAATGGATTAAATTACATATTTCAGTGGATATTCCATGATTGACAGCATGTGGTTTGATACTCTGTAGCTGCCATTTTGTAAAATGCATTTTTTTATTAAAAATGTGTTACTGTCTCTGGTGTGACCTTTCTTATGTGCAACACCAATGGGGACTGGTAACACCAGTGACGCCTATGGAAAGATAGAAAAGTGGACATTTCTGTAGAATGACCCGCTTAATATGGGAATAGAAGAGGAGTTGAGCAGCAATTGGAGCAACCCTGTGGTACTTGTTCACATGGCTAAAGGGACTGTTTGGTTCTGTGTTGATTATAAAAAAGTCAACACGGTGTCTAAATTCAATGCTTATCTCATACTTAACTAAGGGATGCTGGCAGATACTCTTGACTCCAGTATCACATGAAAACAACATTCTTCTTCACACCACTTTGATTACCCCAATTTGTCATGCTTCTGTGTGGTTTGTTTGGGGCTTCCGCCACATTTCAATCGCTCATGGATAGAATCCTACGACCCCATGCTATGTATGCTGCTTCTTATTTAGATGGCATCATTATTTATAATAATGACCGGCAGCAGCATGTACAGTATCTGAGGGCAATTCTAGACTCCTTTAGACAAACGGGGCGCAGCAAACCTGCAGGTCTGTGCTATTGGATGGGTGAAGGTACGATATGTGGGCTTCCACCTGGGTCATGGACAGGCGCGTCCCAAATTGATAAAACTGCTGCAATTGCAACATGTCTGGGACCCATGACTTAAAAGGAGGTAAGGTGCTTCCTGGGGCTGGCTGGCTATCATCACCGGTTCGTTCCTAGTGAGATTACTGACTGATCTCACTAAAAGGTGGGCAGATCCAGTCCAGTGGATGGATCAGGGTCAGCAGGCTTTTTTATTTGATATATTTTTGTTTTTTTATTTTTTGGCATGTTTATTTGATACGCTGCAGCAATATGAGCTGAGCAGAACTCTCAGATCACTAGGAAACTTGCCTTGCCTCGCCTTTTGCAGAAGTTAAAGTATAGCATCATTGAGAAGGAGTGTCTTGCCAACAAGTGGGCAGTTCTCTATGAGAGGCTGTTTAGGCCAAAACTCCAACTTACCTCTCACACTCACTATCAAACCCTCTCACATTCACTATCAAACCCTCTCACACACACCATCAAACCCTCTCACACTCACTATCAAACTCTCACACTCACTATCAAAGCCTCTCACTATTAAGCCCTCTCACACTCATTATCAAACCCTCTCACACTCACCATCAAGCCCTCTCACACTCATTATCAAACTCTCTCACACACACACCATCAAACCCTCTCACACCATCAAACCCTCTGACACTATCAAACCTCTCACATTCACTATCAAACTCTCTCACACACCATCAAACCCTCTCACTATCAAGCCCTCTCACACTCATTATCAAACCCTCTCACACTCATTATCAAACCCTCTCACATTCACCATCAAATTCTCTCACACTCGCCATCAAACTCTAAGGCGTTCTTGATAGTGAGTGTAAGAGAACTTGATGGTCGCGTTTTCCGATCGCGGTTAAAAATGATATATCAGCAAAAAACTGAAGCGATATGGGGAAAAGACTCTACAGGATTCCCGCCATTTAACAGCAAAATTAAAGAGGAATGAAATGTGTTCGGCTTTAGGTCCTGGTGTGCTGTTTGTTGTGAAGGGAAGCGAGGATTAACCGTTCTTTACACAGAAACAACCTAAATCGCGAGTATAATCTTAAGTGTCCGTATGCCTGCGAGTGGCGCGTGCACGCGAAGGGCCTGATTTCAGTGATTTCTGAGTTTCTGAGACCAGGCGTGCCCTCTGAACGTCCACTTCAGGTTAAGGTGATAGTTTTTTTTTGATAAAGTAATTTACGGACCTTTATTCCGTTGTTGTTTGTTGTTATTATTATGCTTAGTGTGTGAAACCAAGCTATTTCGCGATTTTTCCACTGACAATAACAGAATAAAAGCCGAGAACACACGGACCGCTATAGCACCAAAGCGACTTCAGTCATACGATCTACAGCACATTGTCTATCAATCTGAAGAACCATTTCACCATGCAAAGAGCTCTTTAATCAGGGAAATCGTTGTTTTTGTGGTCCTAGTTCTATACAGAACCACTGTCTTTACTAAAGGACCTCTGAAGAACCATCTGTTTTTAAGAGTGAACTACCGCACGTGGGGGACGGGCATATTTGACTATGAGCGAATCAGTAACTGCTAATTTAAATGATAACTCTCTGGGCCAATCAGAAAACGCGACCATCAAGTTCTCTCACACTCACTATCAAGAACGCCTTAGAGTTTGATGGCGAGTGTGAGAGTTTGATAATGAGTGTGAGAGAGTTTGATGGTGTGTGTGAGAGGTTTGGTAGCGAGTGTGAGAGAGTTTGATGGTGTGTGTGTGAGAGGTTTGGTAGTGAGTGTGAGAGAGTTTGATGGTGTGTGTGTGAGAGAGTTTGATAGTGAGTGTGAGAGAGTTTGATGGTGTGTGTGTGAGAGGTTTGGTAGTGAGTGTGAGAGAGTTTGATAGTGAATGTGAGAGATTTGATGGTGTGTGTGAGAGGTTTGATAGTGAATGTGAGAGGTAAGTTGGAGTTTTGGCCTAAACGGCCTCTCATAGAGTTCTCACCCTCTGCTATAACCTGTTAGGATGCTCTTTCACTCTCTGTTCAGATCACACTCCAGTGGCTCCACTGCATGAAAGATGTCAGTGCCCAGATAACCTGCTGGTATCTGGCCTGGCAGCCCTTTGAGTTTGAGGTAGTCCACCAGGCTGGGGGTTCACATGCTGGCTGATTTCCTCTTCAGCATTGGTCTGGTGTTTGCTGCTGGCCAGATGGCTCAGTCAGGTGTTGGGAGTATGTGGCAGCAGGAGTATGGTCAGGCATTGTCTGTGAGGCAGAGGGCTGGTTTAAGTGCAGTTGGCTGATTGGTAAGCGCATGCACCTGTGGATAATTGTCTCCCTAGAGGGAGAGCTAAGAGAAAGGAACAGAAGCTGCAGAGAAACCTCGTGTCTCGATGACAAGCGTAGCCTGAATGACAAGATTTATGGTAGACTCTTCATTTTCTATTGATGAGAGCTGTATGCTTCAAGCCTGGCATTTTTTTATTCCATTCTGAGTAATATAATAAAATATCTCTGCACCTCTAAGACTGCCTCTGACGTACTCCTTCCTCATTCACCCACCAGGGTATCACAGTATTTAAATGAATGTAAATGTGACTAGTTTGAATGTTATTGGGCCACCATGCCAGTTCTGTTTTTCTTTTCACCATTAGCATAGTTACTGAAGTAATTTCCAGAAATGCTACAGTAAGGTAATTCATAGAGGGCCATTCTAAAGCTGAAGCCTCCACTGATATATACACCCACCCATGCAAACTTTTATTTGTTTTTGATGTATTATACCATTATCTCACAGTGACACTGGCTCTCTGAGGATTATGTAAGGTGTTGCTGCCTGGACTCACATTGCCACAGGCTGTTCTCGCATTTAACTCATAAGAGTCCATTTAATGTAGTGTCACCTTGCTTACTTTTCCTGCATTAGTACTGTTCTTCTCATTGTTTCAATAAATTTGAAAAAAGTTGTAAGTGTCTCAGATTAAGGGGGCCTAAAGCACATTCCATATGGGCCTGAAAATGACTTGTTATGGCACTGGCAGTTACCTACCTTTTTTTTGCTCAAGCTCAGTGGTTGGCTAATTACCTAGCTTGTTACATATATCAAAATGGTAAACGCTCAGTGGTTTCAGCAGTCCGCAGAAATCAACATGTTCAATAAGTTTAAAAAGCATTAATTTCATAAGAGGGACATGATTGTCTTTGTCAGGGGGATTCTTTAAAGATCTCTCCTGGTAGTGGTACCCTTCTCCCCACTCTTTTTCCCCAAACCAAAAACTCTTCAAGTCTACATGACTCATGTATTCAACCAAGTAGCAGACATATTTGTATGATCCACAATATAATAATTGACCCTTTATGACATGTCCATATATGGCCAGATTTCTGCATAGGATTCACCCATACATTAAAGGGGACATCAACAGAGTCTCTGAATGAAATGTTATGTAAGATCCCAGGTAAACCAACAATTTACTGAAAGTAAAACATGAACAAAATGAATATAAGAAAGAAAACAGGGTTTGTTCTGGGTGGTGTAATGCAATGTCTGTTGGCAGCTAACCTCAGCTGGTAACCATTAAAATGTCCACCATTCCACCATTCTTTGAAAACCGCAGTGCCCTCTTTAACAATGCATTCTGTTCCCAATTAAACACTATATTCAGGAATCAATATGCATGAGAACACACTATTTCAGTACAGTCCTGAGCAAGAGGCCAAGTGGGACATTGTTTGGCAGGGACACACGTAGGAAGACAGAGCCGTACACACAGTCTTTCCCCCCGGAGATGGCGGAAAGGACACAGGGCGTTCCGTACCTCGACCAAGGGGTGAGGGACCGAAAGAAAAGACAGAGGCCTTGAACACTGGGGTCTGGTGTAAACCACACCTTAGAGTTTAGCTGTGATATATCAACACACACACAAACCCTTCACCATCGCAGCCGCACGTACACACACATCAGTTGCCGCAGATAACCCATAACACTCCTGTACAGCAAAAAGGTCATCTGTGGAGAGCCTCCCCTTTGCAGGGCTGCTAATAATCATGAGGATTAGGCATTAGCTTGCAGTTGGTCTACTCCATTGGCAGTTACTATGGCTTCTTGCATTACTGCCCTTAATGCACAGACATATCCAACAATTAAACAAGCAGATCCAAGTCTAAGACCACTTCCGGTCAGCACTTAATTATATTAGACTGAAAAATCAGATTATACTTACAAAAACAAGTTCCTATCATATGTAAATAACTGATTGGCAATCAAATGTAACTGCTTTAAATTATGAAAAGCCACACTGAAAGCCATTACTTGTACTTCTCGTTATTATTTATTTCTTTTATTGCAATTGGTTGTTATCACTTAATACAGGCAAGTTGTTTGCTCTGTTGAGAGAAAATTTCAAGTGGACTTATTTTTGTAAGAAAAGCTCAAAAAGACAAGCAATACTAGAGTATTGTGTGGAGTCACCTAAAATTCCTAGCAGGTTAGTTGTCTGTTTATTTGGTTCTATATTTCATTTAGATGTTGTTCTCAAAAATCATCTTATACAAAGGTTAAATATAAGTTTGGGTGCACTTTTGCGTATTTTGCACATCCTAATAATGAATGTGTTTAGTGCCTGTGCTTAGTTTGGTTGTAACAAAGCAATTTAAATCACTGCCAAGTCAGTAGTTTTCCTCCAAGCTGTCATAAGAGTATGTAACTGAAAACTCTTAAAGTTTAAATAAATAATAAGTAGACTTATTATGTTAAAATAGTTTCACATAATAAGTCTACTGGCCACTGGTTGCATAGTTATTTTGAGTTCACTCCACCTGTGGACTCTATAGTTCCCCAACTCAGTCCTAGTTTGGTAAAAAAAAACTTTCATTTTAGTAGTGCAAAAAAAAAATGGGATTGAACTAATCTTATTGTTATTGGGTTTACCTGCTAGCTATTGCGATTCAATGATGTACCCAGGCTGGGTGACGTGTGGGCTGACTGCTTCCACTTGAGCTTCCATGGATGGCTGTGGCATCACCAGGATTTGAGCTTGTGCTGTCCTGATTAAAAGGGATAATAAACAGATTGAATGAAGAAAAGGTAATTTACTGAGAGCAGTGTCACCTGTGGTCAAATAGTTTCATAGTGAGCATTGCCTGTGCTTAAAGAAAGAAGTTACCTGTGCTTACATCTGTTTACAGAGTGCTAAGTGTTAAAATCCTTTTTTTTTAATTGTATTCTTTCTTTATTTATGTAAGTTTGAGGCTTCAAAGTGGCACAACTTCCTGTTTAATAAAAGAGCACTTACATCTATGCCGACACCACAATATCATCATTAGCCACCTTAACTATCAATATGCCCTTTCTATGACTGATTACCTTTGGGTCATTGTAGTGGTTAGACTTTGACTATCTTTAGAACTCAGCTCTTAAAATAGCTTTAGACTCTCTGATTATCTTTCCTTTACAACTCAGCTCTTCAAATAGCTTCGTCATTGTGAGATGTTTTACTCCGCTTCAGCCAAGGTGCATATCTTTGAAGTCTCTTAGTGCCCTAAGTGTCTTCTCATGAGAAATGCCTTACCAATAACAGGCTGCAAACCCTGCCCTTACAAGCAGCACACCTTTTCTTAGGACCACCCAGCATACAGCTGTCCTTTGCGCTCTAAAACACTAACCAGAGATCAAAAATTACACGCTATTTTTAACTTTTGATGACAGTTTCTATGGTTTTAGCAGTTATTCACTATACTGAGCTTTTGCCATTTTCTGTCATGGATGCTCTGTGTTTCTCACGTGTGATAGTTGTGACAGTCATGCTGTTGTATAGTCTCTGTCATCTGTGTTTTCCCTCCTTCAATCATGTGATGTAAATTGGGAGCCCAAACATCATCAAACCAACTAACTGATAATAAGATTTTTATGAATGTTATAGTTTACATTGATTACTTGTGGCAGTCCTTATTGAAATATACCATTAAAAAAATCATAAACGCTTTTACATTCATAGATTCTCAAAGAACCAATAAATGCTTGAATCAAGTGCACTACGCTATTATCCTGTCCTTTATTCTTCTGTCCTTAGGCCCTTGGTCTCCTCTCCCAGTCCTCCTTCTTCACCTCTCTTTCTCTTTTTGTTAAAAATAAAAAAATACACTCAAAATCTGCATGTTGCCAACAACAGTATTTTTGATTTTTGCAAATAATTCTAGGTCTCTATCCAGCCTAGGCCTTTTCATTACAGACCTTAATCAGTAACATTTTGATCTAACAAACTCCATGAATTCACCCATACAAACTTAAATCTCAGTCCTAAAACCTACTTACTGTCTTTAAATAGGGTTGATACACTGTTTAAGGAGAGCATGAAATTGTATTATAAACGGTGTGTGAACAGTCACTGTTGCTATCAACTGAGTTTCTCAGTTGTTTTCAATAGAAGAGAACCTACAAATATGCAGTACTGTGAGACAATTCATCAGAACACTGGAAATCTGTTCCATCATGTATTTTACTCCTGTTCAGTGTTCTAGTCTGTTTCCACCTCTGCTTACTAGCTATCCCAACCAGCTAACTAGTCACACATACTTAGCTCGCTTAAGTTACTGAGGTGTTGCTCAGATGCTACTGTGCTTAATTAGCATGAGCCAAAGTTAACTAGCTAACTTTTCAAATTGACTCAAGTTGGGTTTATTTTTTGCACATTGTACACAGATGAATTAAACACTCAAACAAAACTTACCTCATTATTGTCTCTATGAACTTCAGCTGAAACATCGATTTCATGTGTGTGTACCACAAGTCTCCAAGTTAGTATTAAACTGATGCCAAAGTTAAAGCTCCACTAAACACTTCACACTATGTCTTTTTTTATGCAAGGGAACATAGTTATGCTGGAGCAGGAAAGGGCCTTCCCCAAAATGCTACCACGATGATGCAAACATATAATTGTCCAAAATGTCTTTGTATGCTGTAGCTTTAACATTACCCTTCAATGGGACTAAGGGCTCTGGTCCAAACCCTAAAAAACAGTTCTATTCTTCAATGGTCAGGACCCCCACAGGGCCATTACAGAGCAGGTATTCTTTGGGTAGTGAATCATCCTCAGCACTGTAGTGACTTTGATGTGGTGGTGCCATATTAGTGTGTGCTAGGCTGGTACGAGTGGATCAGACACAGGAGTGCTGCTGGAATTTCTCACCGTCTACTCTTTTTTTTGTTTCCTTTTTTTTTGGGAATTCCATATATATGGTTTATTCCATATATATCAAGCTTCATTCCATATATATCAAAGTTCATTGTATATACATCAATGTTTATTCCATGTATACCAATTTTCATTAAATTAAATATTATTTAATGATTTTATCATTACATATTTTGGCTTGACTGTATACATATGTATACATGTGTGTGTGTATATATGTACTTGGTTTTGTATTTCTTTTACCGTTCCAGTAGTAATTCTTGGATTAATTGTTGCACATGAAAGATTCATTCATTATGGTTTACATGTAAGTGTAGGTTCACAGCATGCACAAAACGCCCACTGGCAAGTATGTGGTGGTGTAAAAATGGCACACTCCAACATTGTGTGGGAGAGAATAAATGAGAAATTTGCCTAATGCTTTCATAAGCAGTGTGCTAAAAAAAACAGACCTTCAGCTAAAAATGTTCCCCACTGTGTTTAATTAAAAAAAGCAAGCTCGACTTGATGCTCAGTGCAGATGGTGGATAGTGGAGACCCTGCGCTTGTAAAGGTTACAGGAGAACAGGTGAGAACGAATTGATCTCTGCATTATCAGGAGATCATACAGTGGACAGTCTGTTCCTGCCCTGTCTGTCATGCGAAAGTGTGAGTTAGGCTCAGAGTGGGTGAGAGAGAGCAGGAGAGATCAAGTGTAGTGTTTGTGAAAGGTCAACATGAGAAAATGACCACCAACAGAGCATGGCTTGTACTGCAGTTTCAAAGAACACTGTGTATACAGCTGCAGTTCAAACACACTTACGTACTGAAAACAGATACAACAGTCAGCTGAGAGACAGCGGCACTCTTCCATGCTCCCAGACTTCAGACAGGTAAATATTTTCCAGAAAAAAGTGAAAAAAATTCAGGACCACAGTATCCAAATACATTATTTTGACATGAAAAGCGTATTTGATTAATGCTGGTAATGCATTTGCCAGCGTTACAGGTATGATGTGTTTAAGTCTGCAGTGTACAGCATAGCCAGGCCTCTCCAATGAATTAAAAAAGGAAAAAGGTGACAGATTATTAAAATCTTATATTCATTTAGCAGAACACACTGTTCAACGAACGTGGCATCAGTCAGGGCCCCGGCTTATCCTTTAGACGGAGAGATGAGATCGGTGGGTGGTCAGGAAGAGGATTATTGTGGTTGTGTGGGAGACGCAAAGGGAAGAGCTGTTCCAAAAAAAAAAGCGACGTCTCATGCCCTTGAGCCTAATGTAATCTCTAAACACTAATTACTCTTCTTTTCAGTGCCTTTGATATATTTTCTGAGCTGTATGCTAGAGTTACACAACTGGAGAGAATATGACAGTTTGACTGTATGTAACACAGGGCTCACTGATCAACAACGTATCACCTGTAATTTAACAAGCAGATGCTCAGCGGGTTTGAACCCATGGCCTTCTGGTCGCTGACAACCACCCTGATAGTATGTTAAGGGAACACATTGTGGAAAAATGGTAATTCTATAATTAAAATGAAAGGTTTGCCATGATGGACGCAAATTCTTTGGGGTCCTCTGAACAGGAAACATTGAGAATCACTATGGTAGATTGCTGTGAGTGACACACAAAAGAGTTTCAATCTTTTTGAAAAATATTTAGCATGCAACAGGGGTCCCTAGTCTCATCCCCGAAGGGCCAGTGGGGCTGCAGGTTTTCATTCCAAACAAACTGGAGCACACTTGATTCCACTTGTTTAATCAGCTAGTCTCTTCAAACTATTGATCATATGATCCTGCTTTGTTGCAATGAAAACCTGAAACTACAATGGCCGTTTGCAGACAAGACTGGACACCCCTGGCCTGCTACTAGAGTCACTTTTCAAAGCACAGCCCAGAACATGATCTAAACAATAAACTACACTGGTGATGATGTCACTCTAATGTTACAAAGAAAAAACAGATATGTTCAATAAATAAAAAGAGGTTCAATGAGAATTATATTAAAATAATATTTCTGGTGTGATGATTTCACACCAGCCAAGAGGGTGGAATTCATTTTTCGCTACAGCTTTTTTGAGCACCAACATCGAACATCATTATGGCAGTATATTAAATACAAAACCTATGCTTCACAATACACACAATATAATATATATTACTCACATAACATGAGCATAGAAAATTCTGACATCATAGATGATCTAGTCAAACAAATGACATGCAGTTAAGGTAACATGGCAAGACAGATAGCCCAGAGCAGTAGATCAAGGTATGAATCAGGTGGAATTTATTGTTCATTTTGCAGTGGGACAGAATTTTTCAGTATATTTCAGTGAAATCACAAGAATATCAAAAACCATGATATCATAACAGGAAATTTGCATATCCCAAATGCAACCAAACTGGAGCCATCATCCAATCAAGACAAAGCACGTTTACACTTGCTCGTTTCAAATATAGCTCCTGCATCCAGATATTGATCGGATCACATCCCCCCACATATTAAACATTTTGCTGTAGTGTTCCAGGAGTTTTAATGTACAGGGAAAGAAAAGAGAGTGAGTACCGTATATGTACAGTTGTGTGCTAAAGTTTGGGCTCCTCTGGTCAAATGAAACGGTTTATTGATTTTCTGAGTGAAAATAAGTTAATCTTCAGAGAACACACTATTGCAAATCTTAATGCACAATTATTATTATTTAACATAAAAAATGTGGCCTGTGGAAAAGTCATGGCACTTCTACAATTGTAAGGGTTTTTTAATGGTAAAATTCAACAAAGCAAAGACAATAGAATATTGTTAATTTTTATTAAAATTGTCCACTAAAGTTTGCAGAAAAAATATACATTTAAGAGTTTTCTGTAGAAGACTTGTCAGAAAATCAACAAAATCTGTGTGTGTAATCTGACTGGGACAATCCTTTTGCAAACGTTTGCAGCTGCAGCTGAAAAACAGTTGAAAGAAAAAAATATATATGCATTTAAAAACAACCTGATTGGTTGATGCTCATCATGATGTCACTGTGATTTTCACCTATATGCAGCTAAAAATTCCAGCACTCCTAACATAAACACTTTCTTGCATCCCTGACTTAAGCCATTTTGTTTAACCATAACCCTATAAAATCTAACATCTATACTCAGAGATTTTGGTTTGGCCCTTTTAGCTTGTTAAAATCTGGAATGAAAAAAAAAAAAGTGCTTTCACTTTTTCTGTGCAAATGTATTCTGCATATCTCAATTATGCTGAATATGGTATTACATAAACTTTCAAATGTTACATGACTTGTGTATTCATTGCAGTTTTTATTAAATGTTTTTGTCATTCAAGGCAGCTGAAAACTCTGGCTGAGTAGCTTGATGAAGTGCAGAGAGATCCTTAAAAATTCACAGTGAAAGCAGACTTAAAACAGCAGTGCTGCTGGCCCATTTGGGAGAAGTGCCCTCGGATTTTTGACCGGGCATGTTAGCATAGCTGCTTCCATGGCAACGGTGCCGCACAGGATCTGAAAGTTTCCATTTTGGATTCAACATGACAGAGGGTCTGAGAAGCCGGGTTTTATAATCTCCAGCAGCTATTCCTTCAATCTCAATGACTCTTGACTTCATACTGTATGGCAAGAGAGTGTTAGTTTCCATTCATTTCGAGGCAAGAGGAGTATCTAGCACAGCCTGCCCTGTTATTTCACTATGTGAATATAAATGTATATATATATATATATATATATATATATATATATATATATATATATATATATATATATATATACACACACACACTAATAAAAGAAATCTGCTTCCATCTTGCACATGGACAATTTTCAACATGAGCATGAACATACATTAGCATTTGTCAGCAGTCAGGGTGGTAATATTCCTGTGAATTTTACAATTGATGGGCAGGCCTAAGTTATTGTGTGCTGAATAGGTGATAAATTTACAGTAGTCTGCAAAATTTTGGACACCTCTGGTCAAATTGCATGTTTGTGACTGGGGATTGAATGGTGCATTTTGAAATTATAACAATGTAACACACTACAACAATAACAATGTTTGCATACTTACATATTTACATACATAAAACAGAACTCATTCACAAATGCATTTAGAATTCATAATGGAAGCTGCAAAGAAAAACATAACATTAATTATGATGTATAAACACAGCATTGGGTCATTTGAGCACTACTTGAGTGCCTTTCGTGAATCAGACACTATTGTGTTCAGTACAGTGCAGACATATGTGCATAGAATTTGCATAAAAGTGGTGGTGAATGTGTTGATGATATCTGGGCACAGTTTATCCAGAGTGCTATAAAATACTTAAGCCTCTTCGCTTTGCAGAGCTCTCACAGTTTTGTTGACAGCAGTGGTTGCCATGGTGTTTGCAGAGAGCGAGTAGACGTGTATGATCAAACCAGTTCCCAAGACCCTCTCAAGCTGAAACAACACGAACAAATGTCATGAACCTCTGACATGGAAATAAATATGAGATATGGCTCCAGATTCAGAGGAGAGGGATCACCTGACAAAGTATGGAGCAATTTAAAGAGGTTTTGCTGTATTGAGGCCATAAAAACATTCTGCTCCTCCCTAAAAAACCCATGTACATGTACTGACAGATATTTTTCAGTAAAAATATATGACAAATGCAAATGCATAGCTTTATATTCACAGTCATATTTATACATTTAGATTGCAATATATTCTCAAGTGGCATTTATTTATTGAGCCAATTTCAAATATTCTAAAATTGTGTGTTACAAATATATTGCTTTCCCATATGGGTGATAGCAAGAAATGTGTATTTCACTTGATATGTCAATGAAATCCAAACATAATCAATGAAATTTTGCTTTATTATAGGTCTAGCACAGAGCTTGGTGGACTTCGAAATTCAGTATCACAATCATTTTCAAATATATCACAGGATCATAATGTTGAATGATATTTAAGTTTGCAGTTTGCATTAAAGTTAATAAACATATTTTCTCAATGCTTATATTATTTTCTTAAAATTACACCATATTCTTTTAAAATGATGTCTTAACTCCTTAAGGGCCATCATGTGGACCCACATTTCAATTCCTTACTCTCATAACTACATAACTTACATATTAGTTTAATTGTAGTTAACAATCAATTCATAGCAGTTACTAAATTATATGCCTTAAAATTCATAATTGGAAAATTAGCATGGAATTTAAAGGGTTAAGATTAGTAGGCATGGCATGGTGAGATGGTACTTATATAGAAGGAGATGCTTGCATTGGCTCACATTGAAGTTGGTCTCTCCCATTTCCTGTTCTGCCTGGAGGTTCATGTAGATGTAGAATTGCCAGGTTCGAGGGATTTGACACTAGGGGTCACTGTCTGTGCCTTATGGAGTGATATTCTATACTCTGAAAGAGAAGGAGTAGAGCGCTCTCCTCCTAGCATGTTTAGGTACTGTGTAGCTGATGGGTCTATCAGCTAATACTTGAGTGTATACACCGGCCACAGTGAATTGGCTGTTCAGTTGTTTTCTGGCCAATAGTGTTTTATTGCAGCATCAGTTGACAGAGCTTCATCAGCTTCATCAGAGCTTCGTCAGTTGTTAACATTTGCAGCTCAGGTAGGTTGCCACTCTTCATCCAATACCCACTTATCTATAAACCATGGGGCCATGGGCGTGCGTGGGACTGGCTCACTTGTCTTTACTGATGACATGAGTGCTGTTTTCAAGAACGAGGGACTTCTGAAGTGGACAGTGGGGTGATATAAACTCACATTTATAGTACAGTATTCTTTGCAATTTCATTTGGTCAATAATGATACAATACTCAACTTATAAAAAAAATAATTGATAACAATTAACACATCCTAAATTGTGAAGTTCTGTTGTATAGGCCTTATTGGAACATGGGGTCTACATGAATGCTTATAAACATAGCTTCTTGTCAATACCTAACCTGTCAAAATGCATCTCTTCAAACTGTCTTGACAATGCACTAGTTGGATTCTGTCAGGAAATGATTTGAAAATTATTATAGTGTATGATTCACAAAACAAATGTGCCATGGAAAATACTCAAGTCACCTTATTGCTTGAAAAAATAGCAATGGGCTGCTTCATTAGCAGCTACTGGCTTGTGCTTGGTGCAATGCAAATACAAGTCCTATAAGATTCCTCCACAATTGAAGCCTATTGCTCTCATACCACTGTTACATTTTGTTTCAGTGGGGTCTGCAGCAGTAATGTGTAATGTGCAGTAATGCTGACCTTCATGCATCAGACCGGAGGCAGTCCACCATGCAAACACACCACTGTACACCAAAAAGAGTCCTTGGGCAAGACTCTTAACTGCAGAGCCCCAGTGGCTTCTTACCTGACCACGTGACCAAGTCGTGGCCAGTCTTTTGCCTCTCTAAGTCATGGCCATGGCTTAAATAGTCATAAAAAGTCGTAGTCATGCATTAGAATCTTGTTTTCCCATCTTAGTAAATTATAGCCAGGCAGTAGGGCTCCATTCTTGCCTGCATGTGATTGATTAGTCTTGCAGGGCTGGACGTGATCTTGGATTGAGGATACAGTCTGAGGATAGCCTGTTAAACTTTTTTAGATTGCAGCAAAATCCATCGCTAACAAGTGTTCTGTTTAAAACCCACACCCATATCTCCATTTCTCTAGTTAAACATGCTAACTAGCAAATCGCTATCCTAAGCTAATGGAACTCTTTTTCTCTTGTAAGAAGTAATGTTTATTTTTACTGCATGTGACGTGTTCTTCGCGCATGCGACACACATCTACATACTATTTTTCAACAAAGTTAAGTACATTACAGTCACAGGCTAACAACAGGCTTGTTGTTCTTCAGACAATATTGACGAACGCATCGTCTACCTTGAGCCCCAGCTTCACGAGGTGTTGGATTGGGTTTAAATTTTAAACTCAGTTTATTCCCTCCTTAATTTATAAATTGCAAGTTGCTCTGAATAAGAACATCTGACGAATGCATACATGTAAATGATAAGACTTACTAAGAGCATTATAATGTTCCCTTATTCTGAAGTAGTACCTAAAGGCTCCACGCAAACAGAACATCTAAGCCAAGAACAATTTCAGAACCTTTATTTGTAAAAGTATATGACAATACATTTCAAAATAATAAATGAATATTAACTTCTCATTGCATTATATGGTAATGACATTAGATTACAATACATTACCCGAACCTAGACAGAGTAGCAGTGCACTCTTTGATGAAGATTGGACATCATTGCTCTGATTCTCAGAGCTTGCAGTAAAGGATTTAAATGGATCAATATTGATGCATAGGCGTATTGCACATCCTGGCATGTTGTTTTATTATGTGACACTTTCTGTGTTCATGAATGTCTACTGCATTACAAAGAAAATTCAGGTCTGCATTTATTTATTACTTATTTTGTGGACATTTCACTCTCTTAAAAGGGGAAACAGCACATGGAGGAAGGTGGATGATAAGGATGCTCTTATCTGTGTTTGTAAGTGCAGCTGTTAACAACTCATGTGTGTACTCATCTTATTTTGTTTGTCTGAAAAACACATCTGTCAATAGCAGAATGGTAATGAACTAGCAGTCGCATTTACCTGTAGCCTTTTCGGATGCCATTATTGTATTTGCTATTTTGTGAATTAGAGAGAGAGAGAGAGAGAGAGAGAGAGAGAGAGAGATCTTACATCACCACATTTATGTGCTGGTGATGCTGGCTAAAAACACCTTCTTTCTCACATAAACTCCGGATGAAAACAACATCCCATCTGGCCAGCAGTAACAGCGCTGTGCACAAGTCTTACGCAGGCTTTACATGGTGAAACGTTAATGCAACTTAAGTTGCGTATTCTGAGTTGCATGCAACATATTCAGTTACTCCACTAGTTACCAAAACTAGTAGCTTGTATTTTTGATACATCATATTGTTCTCACAATAAAGTCATCCATGAGATGAAATCTACATATTTGCAGAATTTTTTATAATCATACACACAGCCCTCCATAAATATTGGCATCCCTGGTAAAATTGAGCAAAACAGCCTATAAAAATTATTCTTTACTGTTAATCCTTTTGAATTTTTATTCAAAATATTACAGTATATATATATGAGGCGAACCAAAGGTTAAATTCCCTCAGTCATCCATCACTATGAGAAAGACCAGAGATTACAGCAATGATGTGCAGCAAAAGTGATAACATTTATCTAAGGGTGACATCTCAAAAATAAAATAGAGGACATGAGAGGGGCCATTAACAGTGTCCTTTTTCAGTGTTGTTGTTTTAATTCAGCCAGGGACCTGAGTGGAAAAGACTTATCTTGGTAAAAATGGAATTCATAGAAGTCAGAGGTGTGAGCAAGAGCAGAGCTGTACAGATGCAAGAGCAGAACCAATTGATAATAACTATAATGTCACTAATTTAAATTGATTTCTTTCCTCACAATATACATGCCTAGAAATAAAAGTATAATAGTTTGAAAAATTTGAGCATGTGCTGCTGTGTTTCACCCTTTAAAGCCTGAAATAATAACTTACAAGTCAAATACTACAGTTTTATGACCACATTGTACATCTTTACATATTAACGTCATAAACACAGCTTCAAAAAGGACATCCAGCTCAATGTTTGGGTCTCAAATGCAAAATCAACATTACACTGATGAAGATCTGATCAGTAGATAATGCACTTACATCCTCAGAAGATGTGCCCTTCACCAAGTTTTGACTGAGTTTTCTTTGAATACTCTTTCAAGACACTAGCAATCATCAGATGAGTCCACACATTTCCACCATAGTGGTCTTCAGTTTCTCAAAGCTTATGTACTGTAGGGGTTAAACATAAAGCCAAATGAATACAATAATCAAGATAAGCAATGCAAATACAAGTCCTATAAGATTCCTCCACAGTTGAAGCCTATTGCTCTCATACCACTGTTACATTTTGTTTCAGTGGGATCTGCAGCTTTTCACTTTGATGTTTCCTGCTCATTGATTAATCTGTACTTCTTTCATGAGCACTGTCCTGCATAGTCAGCAGAAGATGTCCTTCAATGCTAATGTTACTGACATTGCCAGCATCAGTGCTGTATTTTGCCTACTTAAGACTCAATATTCTTCAGTGATAAACAAATTCACAAGCAGGTGCACTTCAGGCTGGAACTATGGATGGTGAGACAGATGTGAGAAATCACAAGTCAGGTGAATTCACATGGGCTGTCCTGGAAATGGGGACGGGAGCAGTGTCATCCAGCTTAGTAAACTGTAGTTTATATAAAAAAGTATTGCTCTGCATGCAGTGTTTTGTCATATTTTTGACATTTTTGTCATTTTTTGACATTTTCTTGATACATAATGTAAATTGAATGACATGTAATTATGTAATAATATGATTACATGTTAAAAATATAGCAACACAGCAATTACAATGGTACTAAATGTAATACATTTTAAGGGTTGAGTATATTTTAGGGTTATGTCATCAGGCGAAACAACAATTTTAACCTTTTTTTTTAACCTTTTCTCTAAAGCTAACTATTGAGCTTGTATCCCTCAGAGTGAACTTCTCATTTATGAATTAATGAATATTGCAAATCTTATACCTCACGCATGAATCATAAATCATCATATAATGTTAAGTCACATCCACTTTTCTTCTTATTACAATAGGTTAGTTACTTGAGAGCTATTACGTGCCAGACATGGTCTGCTGAAAGGTCAGATTTGGTGACTTCATGTGGAAGGTGATGACAGTGCTCCATTCAGCTAGCTACTCAGCAACTTAGGGTCATTACTGAAAATGGGGGGAAAGCAGAGTGAGTGGAGGCAGTGTGATGGAGACACACACACAAAAAAAACAGTGTCTAATGATCTGACGAGCAAGGTGTGGAGTGAGTCACATGTCCGCTTACGCTGTGCGACAAGAGGCTGTGGTCTCTGATGGCCCTTGGCTCAGTAATTAGCTGCCTGGAGACTGTGGGAGCTGTGCTTATGGACCAGAACTGCACATGTTTCCTGAGCAGGGAGGGTGCTGATGAGACGCTGGCATTTCCGATGATAAAACAGTGCAGGAATCAAATGGTGGAGACAAAAGGAAAGGGCAAACACAGAAGAGCAAGTACCTCATCATAGGCCTAAAAACATTCAAAGGCATAGCTTATTTTAGCCACTGAAGACAGATGCTGTCATTTTCCCAATTCAGTTCAATTCAGATTTGACACTCATACCTTGTTGGTCCACATTGCAGATGTAGAGTCAGAGACTATAGCTCATCAGCTGCTGCAGTTTGTGTTGTTCATCCTCTAGTCCCTTACAAGTGGTCACAGGACGCTGTTGGCTGGATATTTTTGATTGGTGGACCATTCTCAGTCCAGCAGTGACATTGAGGTGTTTAAAAACTCCAGCAGCACTGCTGTGCCTGATCCACTCGTATCAGCACAACACACACACACTCCACCACCATATCAGTGTCACTGCAGTGCTGAGAATGATCCACCACTCAAATAATACCTGCTCTGTGGTGGTCCTGAGCATTGAAGAACAGAGTAAAAGGAGTCTAACACAGTATGCAGAGAAACTGATGGACTACAGTCTGTAATTGTATGCAAGTGTGCAAACAATAGGCCTCATTCACCAACCGTTCTTAAGCAGAAATTTCTCCTTGAAACCCACTTACACAGTTTACCAATGTTTTAAAATTTGTTCTTAGGTAAGAACAGAATCTATGCACAATCAAGAGAACAAAGGTGCAAACTATTCTGGGTTTAAGAATGTCATGAATCTGATGTACACTTTTCTTAGGACCTTTCTCAGGAAGAAATTTAAGAAAAAACTTTATATTTATACTAGATATTGGTGAATGAGGACCATTATACTTAAAAGCATAGAATGTCCCCGTGCACAACTCTTTCATGTTATTTAAAAAAATGAGCATTCTAATGAAGGCAGTGGGACATGGCTCTATCGCATAGGATATGATAAAATGCTAACTTTTTACATAAATCTAAAGTTATTTAGATAGATCTCAGGTTAATTTGAACTTTTAGATTACTGGATGCAATATAGTGGTCCACTACAGTGGTTAAGGGTAGAGTTATAAGGAAGTAGGTACTGAAATGGAAATCCACCATAAAATCAGAGTACATTATGCCAAAGAACAGTGCCGAAATCACTCCGGCCCCAACTCTTGTGCCCCTTTTCTGGATGAATGGGCAGCGGGTATCAATGTAGCTGAACCTGAATATCCCCCTCTGTACTCTTCTTTCTTTATCTCTCTCTCTTTCTGCGAAGCTGTTCAGCTCGCTCCACTTTTCCACTGACAGGGTTGCATAAGTGCCGACTAGGCACCCAATCTCTGGACACCTCTTATTGAGCGGGCACTTGCACTGCCATGTGCCACCGCTGAGGCTGGGTGTTAGCTACCCTGTGGTGGGAGGAAGAAGGATGCTAGGGCATTAATGAACGCCTACCAGCTGAGCTAATTGAGCTGGGTTAGTCTCATGCTGTTTCGGTCTTGGCAGGAGGTCAGCAGCCTGTCGCGACATACATACTGCCAGTGCTAAGAAAATGAGCCACACCTGGTTTATCCATCACCTAAGCAAACAAATGGACACATGGCCTACATTATAGATCACATAATGCACATCTGCCTTATTTTATACCTAAAATATATAAAACCTTTCAAACAGTCAAAGGGGGCAACAGGGTTGTGTTTCTGTTTCAAAGGAAATAACATAGTGAAATATTGTAATTGCTTCATTCGTATCTTCTGAAATTCAGCACTAATGAAGCTGTGCTAGTTTAGACAGTTTCACCTGGAAGCAAATTCAAAAGTGTGACATTTTGGTTCTGTAAAATCACGGCCCCAGGTGACTATCATTACTGTCATATCAAAAATAATTATTTTAAGATTTTTTTTCCACTATTTCAAAGCACCAATTGTATGAGCGTTTCATTGTAAATGAACAATGTTGGGGTAGTTAAAAAACCTGTGGATGACCCCCCCCACCCCTCTCACAGACTCTTCACCCTCCTGCCATCTGGCAGAAGGTAATGGAGCATCTGTTCCACCAGCTCCAGACTCTGCAGCAGCCTCTTCCCAGAAGGTGACCAGATTACTGAACACACTGATGTTCCCCAACATCTATCTGGACTAATTTAGACCCTTTTCAAGATCTGAACATCTGTAGATCCAATTTTAATTATTTGAATGCTGCTGTGAGACCTCAGTCTTTCTGTACAGTTTACAGTTGACAATGTTAACTATATCAGAATCAGAATCAAGCTTTATTGGCCAGGTATGCTTACACATACAAGGAATTTGGTTTTGGTTACAGGAGCTCACAGTGCACCGTATCAGACAGACATTTACATGTAGTGAATAAAATAAAATAAAATAAAGATAAAATAAAATAGAATAAAATACAGTGAAATAAAATAAAATACAATACAAAATAATATATATATCATCATCACCATCATCGTCGTCGTTAACCGCTTAGTCCAGCTAGGGTCGCGGTAGCAGTTGGGAGAGCAGAGAATCCCAGACGATCCTGTCCCCTGCAACTTCCTCCAGCTCATTCCCGGGGACCCCAAGCCGCTCCCAGGCCAACCTGGAGATATAATTCCTCCAGCACATCCTAGGACGACCCCGGGGTCTTGTCCTGGTAGGCCGTGCCTGGTACACCCCCCCGGGAGGTGTCCAGGGGGCATCCGGATCAGATGCCCGAACCACCTCAGCTGGCTCCTCTCAATGCGGAGGAGTAGTGGCTCTACTCTGAGCTCCTCCCGGATGGCTGAGCTCCTCACCCTATCAAATAGAGTGTAGTCCCCCACCCTGCGAAGAAAGCTCATTTCTGCTGCTTGTATTCGCGATCTCATTCTTTTGGTCATTACCCATAGCTCATGACCATAGGTGAGGGTCGGGATGTAGACCGACCTCTTCACCACTACAGTCCGGTACAGCGACCGCATTACTGCTGCCACCTGTCCCAGCCTGCGGTCGATCTCACGATCCCTCTTCCCATCACTCGTGAACAAGACCCTGAGATACTTAACTCCTCCACCTGGGGCAAGTCCTTTCCCCCTACCCGGAGTGGGCATGCCATCCTTTTCCGGGCTAAGACCATGGACTCAGACTTGGAGGTGCTGATCCGCATACCAACCGCTTCACACTCAGCTGCAAACCGCTCCAGTGCGCGCTGGAGGCATCCATGTGATCCAGCCAAAAGAACAACATCATCTGCAAATAGCAGAGACGCCACCCTTCGGCCTCCACACATAATGCCCTCCTGACCACGGCTATGCCTTGACACCCTGTCCATGAATATCACAAACAGGAGTGGAGACAGGGCAGAGTCCAACGCTAACACTGAAAGAGTCCGACTTAATGCCGAGTATACGAACACAGCTCTCACTACCGGGAGTACAGAGATTGAATGGCCCGGAGTAGCAGTCCCGGCACCCCATACTCCCGGTGGACCTCCCACAAGATATCTCGGGGAACACGGTCATAAGCCTTCTCCAAATCCACAAAACACATGTAGACTGGGTTGGCAAATTCCCATGCCCCCTCAACAATCCGTGAGAGGGTGAAAAGCTGGTCCATTGAAGAGCTTGCCAACTACCTCAGTGACCTCCACCAGGGAAATGGAGCTTGATACGCCAGAAGTCTCTGGCCCTGACCCTATCTCCCGGATTAAGGAGTTCCTCAAAGTGCTCCTTCCACCGACCGACAATATCTTCATTTGAAGTCAGAGCTTCCCCACCCCTGCCGAATACGGCTCAGTGAGGTTACATTCCACGTACCAAGAGCCAGTTTCTGCCACAGGGGCCCAGGCCACCAGGGGCCCCCCAGCAATCTCCCACTGCCTATACAACACTGCACTGCTCCCCCATGCTGGACCTTGCGGGTGGTGGGCCCACATGGTATATATATATATATATATATATATATATTTGTTGCTTTATTGTCCTGTCTAGTATTTATTGTTCTGTATATTAAATGTATTTATTGTATATTCTGCTCTATTTTACACTGTCGTTTATCTGCACCCCGGGGAGTCGTGTGCATTGTGCTACTGTTGTGTGTTTCACCATGGGGCCTAAGTTATATTAAGGAAAGACAACAAATACCACTTGGCTTGACTTGACCTGCAGTTATTACAACATATCATATCTCTAAAAGGGTCCTTTAACAGGAGAAGGAGAAAATTGTCTTAATTTAATGCATATGTGAAAGTCTGAAAACCCCTTGATTGAAGTGAAAATATGTACACATCCTCCATAGGGAACAAACAAGGTATTTTTTCAGAAATCTATTTACTTTTATTTATATATAATATGGCAGAAAAGGCAACATTTTATGTTTTATTTTTTCCCAGTATGTTAAAAGAAATGTAAAAAAATTAACAGTAATTGTGCACTAAAATGAGCAGATGTGTGTTTGCTGTAGAAGATGTGTACTTATTTTTACTTAGGAAATCAATGAAATGTATCATTTGACCAGGGTTACCATTACATTAGCATTACCATTATTACAAAACTCTTCTTTTGGTTTTGAAGGCAATGAAATGGTTTAATTGGTAACTACAACAATTACAGTGTGAACCAAAATAGTTGTTTGATGTTGGACAGATGTTTAACAGTAACAAGCTGTCCTATAACACATAGGGGTGATTTCCCAGAAAAGGATTGAATTAGTCCAAGGCTGCACAATATTCCGAATAGAGATTCTCCAGACCAGGCTTAATCCTTGTCTGGGAAGCCGACCCATAACGTCTTGAATGCTTAAAATAATTTTCTTTGTCATTTGTTTGTTGAAGAGTATTTATAGAGAATGTTGATGTAATATACTTTTTCTTCTTTTTTTTAATTCTTTACCAAAGATCTTTAAATCAAACAGCTTTGAAAATGGATGCTTTGAAACACCTGATTAGCCCTGTGGTTAAAATGTCATAGTGGGCAGCTTCCTGTTCTGCTGCCTTTGCCCTTCACTGATCAATTAGCTGAGATGTTATGGGGTTCTACTGCAGCCTCCTCACTCTTTTTCCTGCTTATGGGTCTCCTTCTATATTAAGATCATTATTCCCACTTTATATTCAATCAGCTCGCTATTCAGGGAATCTATCTCACATATGGAGCTATTTTTATACTGAGGCCATTTGCAGTGCACCACATGTTCCTAAAATAGCACAGTGACCTGGCACTGAGCATGAGAGACAGTGAGTGGTTACTTTCATATCTTTTATTGTCTGAGCCTGCACGCTCAGTGTGAATGGGGCCTGGGAGATGGCTGTGGCTTGTGAAGATATTACGTGATGAAATAGTGTGATCACGTCATTGTGTTCACCTTCTAAAGCTAAGCTCTAACTTATTCATGCAGTTAACTGTGACACTAGGGAGTGGTGGAGTTATGAAGGTGCTGAGACTTATGAATAATGGATATACTAAAGTAGAGTTTCTTGAGTGATTCATCCTTTTGTACACTCTACCTTTTAATACCACTACTACTACTACTACTACTACTACTACTACTACTAATAATAATAATAATAATAATAATAATAACCATCATCATCGCTTACGTAGCACATTTCTCATGCCCAAGGTCACTTTACAGAAGCAACATGCACAAAATATCAACAACAATATTAACCACATACACTGCCCAGCCACTTCATCAAGTTCACTTCTTTGTATTTACACTCATTGTCCATTTTATCAGCTCCACTTACCACATAGATGAACTTTGTAGTTCTACAGTTACAAATTGAGTCCATCTGTTTCTCTGCATACTTTGTTAGCTCCCTTTCACCTGTTCTTAAATGGTCAGGAACCCCTCTAATCCACCACAGAGCAGGTATTATTTGAGTGGTGGATCATTCTCAGCACTGCAGTGACCCTTTAGTGGTGGTGGTGTGTTAGTGTGTGTGTGAGTGGATCAGACACAGCAGTGCTGCTGGAGTTTTTAAACACCTCAGTGCCACTGCTGGACTAAGAATAGTCCACCAATCAGAAAATATCCAGCCAACAGCTAACAATAATAATAATAATAATAATAATAATAATAATAATAATTATTATTATTATTATTATTGTTGTTGTTGTTGTTGTTGTTGTTGTTGTTGTTGTTGTTATTAAATTAAATAATATAGAATTGTTGCTCTAGCAGAGATTCTTTCCATCACAGAATCCCATCAGACATTTGCTTCTCTTGCATGCCCACTTATGGATGGCTATGGCATTGCTAGGCTTTAAACTTACAACCTCATGGTGGGGTGATGGCTTAGTCTGTTGCACCACTCAGGAGCACCTGAAGTTACTCAGATTTTGTGTACTTAAATTTTTGATACAATGTTGAAAATATATGTTGTTTTATCTTTGGAAATTAGCATAGTCACATGTTGTGCAACTGCTTAATAATTCATGCCAACATCTGGAGATTGTGAGCTTCGAGTCCAACAAAGCCAGGGTTGTCCATAACTGGAAGCCGAAGAGGGGAAAAATGCATGATGGGAATCTGTGATAAAAAAAGATCCCAGCCAGTGGTGAAACTGAGCAAAAAAAACAAAACAATTACTTTATTATCTACCTAACTGAGATGTAAAACTAGAAATGGGAGTTGGAAGAACTTTTGACTGAACTTAAAACTTTGAGCTGAGTGAACTTTATTGTCCTCAAGTTGAGTTAACCCCAAAAAGCAGTGTAATCAGTTACCTTATCATTTTAGGTTGAGCTGACTTCTTTTCTGCATGCTGCTAGGGTTAGATTGAACTAAGCTTTAAGTTTGCTGGGGATGCAAGACATACTGCATAGTGAAACAGACCCCCAGGTCTACAAGGCTGAGAAGGTTATCTGTAATTTAAACTGTAACTTAGAATCCCAAACAAGCATCCAATCATCAGTAAAACACAATTAGCCAGTTATAAATGTGTATAATTTAGAAAACATAAAAGGGTAATTTACTTTGGTAGTCCTCTGTACATGCTTTTTTACTTTAACAAACATTCAACTAAATACCTATATGTATGTATAACATGTAACTGAACTTAAAGTTGAGAGATAAACATTCTATTAAATATAACCCTTAACGTAACCCAAACCTTAATTTCACCCCAAAACCTACACCTTCTCCTGAACCTTACCCTTAACCTAATGTTGTGACTTGAAAATGTGAAGAAAATAAGAAAGTTTTAAGCTAGAATTTAGAGTCACTTTAGCCTTTCAGACTTAACCTGCATTTACTTTTGCAGGCAGCAAAAGGAGAGACAATGATTTCCTCTGCAAGAAGCTGATTTGTAGCTGAGATTCAGTGATAAGTGATATGGCAACAGGACAATGAGTGACAAATCAAGTTGAGATTTTCTCAACTTTATGCAAATTCGTTGTGACGCAGCGACACAACAATCTAAATGACTGGCTCCAACAAAGCCTTTGGACCAATCACAGATTCCCACAAGAGACAAACTTGAGGCAACATTAGTTAAATACACTGTATGAATTAAGAAATAATGGCTTATGAACAGAAACTAACAAAACCACAAGGAACGCTGGGAAACTCTGCCTCCAGAGAACTTGAAACTGCATAAAGTACTAGTTAGTTTCCCAATTTGCATGTAAGGAACACATAATTACTGCAGGATTTTCACTGTAAATTTACACTAATAATAATAACAATACTACTACTACTACTACTAACAATACTACTAATACCACTACTACTACTACTACTACTACTACTTATGATAATAATAATGTCCTGATGTTCACATCAGAACCAGTGCAATTCTTCAAATTTTTTACTTTTAATGTCACGTATGTGCAGGGATGGTCTTTGCACTAGGCCAAGGTAGGCAGCCACCTAGGGCTCCCCATAATCCAAAATTAGATATACTATATGCGTTGATGTTAAATAACCTATTCTGAAATATTTACATTTTGAAAATGGTTATTTGTGATTGTAGCAATTATTTTCATTATTTCAATGTAGTCTCACCCCCTGGTTATGGTAATAATGGACTATTTCACGTTGTTACATGACAACACTACTGTGCAAAGACAGACTGGTATGAACACAGCAGGAAGTCTTCTGGTGTGATTTTCTGTGAAAATCAAATAAACTCTGTCTCTATGATCCCAAAGCTAACTTCAGTAGTAACTTCAGGCTCAGCAGACCATACATAATGCTAACACTAATATAGTTAAAATGTCAGTAAAATATAATGGTATTATGATCCTATTTACTTTCTGGAAAAGGTACTCTCTTTACTCATTACTTTACTTCTATGATGCTCTGAAGCATATTATCTCACTATACTGGCAGAGCATTTTGATGAATGAAATTTAATTGAAATTGAATTGAAATTTAATGAAATTACTCAAGTAAAAAATATCTAAAAATATATATATAAAATAGCCCAGGGTTCAAAGGGTTGAAATAGCTTGCATAATCTGTACCCTGACTTCAACCTGACATTCTTTTCTGAACTGCTATACCTGTTTTTGTGTGAATCAGGAGGACATTCAATAATTCAATAATCTTCAGATATGTGAATGGCTCTTCTGTATGTTCAGTAATGACTTCATTGTCGGTTTTTGGTTTACACCTTAATTCACGCAATTTCTTATTTTTGTTCCTTTTTCCTCTTGTCCTTTTACTGTCACTGTTGGTCTTTCACTTGTCAAAAAGGGAAGTCATAGTTTTTACGTATAGCATCAAATGGGTGGTAGTCATTCACTTAAAGTAATAGAGGGATCCAAACAGACAAAAGAATGAGAAATGAGAAGCGTGGCTCTGAAAGAAAATGCAATTTCCCAAAGGCAAAAAGGCAGTGCAGGAGCAAAATTGGATGGATCTCACAATCAGATTGCTGTGATGGAAGACTTCAAAAGGGACACGATAATGCTCCATCTGATGGCTAGGCAGTAATCAGTCAAACCTGATGCCCAATCAATGCTTAATTTCCTTTTTTTTGTAAGCAGGTAAGGCAAGCATCATGTAAATGTCTTTTAAAAAGGATGCTGGACTCATTCAAGACACATAATGCACTTCCTTTATCCATGAAATCTCTAGAGGAGAGGGAAAGCTAAATATATACACACATAAGCGTCGAACCTGCGTCACAGTTTAAACTATAAACTGCAAGGTGTCATTTCAGGCTCTCAACAACAACTAAGCTGATTCTGATGCCTAACTTGCTTACATAAGAGCTTCGATGGACACATCGGAAAATAAAGACACACTTCTCACCTGTAGCATGAAGCATGCCTCTACTTTCCAAGTTCATGCTCTTCAGCAGAGTCTTCTCAGGTCTTCTCAGGTTTTGGCAATGGATCTCCCACAATTCTTTGCATAAATGCTTGTTTGCAAGAGTAGGTAGCTAATCCATTCCCTCCCTTCTTCTAAATGTGAACTTCAGAATGTCACTCTCACACTGAAAACATGTCATCAACATGAAACAGAATGGATCACAGGTAAAATGTGTTAGAGCTTGGGACATTTGCTCATATATGTGTATTTTTTTCAATTTCTCTTGTCCACCTTATTCTGACCATTTCACTTACCACAAACACATTTGATATACAGCATCACAGGTGTAAATTGGGGGTGGAGTGGAATAGGGGGTCACGGCCAGCCACGGCCATAACTAGACGGTTTCAGAAAGTAATGTACCTCGATTAATGAGATTTAATGTGGAAACAGTGCCATTATGATGGTGCTGTAGCCTCCTCAGTTGCATAGTCATGTGTATCCCAGACCTACTCAATCAAATGGGGCTGGAATATTTAATAAGCTGCATTTTCTATATATTAAAGATAATGAAATTTGATTTGGTTTTTCTGTGAGCATTGTCACTGTAACCCTTTCAGTCAAGATCTGCCTTGTTTTCCTCAGTGCTCCGACCATCGCTTAGCAACTGTTGCTATCCATCATTGCCTCCAGTCTTCGGTTTGTTATCAGCATCTATGATGTCCATAACCAGTATAAGGACACCAAGGTCCACAGAAGTTTGAAAGGGTGTCAGATATTCAATGTGGAAACTGTGACGACAGACCCAATAAGCAGTGAATGGTTCTCAGCTGACCTTAGAACAGCTGTGGTTTGGCCATAGACTTAACTGCCCATTATGGCACACAACTCCTACACAACTTCCTGAAATGTTCAGGTACACGGCACATACAACATAGCTATTATGAAAATGTGAGGATAATTAAAAGATTATGCTTAAAAAATTAAAATCTCATGATTCATTTTTATTTAAACCACTCATAACATTGCTAGCCAAATCAGTATGCTTTAGCCTAATTTCAGTAGCTGCTCTGTTTAGGCAACAGGCTCTATAGTTGGCTATATTGTGTTTTGTGTCCGACTCATAACAAACTACAACAAGGACAAAGGTTCATATTGATGGCAAGGTATCATGTAATATAAATAATAAATCAACAGGTACATTTGGCTGTATCTTTTTACTAACTGCAAGAGTGGCCTACTTTTCCCAGAAGCTGAGGTTTGGCAGAGACAGACCGAGATGCAAAAGAGAAAGAGACAAGCAGAGGGAGATGTAAATACAGTGTCAAACTATTATACCAATTGAATAAATAAATAGTTAAATAATTAATTAAATACAATCAAAAGAAGAATGGGAGGATTAGGAAAAGAAGAAGTGAAAGACAAAGTATGGAACAATTATAAATAGGTAAAAAATGAACAAAGATTTGTTAAAAAAAAAAAGACAGCTGGTGTAAAACATACATTCAGCAGTTAGTTTATATACTAAGTGATGTAGGTCACTTTTCTGCAAAATTGACCTCATAGTTACGGTCCTGTGGCCAACCCAGTGTTTGGAGGAAAGTGAATTATCCCCTTCACCACATTTATTCCCACAAACACATCCTAGTGAGATGTTTAACAGTGTGTTGTGATCACTTTTGGTTGTTTGATTTGGTCCAAATTATCTTTTACAACTATGGCTTGAATTAATTGGGTATTCTGCCCACAGTACACATGGGAAATGTAGTCCAGTCAGGAACATCTCTCATGTGCCTTCTATGTAGCAGACTGAGCTAGCTTCACTTTTTGCATGTTTGAGAATGACAAGAATATTTAAAAGTAAGGCGAATGAAGCACCTGTGGGAATGTAAGAAAAGTCCAGCTTATTAGGTACTGCAAACTGTAGCCCTCTCCTAGATTGAAAAACACAAAACACTAGTTTGTTAGTGTTAGCTAGCTAGTTAGTTTGGTCGAGGTACCAGAAAATCTAACATATGTTTATCTAATTACTTTGTTAACCTTGGAGGTTCTACATCAAAATATGTACTTGTGTGTTATAAGTACATCACAGCTACATCAACCTGTGGTAAAACAGCAGTAGTCATCAAATGACAACAAAGAAAATGAAGACTTGCACTGGAACTTCTTAGCAGCAAAGACAAAGTTTAACGATGACATCCTAATAAATGTAACAGACTTATTTAATATGTATATCTAATAGCCATATTTAGGTTCTAGATAGATCAGATATTATTTTCATTCTGATACTTACATATATTAACTCCTATAAGAGGAAAAGGCTTTTCAGTGAGAACAAAGAATATAATAGTGCATATAATGATAACAATGAAGTGCATGTAATTATGTTTCTATTGCTGAGGTAGGGGAACTATTTTGCTGTATTTAAAAGCTAATGATAATGTAGTTGATAAAAAAGCAAGACAGAACACTGTCATGACACTGCATTATAATTGTGAATAGTTCTGATGAGAGAGATCAATGCAGGGCGTGACTAGGTCTGGGCTATTGGGCTATAGCCCCAAACAGCCTTGGATCCTTTTCTATAATTAAAATACGAGCCATATAAATTGCCCCTAGGTGAGAGTGTGTGTGTGAAAGTATATGTCTGTCTTTCTGCCCTGTGATGGACTGGCGACCTGTCCAGGGTGTATCCTGCCTTTTGCCCAATGACCGCTGGGATAGGCTCCAGCTCCCCCTGCAACCCAGAAGGATAACCGGCTTAGGAAGTGTGTGTAAATATATATATATATATATATATATATATATATATGTGTGTGTGTGTGTGTGTGTGTGTGTGTGTGTGTGTGTAAAATTTTAAGCTTCATCTTATTTAAGTATCATTATACCACTGTGTGTGTTTTCCTTCTAATTTCAGTTCAGAGCCATTATTTTTAGACCTTTTTGTTCATTGAGTAAAAAAAAGAACAGCAGGTGACACAGCAGCACAAAAAAGGTGAATACAGGAAAGAACTTCATGTTGGCAGACCATGTGATCATTAGTTATTTCCATTGTGCTGTATATTTCAAGAACTAAAGCAGGACAGAATAATACATAATCATTTGAATTCTAATGAAGTACCAGTTCATACACATTATATATATTTATTGGCCAGGTGGTAATTATACATCCAGTTCATTTTGGCTAATGGCATTTCTATTTGAAAGTAATTAATGAAATGTTTGGAGTTTGGAGAGGAGCTTAACAAAAGCATCTGAGAGAGAGCAAGAATAGGCCATACAAGCAACAGAAACAACAGAGGATGTGAGAGCTGGCAGTAGGGGACAGAGGGAGACAAAATAATGCATTGATATGCACATTAGTGTTCTGATTATATGGGCGTACCAGCAAATGCATGTATGTATATATATATGCATTTATGTATGTATTTATGTTTGAACCAGGAAACAGTCTTTGGGCAATTAAAACCCTGAAAGCCAGTCCCTTCCAGATTTTGACCATTAAATACGTTTTCCAGTGCCACTGAAAATATTTCAAAATGTAGGGTCATCATGGGCAAAGGCACTGTGTTCCACCTTAAATAAATTATTGAGATTGACAAAGCTTTATTTGATTATTTTCAGCACACACAGCATAAGCTTGCCCCACTCTTTTTCTTGACAGTGAGAACCTAGCTGAACTATGGAACTATGCTAGTTTCTAAAGGCTACTTACCTAGCTAGTAAGTACTCACTGTAGGAAAGTGCTGTAAAAGGTAGTTTTTCAGCCCTTACCTGCTGTGGTATGCTGCCAGTTGCTATAGTAACTTAGAGTAGTTTTTCCCTTGGTTTATGGTAATTGGTGGGTAATTTGAATGATTTAGCTAGATACAGTTGCCCCCTCACTAGCCTTAATGCTTGCTAGCTGGCCTCACCAACATGTAACCTCCCCCCACCCCCCAGTAAAATTTTGGCAATACAAATGCTACACATTTACAATCAAGTGAACTATGTGGGAATTACAACTGTTTTATGTACTGTCCTTCCATTTTATTGGACCAAAGCTGATCAGTTGGTTGTACATCAATTTGTATTGCATTAGTAATTATTAGTAATTATTAATCTGCAGTCTGCTGCTGTTGCCTTTAACACGATGACCAAAAAAGTGTCAATAGCAGTAAAGAATTTAATTCTTGGAAACAAAAAACAATGAACTAAGACACTTTGCTTGCTGAAATATCTTAATTTGTCAATTTGTCAAAATATGTAATTTGCTGATATTTACAGTAGTACAACAAATTATTCAATGTTAGTGATATAATGAAAACAAATTTTTCACATACCTATAACTACACCCAATGTATACATATATACCCTCAAATTACAGCTAAAATTCTGCTCAACAACCTTGTAATTATTTAAGTTTCACATGCTGGAGTACAGAAAATAAATAAATAAAATAAAATAAACATGTTGCTGTACAGCCCAGCGATGGACTGGCGACCTGTCCAGGGTGTATCCTGCCTTCCGCCCAATGACAGCTGGGATAGGCTTCAGCACCCCACCGCGACCCAGAAGGATAAGCGGTTTAGATGATGTATGTATGTATGTATGTATGTATGTATGTATGTTGCTGTACAAACATCCAAACACATATGGTCTGCACTGGACATCCTAGATAGTAAATTATTACCACAGTGATCAGTGATCACAGTGGCCGGAAGGAACAGCTTAATTGTTTTGGACAATGGCTCTTAGTGTACTATTAAAGGCCAGTACAAAATGAAAGCTGTAGACTTCTGTCTGGATGACTAATGAAAAGGTTAAAATATGCTTTTAAGGAAATGCATTTTTCGTAGCATTAAGAAAGCACACATGTCTGTTTACACTTAAATTCCAAGAAAGAAGATGAACCCAAAGCCCTCTCCAACACACATAGATAGACACACACACACACACACACACACACACACACACACACACACACACACACACACACACCTGTAGTACTAATAGCTAACAGTCATTGGGTGCACGTGAAAGTGCAAGTGACGCCCCTCCCCCGTCCCACACACATGCACCACACACTCAGTCCCCTATTCCACTACAGTGTGTATATTGGCAATCTTTCTAAACAATAGCCACTTCACAGTCACATGAGCAGACTGCCTGTGGCTCACTTCGCTCATGTGTCTGAAGAGTGACCGGTCACGTGACCCGCTGAGAGAACGCATCAGGCAGGCAGTAGAAAGGAACAGTGAGTGCAGGTATAAGGAAATAAAACAATAGCAAATGGTGCAGCAACCATCAGATGCTATTTTTGGTCTCCTGTGCAAAAATAATAATCATACACAGAAATGTTTGGGCCTTTTCTGTATGGTATACTTACAGGGCCATGAAAGCAGCACTAGAAATAAAGGGCCCACATCATGGAACATTTTCCTTGTTTTACTAGAACTAAAATTTCACATAAATTGTTAAAGTTTGAAAATTCCATTCAATTCACATTCAGTTCATAAACTAAGCTGCAAAAATAGACCCATTTTAAATTCACTGTTTTTGTGATGTCACAAAAAAAAAACTTACAATTTACATACAGTTCTGTGCAAAAGTCTTTGCAAAGTTTTTGAAATAGTTTATCAGGACAATAACTGTGTTTTTGCTTGTAAAACATTAGGATAATGCAAACACTGATGTAGTAAAAAGAACACAAGTAATGAGTCTTTCAGCCTGCTTTTTGCATCAGGAGTCCAATCAGAAAAGATATCATTTACATAAGTCTTAAAATGACAGTAACAAACAATTAGAGGTTGGTAAATTGTCGTGTAAAATGAATTTACCATACAAATGTCATAAGTGGACCTCAATGGAAATAAAACATAAGAAAAATGTCAGATTTGGGCCTTATAATACTTATTTTAAGGGACAAATTTTGCCCTCAAAAATTGAGATTCCTGGGCATTTTATAGACAAATAGAGGTTCTGAGTTAAATATTCAAAATAAAACTTTACCTGAATACTTACTTTTAATTAAATGTCAAACAGCAAAAAATAACAAAGTAAGCAATGTATGGATTCTATGTTATTGAACAAATTGGGTGCAGAACAGCTGTTGTTGAACTGTGAACTGTCAGGGTAAATTTCTTTTACAGTCCCATGAGTTGTAGGTTTTTAAAAGATCAGTGTCAGGTACAAACTCCAGAGTATGAGGTAATTATGATGGTACATTTAAAGACAGTCTCACTAATTCACACAAAAATTGGCCAGCAGCTTTTAGGTATTAGGTAGAAGTGTGCAGTACAAATTCTAAAGTGCTGTATAATTATTTTGTACTCAGACAGTCTAAAGTATACTGAAATGCCTAACAGGTTGTAAGTGAAAAAGGACATAGTAAAAACACTCATAATAGGAATAACAAGGTGCTGAGAACAAATTCGCAGTGAGTTTCACCTTGTTACACATTTAAGCACCAAAGTAAATCAGAAATCTCTCTAATTAAATGTTAAGGATCCAGAAAAAACAAAAATTATAGCTCACTTTCACAGCTCTGACTGTTTTGCTGCTAGTAACATAAATGTACATACTACATAAGACTCTTATGTTTTCAAGTGTCTTTGTGCTGCCTTTATAACCCGAATGTAACTTGATTTATTTTTCTGCTGCCTGACTGTCTGGTTACATAATCATTATTTTAACATAAAATTGCACAGTGCTTTGGGCTTTGTACTTCACGCGTAGCCAGTTAAAGTGCTATGAACCTGTTTGGAATTTCAGTGTAATTTACTTTGACTGTCTTGGAACTCACCATCATGTTACCCAAAATAATTACTTAGACCTTGGGAGTTTGTACTTCACACTTGGTTAATAAGGGATTTTAAAGGAAACATTACTTGGTTATTAGTGCAATAATGATGTTCATTCATAGTCGTTAATTACACTTAGAAGTTCTTTAGCATTGATTTATTATACATTTGATGCTACACTTTTTATTCTTTGGGGATTTGGTGAACATGTCTAGTGGAAATGTTTTATTTCACACAACATGCTGAAGAAAACTTTTGTAATGTTGGTTGTGCTTCAGACTCCTTCCCCGAGTAAATGAATATGAGGACTGCAAGCGTGTTAAAAGAGCATTGATTGAGAACTAATTGAGAAGTGAATTGTCTTTTATTTTTTTAGTATATCAAGCCAGAGCTTGTGAGCCTGTGCATGTTATGTTAATATGCAATGTATGATGTGGTCCAAAAAACTCAAAATCCGCAAAAGATCCAATGCCTCAGACTTTTAAATTATTATTTCGGGCTTTACAGGGTGACTTACAACAGCGTACGTACACCATATTTTAGCAAGTTTTCTTTCTCCCAACTTAGTAATGCTACTTCTTTCAATTTTAACAAAACAATTAATTCCAAACAATTCAAATGATTCAAATAACGTACTTTGCACTGGTATTTTAAGGGACAAATGGTTGAACATGGGGGCACTTTTGCCTATTACTACCAAAACTTTGCCTTTGATTAGGAAAAAAATATCCTCTGTTAGAGTTAAGTTTTGTCTTATTTGCTCAAATAGGCCATGGTGTTCTTGGTGAGGAGGAACGGGCTTTCTCAGAAATGTGTAGTGAAGCAGAAGATATATCTCATGTGATTTCTGCACTTATTCGGTTGATGAAGCACAATACAGCCAATACACATGCACTTGATGCTTCAACAGAGCACAATGCCCGGGTTATTCTGCTCCGTCAAATATTGAAACCATCTGTTAAAATCCAGAATATTGCATTCAGAGCACTAATATCCACACAGACCACAACACAACAAACAATGCATAAAGAGAGAAAGAGACAGTCAACACTGAAAAGATTTCATGACCATATATTAACATGGATAAGACCAATGAATGAATATTCTCCTTTCAGGATATAATTTAGCTCAAGAGCAGCTAAACCTGTGTTTGGAAAAAGGACTAAAATACCTCATTGATTTTCATGCAGGAAATAAGTCAAAATGATGGCTCTGTTTGAAACCACTTTCTACTGCATTACTTTCAAATCTTTGAGTGTAATTACCTGCTGCCCTGACTGAGTGTTTCCTCTTGCTAATAGAAACTCTGATTTTACCACGAATGATCTATGATCACTACCGAGCACATGTCATTAAGATGAACTTCTAAGACATCGAAAAAATAAATGCACTATTCTGCTTCTTTCTTTTACTGTGAGCAATTGGAGTTCTTCTATGTAATGCAAGCAATTTATGGATACTGTATTGATGATAAAAGCCAGTGTGCAGGGGAATTGTAGACTGGATTACTGCAGAAAGTTGCAGGCTGTTCATAGCCCAGGGAAAAAGCATTTAAGACTATAAGACGCATCAAATCACTTCACCATTTCCTTTCTATTTTTGTCCACAGCAACTGAGGTACTGAAAGTGCGGGAAAAGACCTGAAAGCCATCACTTTTTAAGATCAAGCAGCCATTCTGTGCCCATATGATTGTCAGAGATGATATGCAATGCACTCCAGAATGACTGGCACCCCTTAATGATCAGCAACAAGTCCATTAAAACATCTTTGCTTATCAGCAGGTTTGTAGACATCTACTCATTGTCTGGTTCTTATGAAGTCAAGGACAGGGATTATTTTCCCCACTTTGCTGCAGTAGCCTCTACTCTTTTGGGAAATCTCTGAGGACTTGATTGCATTCAGCCACAAAGCATTAGTGAAGACACCACTCCAACTCATTCCATCACTCCAGAGAACACAGTTCCACTGCTCTGCAGCCCAGCGCTTGGGAGCTTTTTACCCTTCTAGCCTACACTTGGCATTTGGCATGATGGCCTTAGGCTCATGTTTGGCTGCTCCATTCTATTGGCAACACTTTTCTATGGAAATGATGATGCATGTGTCCAACTGAGCAACATTCAAGCAGTATTCAAGTTCAAGTTTGAAGTAGCTAGATTTACTAATTAGAAGGGGTGAAGGGGGTGTCTGGATACATATTATTGAACATATTTCTTCACATCAAACAACTGATTTTTACCTCTGTGAAAGTTTAGACTTCTAACATAATTTCACTGTAAGATCAAACTGATGACACAGTGGTAGCCCAACTTTCACAAAATTATTTTAAACATATTTGTATATGAAAACAGACCAGCAGGTGGGCAAAGCACATAACTTGCAATCACCTTTTCAATACAGTGTGGGAATGAGCACTTAGTTTAAAGAGGAAAAAATACACCTAATCGAACTTTTCCCAGATTAAAAAAGTATAATGATAACAATGGAGATAATGCATTACTATTTATGGGAACTTTGTAGGCAAATTCTTTATTTTGAATCTTTACGTTGTGCAGATACTGTAAAGGACAATCAAGTATAGGACACTGAGCACACAACATCAGATAATGAGTAGTACAATAACAACACAACACTGAACAGCAGTACTCACTAATGAACGAGATCAGAGTGAAACTGAAAAGCCAAAAGGTGGCAGTGCAGTGTGAGGTGCATTTAAATGCTTGTTTAAATCCTCCAGGAAGGACTTTAATTGTCCTGCAAATGGACAGGGCCATTCTTGCTTTGATTACTGTCCAAAGTGAATCTGTCCCTAAAATTAACAACTACACGACACAACACACTGCTGTGTATGTTCAGATCAATATGGGGTGTGATCACACGCAGACAAATGAAAACAGAACTAAACCAAACTGGATGACCACTGTGGATATCGTCATAGACATTCTTCAATTCATCTACAGAGTCTTCAGTTTTGCAGCAAATCTTATCTTTTAAGAAAAGGAAGCTACAGACTGAAATCAACTTACAGGCCCCAGACCAGATTTTTTAACTGAAGATTCATCACGAGTGTTTTCACACCGTAGTCTCTGAATTCAACAAACTACACCATCTTTGACTTTGGCGAGCAATTACATGGAATAGTGTGCAACACTGCATTCTACCACAGGAGCAGAGATGAGCCTTTCTGTGTGCGTCCTGTCTCCATTGCTGGTCCTGCCTTGTCCCCTCTGTTGACCCATTTGATGGACTGCCCTGCCCTCTGGGCTTTCTGCCTCTTTAGGCAGTACATCCTCATGATCTGGGTCCACCCGCCTTGCAGTTGGGTAGCCATGCACTAAGGGGAGATTGTGTCATTAGATCTCGCACCTTTTTGATAAGTGCCCCTTTCTCCTGCCTTTATCTGTGTTTCTACTGGATTCTAAGCTGTAGTTTACCCTGGTTGATATTTTTCCTGTTTTAATCCTTGCTTTGTATTACTACTTCATGACTGTGGATCTGACTCTGATGTCTCTCTGTGTTTGGACCCCTGTCTGTGATGACTCTGATTGATTTCCCAAATAAAGCCACTCTGCAACCTGCCTACATGCCCCATACATTAGAAATATATAGATGGCACAAACTAATGAATTAAGACCATAAATAAAGTTACTCATTGCAAGAAGTTTTTATATAGAGAGTTCACCAATTAATTTTATAGTGGCCAGAAATTAATATATTGAAGTCAATTGTTCTTGTATCAAGACCACAAATTCAGTTTTTCATGGCCACGAATTATGACAGGAGACAGGTTAACCCCTTAACCTGCAGGATTATTATTAGAGTATCACTATAAATTATCTATGTCTTCTATGAAATTAACACATAAGCAGTTGTGAGATTATGGAATGACAGTGTGGTCCAGCACACAGGTACCTTAACCTTTAAAAATACTCTCTAGTTCTTAAATACAATGTATGGTTCTAGGAAAAAATCTTTCAGTGAGTATAGGACTTTTACATAATGTACAGGGTCTTTAAATTTTCAAACTGTTATTCAAGCTCACATATCTCACATACACAAATGCTTCTTTAAAGAATGTTCCTATGAAACGTTCTTTAAAGAAACCGAAAGTACTTCTTGTTCAACAGAATCAAATCCTATATGAGATTTTTTTTTATTTTTTTTTAGGATTTGGAGTTAAATGGGTTCAAATTTTTAAGCTTCCAAATTCAGATTTCTACAAATATCTGCAGTTACATCATTTTGTACATTGCTTTGCCAAAGAAAGTAAAATTTGTTGGGAGCTGACAGAAATTGAGAGGTTTCTTGTTAGACCAGATGATCTTAGGAACAAAATTACACATATATTCTACCCTGTCTTGTTCCAGCATGTTAAGCTATGATTCCCTGAGATGTGTATGGGAAAGAGACCTTCCTCTCAGATTTTATGACTAAATGTAAAGCCGATAAAGGTACAGTTATGCGTATGTTCTGCCAATGTGCAAAAAAAACTAAAAAAATGCTCTGGAGAGATGTTCATCAAGACGTTGAGAAAATATTAGATAAAAGCTTTAATATATCACCAGGTTTTTTATCTTTTGAACCACAGCCCTGACATTGTATTGAGCGGCAGTCAGGAATACCCTCTAGGTACCTGAACAAATCTTGTATTTGTATTTTGTTGATATGGATATCTCTAGATGTTCCATCTCTTAATGTGTGGTTGACGCAGATCTCAAATTTTATTCAGATCTCAAAAATTTACCCTAAAATTCATCATAGATACCAAAGATCTGGCAAAATCTGGTTGTCAGTATGGGGAATATTAGAAAGGATGTGAATGATATTTTTGAGACCTGCACGTTCTCTCCATGGTCTTTTCATTTCTGATTTTGTACCATTTTGGTTTCATTGCTTCTCAGTTTTATGGCTTCTGTAGCTTACACTGCCATATCCTCCTTTTTACTGTAATCTTTAATCTGTCTTTAATGTTATTTCATTATTGTTTAGCCTCTTTCTGTTACTGGTGAGGTGACTGACAACTTGTTATTGTAAGGATAAGTCTTTGAAAATCAATAAGCATATAATAATAAAAAAAAAGGATCAAATTCTGACCTTAAATATTCTTGTTTCTGTCAGTGAACCAGAGTGGCTCAGAAGTGGCTCAGCAACACCAGTGGCACAACTAGTGTGAATTTTCATCTTCTTTTTTTTTTCAACAGAGCTTGAAAAACCAGCCAGGGCAGAAGTCTTTGCCACTGATTGAAACACAGGCCGAAGAACTAAGGAACACCTTGTTTCTGTAAGACCTGGACAATGACTACAGTTACTGGAGCCGAACCTGTCCCTCAAATTAACAACTACACGACACAACACACTGCTGTGTATGTTCAGATCAATATGGGGTGTGATCACACGCAGACAAATGAAAACAGAACTAAACCAAACTGGATGACCACTGTGGACACCGTCGTAAACATTGTTGAATTCATCTACAGAGTCTTCAGTTTTGCAGCAAATCTTATCTTTTAAGAAAAGGAAGCTACAGACTGAAATCAACTCACAGGCCTCAGACCAGATATTTTACCTGAAGACTCTCTGAATTCAACAAACTACACCAACTTTGACTTGATGAGCAATTACATGGAAGAGTATTCCACACTGCATTCTGCCACAGGAACAGAGATGAGCCTTTCTGTGTGGGTCCTGCCTCGTCCCCTCTGTTCACCCATTTGATGGACTGCCCTGCCCTGTGGACTTTGTGCCTCTATAGGGGAGGTTCTGTCATAATTTCAACCATGAGACTCTTTGGATTTGTTCTGTCTGGAATGGCTCTTTCCAGCTCCAGCTTGTCTCTACCTCCACCCCTCCTCCATTATATACACCTGAAGATTGCTCTGAACTCATTTACTTCCCCTTTCTTCTTTCTCTGGCCTTTGTTTTGCAACGTCTCTGTGTTTCTACTGAATTCTAAGCTGTAGTTTTTCCCTGTTTGATATTTTTCCCATCTAATCCTTGCTTTGTATTACTAGTTCATGATTATAGAACTACCTCTAATGTCTTTCTGTGTTTGGACCCCTGTCTGTGATGACTCTGATGTGATGACTCTGATAGTCCCATATATTATCAATGTATTGATGCCATGAGTTAATATATTAAGTTTCTTGTGGCCACAACTTAATATATCGAGACACCACAACTTAAATGACTCAAATTAATATATTTATTTATCAATTAATTATTAATTAATTAATATATTAATATATACAAATTAATATGTTAAAGAGCCAAAGTTCAGTTACTCATGGTCACTAATTAATATATTGCCATCACTAATTAATATATTAAGGCCATGAATTTGACGTTTCTCATAGCTATGAATTAAGACGCAAATGAGATTAACCCCTTAATCTATAGGCTTATTACTGAGTTATTACAATGAATTGTCCATAACTTCTGTGAAATATAAGCAGTTATGAAATTAATTAAATAAATTGTGGGCCAAGACAATTTTTAAAAAATGATAGAATGTATAGATCTAGGTAAAAAAAAATCAGTTATTATAGGATCTTTACATTATGTGGAGGGTCTTAAAAGTTTCAAAATGTTCTTCACATACACGAATGGTTCTGTAAAAAACAATCCTTTGAACTAGTTTCCTTTTCTTTTTCAAATTCATCAAATCCTTTTTGACATGTTTATTTTTAAGGTTGTGAAGTTATAGGGGTTCAGATTCTGTCCTTAAACATTCTCATTTCTGTCAGTGTGCCATAGTAGCTCAGAGGTAACAATAAAAGCAAATTTGGCTATTGGTTTACATTGTTTTTATATTTTCATCTACTACAGAGCTTAAAAAACAGTCAGTGCTGAAGTTTTTGCCATTGTAAGATGCACTAGACACAAAAACTGACAAACACTTTGTCTGATACACAATGAAAATTGAAGGTGTATAAGATCTACACAATGACTACAGCCACTTGAGACTCTGTCCCTCAAATTAACAACTCCATGACACAGCACACTGCTGTGCATTGTTCACGTTGTTGTTGTTTGTGATCGCACACATGCAGATAAAAACAGAACTGAACCAAAGTGAATAGGCACTGTGGATACCATCATGAACATTCTTGAATGCCCCTACAGAGTCTTCAGTTCTGTAGACAATCTACTCTTCTAAGAACAAGAAGCTCCCGACTCAAATCACTTCACAGCCACAGCACTAGTTCACCCTAAAGACCAGATTTTTTACCTGACAGCTCATAAAGAGTACTCTCTCACTAGAGAAACTGCTTTTGGATGCCAGTGAAGGAAATTTTATGTCACTGACTTACTTCAGAAATCCTTCCAATGTTCTTTCCTCTAGAAGAAATCGTCCAATACCTGCTTCAATTCTGTAGCCAATCTTCTTTTCTAAGAAGAGAAAGCTACACACAGAAATTACCTCACAGGCACAAAACTAGTTCTGCCAGACTATTTTTTCTCTTGTTTTTACCTGATGATTCATCACGAGCGCTTACATGCTGCGCTCCTCTGAATTCAAATAACCGCATCTTTGTTTCTTTTTGCTTTGGTGCATAATTACACAGTATGCAACATCACATTCTGTAGCTGTAACAGATATGATCATTTCAGTGCACATTTGCTATCAGTGAAAAACATATTCACACATGAAGAAAACTTCCAAACTGTAAGACTGTCGTTGGTATAGCTATAAAAGTATAGCTCTGAACCGGTGTGGGCTGATACTGAGTAAAATTATTTTACAAAGAGGTGATGTAATTATTGCTAGTAAAATTTTTTGGCTCTGACTGAGGCTCATTTACAGTGTTTTTTCTGTTAATTAATGCACACTGTCCTTGTAGTTTCACTGGATAGTAAGTTTTGGACAGTAAATAAAATGGCTATTTTTGTAATGACAACCTCTTATTCCTGTCCACCATTGTAAAGAAAAGAATAATATTGATTCTTTTTGAAATCCATGTTGGAAAGTTTCTCTGCAATGCACCATTTCACATCAAACCACTCTGAATGACTTTGTTTACGTCTCAAAAATTTTGAAAAGTATGTTGAATTCCCTGTAAACATGAAGCATCAGGAAGGGAGAAGCAGCTCCCTACAAACTTGCTTACACCAGAATTCTTGCCTATCAGAGTTTCAGGCAGGTAATGCAGACTTCTTTTCTGTAAACAATTTAAGGCAGCACTCGACTGCTGCAACAGTCCTTCTCGACTTGTATTCTTGAGTGCTAACGTGCAGCAGCGACATATCACACATTGTATATGTACAGATTGCTGTATTACAAGCTGTATGTATACAGATTAAATAAAGAACTAGAAAAGTGCTTTTCCTGAAGAAAATGCAGAGTGATTGCTCAGCTTCAGCTTGCTGCTACGTGGTAGCTAACATGTTGCTATAGTATAAGCTAGGAGGTTGCCGTGGTGTACTGGATGCTGGGGTTGCCAAGTGGTTGCTAGGTGCTGTTAAAAATGAATGGGAGGGTATGGGAGGAAAGAGGGATGAAAAAAAATGACACATAGAGGAGTGTGGGTCACTATAGTTGTGGATTAGAGCTGGGGGACCTTCCTTGAGGGGGTACATGCAGATTGTTGGCTGTTGGGCAAAGGAAAATTCATAATTTTACAAAGATTGTACAAAAACCATACATCAGATCAAAAAGCTGTGTACAAGTACCGTCGAAACAGTTGATATCTCAAAAACTGTGGGATGAGTTAGCGTTTTTTTTGCCTCTCTCCTTTATTGGGTGTTTGGCGTGCCAATCACCATTACCTGATGGCCAATCAGTCTGCAGAGTTAAGGTCCAGGGCTTGGTGCTTATATTTCATTAATTTTTCAAATTTCTGCTTCAAGAAGTAAACGGTCAAGATATAAACAAACTTTTTAAGAATGGTTTGATGTGAAATGTTCCATTCTTGAGCAACTTGTCATAAATGTTCACTGTAATATAAAAATAAGGTAATAGGAACCAGACATATGAAGAGTGCTCCAGGCAGCAAGATCAGCCAAACTGTCATCTGTTCTGATTCTTCTTGACCTCTCAGCAGCTTTTGACATGGTCAACCATACAATCCTTCTGGATGTTCTCATCACCCTTGGAATCATTGGTTCTACATGGAAGTGGTTCATGTCCTATCTGGAGGGTCGCTCTTATCAGGTAACATGGAGAGGGTCCACATCCTCTCCATGCAGGCTTTCCACTGGTGTCCCACAAGGCTCGCTGCTGGGTCCTCTTCTCTTTTTACTTTACACTTGTTCTCTTGGTGATGTAATACCCTCTCATGGCTTCTCTGACCACTGCTCCCTGCAACTATAGGTCCTCATCATGATCTTGCCATCTCATTTGAGAACTCTCTGATCATTCTGCCTGAAGATGCAAGAAGTCTTGGTGTGATTCTGGATGGCCAGTTATCTTTCTCAGCTCATATCACGAACCTAACTCAGTCATGCAGGTTTGTCCTGTACAACATCCAGAGGATTTGACCCTTTTTACCTGAGAGGCCACACAGGTGCTAGTTCAGTCTCTTGTCATCTCAAGGCTTAACTACTGCAACTCGTTCTTGGCTGGTCTTCCTATGCAGGCCATCAAGCCTCTGCAACTCATCCAGAATGCAGCAGCACGGCTCGTCTTCAGTCTTCCTTCCAAAAGTTCAATCACGTCACTCCACTGCTGTGCTCTCTTCACTGCCTTCCCGTGGCTGCAAGCATCAGATTGAAACCATGATACTTGCCTACAAAGCCAAAAACGGAACAGCCCCTCCCTACCTGATAGCAATGGTCAAAACTCGAACTGTGCCTCGAGCCCTTCGAGCTTCAAGTACAGTTCGGCTTGACCCACCATCCTTCAAGACGCGTGGAAGACAAGCATGGATACTTTTCTCTGCCCTGGCACCCAGGTGGTTTAACAAACTCCCAGTGGCTGTCCGAACAGCAGAGTCTCCTGCAGTCTTCAAACGCAGACTGAAGACACATCTCTTTTTACAGCACTTAAGTGAGCACTGAGTTAAGTATTTATTGTAATGTATTGTACTGCACTTATTAAAATGTATTGCACTGTGCTATGTTTAACTCTGTTTCTTTTTCTCTTGGTATCAACATGGGCTTTTGTTTCTAGCAGTATCTGAGCTCAGGACTGGCTTTCTCTCTAAACTATTTGTAACTAGCAAAGATACTTTCTCTAGGTAGACAACAAAGCACTTTTTGTAAGTCGCTCTTAGAGTGTCTGCTAAATGCTGTAAATGTAAATGTAAGAGTGCAATGCCTTTGAAAGCTACATCATAGACAGGTTTTACAGGAAATGGTTACAAATACTTTTTTTAATGATGCCTGAGGGTTTGTTTTTAAACATTCTTTTAATCTGTTCTTGGCAGAAAGGTACATGATATTATAAGGCAAAAAAATTACCCAAAGAAAATCTTGTTTTTTTCATATTTACCATATTGTGCCTTATCAACATTACATATGAAAAACTCAGAAGACATATAGGTTGACAGATGTGTTTAATATAGTAAACAAAATTGCTATATTTGTGTTGTAGACATCACAACTGCTAGTTCCTGTCACCACCACTGCAAAGAAATCTGTGTCTGTAAGTTTCCCTACAATGAACCATTTAACATCAGACCACTCTGAATGACTTATTAACACTTTAAATGGGAAGAATGAAAATAAAAGGACTTTGTTACTGCACTATTTTGCATACATACTTGCATATTTTTGTCACATAATAATTTGTTATTTTACTCCCTACATTTCCAGAGAGTCTGTAGGCTCTTTCCTCAAAGTGTGTTTTCATCTATGTTTTTTCTTAAATTAGGCAGAAAGCTCATTGAGCGTTAGTAACATGAATCATTCTGAATGTGAACACAGAACATGGGGGGGGTAGGGGGGTATGGTTTGATCCCTTGAGAGGTATATCTGCCTATTTCTACAGGTCACCTGCGTCCACAGTGTCCAAGAACACAGGAAAAAGACCTAAAAAAGAGGCAGCAGATGAGACAGATGAGTCATGGAATTCAAAGAAAGCGATAGTGGTGAGCCAGCGCATTTTCTGGAAGGTGCAAAATTTCCCATCCATGGGCTTACTTACAAGAACTGTTTGACTTACAAGAACTATGTGACCTGGTCGGATCAAAACAAAATTCTTGGTGTATGCTGCACAAAACAACACTGATATTAAAATCTATCATTTGTATGATTTTGCACACTATGCATGCAGGTCTAGCATAAATTATCATTTATGCTTAATGTCATGATTGCGTGCATCCAGTTAACCTTGTTTGTAGTGCCTGTACTTTTACTTGTGCACTTCTGCTGCCTCTGGTTCCTTCATGAGTTATAAGTAAAATAATCATTTCATTAAGCATTCCTACCACTCAAAACCTCTGCTTTGAACACAGCAGTTTCAAAAGAAAACTTTCAAGACAGTCTCACATCTCTACTAGCTTTGTTAGTCTATGTTTACTATATAAGCCTTGTTAGCTGTACTAGCTGTGATTAGATATAAAACTCTGTGTAGCTCTCCAGCCCTTTTGATTTTGATAGCCGTGTTAACTTTTGTTAGCTGTATATCCTTGTATTACCTGTAGATTGACTTCATATCGTTTGTTGTCTGACACTGTTCTGGCTCCCAGTCTATACTGGTCTTTTTGTCCTTGGAGGAAGGTCAGGGTAGACTGTGAGTGCAGCTTACATCTGTAGATATTTCATTGTTTAAACACACTGGGGCAGGTACCACATCTTGTTTTGGTTTGGTTAGTACAGAGAAGCAGCTAGAGTTTTCACTGTGTTTTAATCGGTATGGTACCTATTTCAAATTCAGCTTGTTTTGTTTCATTTCTTTCATTTCTTTGTTTCTGTCTGCAGCCCAACTCCTAGGTAGACTGCCTAGACAGTACAACCAGTACAGCCCACTATACAAATATATGTTATTTCTTACCTTATTTATAACTTTGGTTGTGTGACTAACATGTGGCATTAAAACACTGAACTGACAAAGATTTTAAAGCCATTTTATTAAAACGATCTACAATAAAAATGCTGTGCTATGATACCTTTTATTTACCACACTGGGAGAATCAAACTGTGGCACCAAATAAAAAGTTCTGAAAACAAAAAGTACTTAGCTACAGAAACAAAATCTAAACCAAAAGCTAACTACACTACATTTCCCTGGCCAGGAATCAAAAGTAAATGCAGCGTGCAAATGTATAGGAGCGCCCCTCATACCTGTTTGAAACTCCAGGTGGTAAAAAAAAATCAAGCAGCTCTTGTAAGCTAAAGTTGCAGACAGTGATGGTTTACCACACCAAACATAAGCACATTCCTGATACAAGGTCTCCTGTAAACAAAGAGAAAGTGATGGGACATCCTGAATGTAGCTTTGAAGCATTAGGCTCTTCCACCAATTAGACCAGCCAGGATTCAGATTGGTTAGAGGCCCTCCATGAGGCCCACATGACTGATGGCAAAAGCAGGTATACCTATAAAGGGAGAGACTGGGAGAGAGAGGCTGTGTCCAGAAACTTTGGCTACTGCTACTGTCCTACATTTCACTTAGAATATTGATGAATTCACAACACTTGCTTAAAAGCACACCTCTCATACTTCTGTATCCAATCACAGCTGCTACACAGAGCCTGCCTTTCCGGTTTGAGTTACGTGATTTTTCTGTTGCAACCGCCATGTTTGGGACCAAATTTCTTGCTTCGCTGCTCAGCATGAACTTAACTAGAGGTGAAAGATGACTGAAATTACTCACCTTACTTTGGAAGTGAAAAAACGTTACCTCGACAAAGTCTATAAAATGGGCTGCGATCCTTATACAGTTTCCCCCAAACTCCTGGTCCCACTTAAACTGGCAGAAAGCTACCAAATTTGTGTTTTCCTGGCATTTATATTTATGTCATACACAACTCCTCTCCCTATTCTGGAGTCTCTCAAAGCATTTACAAGCACAGAAGCCCACTGGCTCTTCACATGGTTTTGCATAAATAGGAGAAAAACTCTTTGTTATCATAGGAAGGCTAAGGCCACATCAGCTAATTAACACAGATGTGTGCAATGCTAGTCTTTAGATAACTTTTGCTAATGCTAACAGCTGTGAGATGAACAATTGTCACCCTAGCGGAGCTGCAAACAGCCGGGTATAAGTTTACTTCTCTGTTAAATCTGGAGATTTAAATGACATTTGAATGAGGAAACATAAACATTAAACATAAGACTGAATGTCGTTCGGTTGGAAAACTATGTCGTGTTTCAACAGATGTGGTTTTGTAAGTTTGCTAGTGTGGTTCAGAGCAGAGTTCAGCAATTCCAGTCCTGCAGCCCCTGTACTGCATATTTTTGGTTTCCCTTGTTAAAACACTTTATAGTATTAGCTAATTAAACCCTTCTTCAGCTGAACAAGTTGCGCACAGCAGAGAAAAACACTGAACTATACAATGCAGAGGGTGCTCCAAGCCTCCAAGCTCCATAACAGTTGCATTTTCCGTGCAGAGGCAACATGATGGACCTCATAATTTCTCCAGTGTGTTCTCATTTCAATTCTGAGGGGCGTAAGGTCTTATGGAAAACAGCACAACTTTGCTTGTTGTTGGACTAGTCAGCTGGAATAAACATTCCAAGGCTGGAGTTTGAAAACACTTAATTAAAGGTCTGTGCGTCTCTCGTCATTCTCGACTTCCTGTCACGTCTTGCAGGTGAATCATTCACACAGCATAGCAAATAGAATGCATCGTGCTAGCACAGTCACTCCCTGATCCAGTCCTCAAAATGGCAGCAACTATACAGTGTGACATCATGCAAAACACAAGAATTCATGCTTTTTGTTTTTTCACAGACAATTATATAAACCCTAATAAAACACAGAATTTAAAGTATAGCTAGATTGCTCCATGTATGTCTGTCTCTGGGTGTGCATACAGTGAGGTCACTCTAAAATCTGTTCCTGGGTAATATACACTGATGTATCCCCTGCTTGATTGAAGAATCTTCTCTCATCTCCTCTGTTATTTGGACAGCCAGTAAGATGGCGTCACAAAATTGGTGGCCTGGGTCACAGAAGAGAGGAGGAGGATTGATGGGAAAAGCAGTAAATGTCAGGGTCTCTGCATGCAGCCGGTGAGACAGATGAAAAAAACCCATAATACATGTTTATACGTAACCACCAAAACTGCCACCCTTAAAGCTTTCATCTTTGAGAGAGAGGAGAAAATCAAGCTCCACTCTTGCTTCAGTTCTGAAAACATCCACAGGTGTTTCTGTCTATCCTTCCATTGTGAGAAGACAACTCAACACTGTGAGTCTGAAAGGATGTGTAGCTATCAAGAAGAAGAAAATGTCACCAATTTCCAAGACTGAACTTTGGAGGTGTAAAAACATATCCCTGCAGTTTTCTTTTAAAAACTGAAAGCAAATTTACCAAAAAGAAGCTGTAATAAAGGCAAAGAGTGGACACAGTAAATACTGAAAAAACATGATATTATATGTAGTTGTTGAGGATTCTGTGTCATTTTCAGTTAAATATATGTATTTTGCTTTTTCCTGATGCTGAAAAAGACTAACGTAACTAGTTATGACTACTTAATGGTCCTTGGAAATTAAAAAAAAATTGAAGGGTAGTCTCTTGCTTTTGTGCAGTACTGTACATCATTTCAGTATGTTCAAAATTCACAGCAATAATTTTCACAGATTAATAGGAAAATTGATATCCACTCTAAATTAAGTAGCAGCTTTTCAGATTTAAAAAACACTGCACACAAGAATTAAATTGAATACAAAACTGCACAATACAAACAATGGTGCAACACAGACCATCATTAAATGGTCATCAACTAGTCCTAGGACACAACCTTACATACTTTAACCGCTTAAATTCTGGATTTTTATGACATACTTAAAATTATGCATCAGTAATTACAAAGTAATTGCATAGTACATAATTACAAAAGTACATAATTAAACTGACTGTAAAAGTAAAATGGCGTATATTAAAGCTAGCACATATACAACAAGTATGAAAAACTCAGTAGAGGATCTTATGGAAAAAAGAAACTTTGTGTTCTCTGTGCTGTTGTGCAATTAATAAGCCACCAAACCATTTTTACCCAGTAATTCATCTCTGTCTCTATGCTTCTGTTTGTGAATAAAATATCTAACATATCTTTTGCTGTCTGTTATATATTGTTGTAGATTTATATTCTAAGTTATTAAATGAAATAAATGTGACAGATAACTCCAAATTTTGGAGCACCCAAACTATTGAGTGAGCATGTCCTGGGTCACGACTTCAAAAGTGGAAAATTAAGGCCTATTTGGGACTATTTCCTCCCCCTGATTATACACAGCAGATCTCCAATGCTTTCTGAATGAAAGACACAGGATGCACAGGCACACATGGGGACACACACACAAACACATACACACACACACTCTCTCTCTCTCTCTCTCTCTCTCTTTCTTTTGTATCTTTTAATTTAAAAAAAAAAATTAAGAGACCAGCCTGCGTACACATTTGCAGGCCACGTTGCAAAATAAATAAATACGCAAACAACTAATGAATTGAAAGGTTAGAAGGTGATGGACCCACACACACTACCACACACGTGGCCAGACTGTGCTATGGTACTGCGAGTTCCTTTGGCCTTCAGGGTCAGGGCCAGACTTGTAGGTTAGCCTGGGTTGGTTCCAGCTCAGAACATCAAGTGAAACGCACAAACAAAAAGACAGAGAGAATGTTTAAGTACATTCCATGATGGACCACCATGAACATACTCAGTGTTCTTGGTCCCTCAGGGTTGCTCTCGAATTCATTCAGTAGGGAAGAACAAAACATACCCAAATGCTGGTCAGGGAAAACAAACACACACACACACACACACATATATCTATAACCAAATTAAACAAATGAGATGAAAATATTAGACTTGGTCATTTACTTATTAAGAAAAATGATCCAATATTACATATCTGTGAGTGGCAAAAGTATGTGAACCTTTGGTTTTTGCATCTGTGACCCCTTTGAGCAGCAATAACTGCAACTAAACATTTCCGGTAGCTGTTGATTAGTCCTGCACATTGGCTTGGTGGAATTTAAGCCCATTTCTCCATACAAAACAGCTTCAACTCTGTTATCTTGGTGGGTTTCCTCCCATTAGCTGCTTGCTTCAGGTCCTTCCACAACATTTCTTCCATAATCATTCTTTGGTAGAATGACTTGTGTGCTTAGGGTCATTGTCTTACTACATGACCCATGTTCCATGAGTTTCAGCTCATGGACAGACGTCCTGACATTTTCCTTTAGAATTTGCTGGTGTAATCAATGATGGCAAGCCTACCTGGCCCAGATGCAGCAAAACAGGCCCAAACCATGATACTACCACCACCATGTTTTACAGATGGGATAAGATTTTTTATGCTGGAATGCAGCGTTTTCCTTTCTCCAAACATCATGCTTCTCATTTAAACCAAAAATGTCTATTTTAGTGTCATCTGTCCACAAAACTTTGTTCCAATTTGTCCATGTGATCTTTAGCAAACTGCAGACAGGCAGAAATTTTTTTGGAAAGCAGCAGCTTTCTCCTTGCAACCCTGCCATGCACACCATTGTTGTTCAGTGTTCTCCTGATGGTGGAGTCATGCACTTTCATATTAGCCACTGTGAGAGAGGCCTATTATATGTCTTTCTCTTTGTGTGAACTTTGTAGGTTGACCACACCTGGGGAGTGTAACAATGGTCTTGAATTTCCTCTATTTATACACAGTCTGTCTGACTGTGGATTGGTGGAGTCCAAACTCTTTAGAGACGGTTTTGTAACCTTTTCAAGCCTGATGAGTATCAATAACTCTTCCTCTGAGGTCCTCAAAAATATCATTTGTTCATGCAATGATACACTTCCACAAACATGTGTTGTGAAGATCAGACTGTGATGGATCCCTGTCCTTTAAATAAAACAGGGTGGTCACTCACACCTAATTGGCATCCCATTGATTGAAAACACCTGACTCTAATTTCACCTTCAAATTATCTGCTAATTCTAAAAGTTCACATACGTTTGCCACTCACAGATATGTAATATTGGATCAGTTTCCTCAATAAATAAATGATCAAGTCTAATATTGCTCTCTCATTTGTTTAATTTGGATCTCTTTACCTACTACTAGGACTTTTAGAAAATCTGATGACGTTTTAGGTCAAATACCTTAATTATGTTTATTTCATTAAAATAAATGATTGATTGAACATTCCATTTTGCCAATGTAATAGTAATGCAACTTTACCAAAAAAAAAATTGTTACTGACTGTTTCCATACTGATAATTTTAGCTAATTTTGAGCATAACTCAAAAACTCAAGCCAGTACATGACTAGCAAACACAGCTTTGTTTTCATTAAAACAAAAAAGTTAAACGAAATTGTTTCAGTATTGATAATTTTTTACGTTACACACCGATTATAATACGACACGTGACTCCATACATATTTCTGATTATTACATCAGATTACCTCTGTTTTTGTTTTTTTCTATTCACTTTCCAGACCTCTAGCTGATAGGCTACACTTTGGAAGTTATGTAACATCCAATATCCCTGAAAATCCCAGCCCATGACTGCCTATTCCAAAAGAAATCATAAAAGCTTTTTTCCCTTTCCTCACAGCCACTGAAGATGCACTTCACATGGAGGAGATTTACAGTAAATTAATCTTTCACACATGCCTTCATTACAAGCTTTCGGTAAACTCCACTGACACTCTCTCCAGTGTCCAAACCATAATGTTAGAATGCTATGAGTATGCATAAAATGCATACTTAAAGGAGTCATGTCCTATATTACTAAATCCTGATTTTTTTTGGCATTAGCTATTTATTTACTAAAAACAGTCATGATTATTTTTTATACTTTCATTTTCCATTCTTTTTTTATTGCTTAGAATTAAACAGGCTTTTAAGACTAAAATCTTCTTAGATTGGCTGTCCTGTTGTGTGCCACACTCAAAAAACAGTCAACACTCCTTATAACTTGAATGTGCAGAGCTGAACTGCTGTAGGCTGAATGGGCAGCTCTTTGTATGGCATTAGGTTGCAATACTGAAATTTTCATTAAAGAATTCAAAATCTGCTGGAACTTTTGTAAAACAGGCATTTTGCAACCATATAAGCACAGCACCAATGAATACAATTTAATAACAGGATATTTTACAGAGCCATATAACTGTAATTAAACTACAGTTGAACTACAATACCCATGGCTCAGTGCTGGCACTACTTTATGGGATGTGCGATAATGACATCATCTGTGTGTCAGACTTTGTAGTCAGGAAAAATGCTTACAAAAAATGTCATTTAATTAATCATTTTGATCATTGACATTATGTGAAAAGCACAGGAATTGAAAACATTGCAATAGAAAAAGATTCTGAAGAAGATTCTGAAGAAGTAAATTCATAGAAAAGACCATTATGCTTGGAACACTTAAAGGTAAAAGAGGATGGGGACGAGCAGCTGCAAGAGGAATGGATACAATCAGAGGAAACATGAATAAGCCATTTAAACGCTTTAAGAGCCAAACAGAAGACAGCAAATTCTGAAGAAACACTTTGCATATGGGCACCAGGAGTCGGAATCGACTTGACGACATTTAGAAATAATAATGACAACTGAGTCTGGGGACACAGCACATGATGTTGGTTAACCTGGATTTTGCTGCAGCTCTCATGAGGTTTAAGTGGAAACAGCAGAGGGTGCTCCAACCTCTTCCTGAGTTGGTTTTTGTGACATCACTAAAACAGTGACTTTTGAGCTGAAATTTGCAGAATTGTTTCCATATATAGACTGTATGGATGAGGGAGTCAGTGCTAGGTTTTTATAGTGTGTTAACATGGACAATTTGGTTTTCCATGATATGAGTCCTTTAATGGAAACTGCATGGGTCAAGCCTATGAGCAACCTGTGAAGCAAACTGACATTAACTGCACACCACATCTGCTCCTTGACACAGCTCTCAGATGCTGTAGCTCAGTTTAAGCTACTGACTCAGAGTGTAAAGCCAAGACCTTTTTGTACAGCACTTATGTATTGTATTACACTGTTCTGTGTTTAACTCTGTCCCTTTTTCACTAGGTGTCAATGACCTTCTGATTCTAGCAGTATCTGAGCTTAGGACTGGCTTTCTCTCTAACCTATTGGTAGCTAGCGAAGATTCTTTCTCTGGATAGACAAAGCACTTTTTGTAAGTCGCTCTGGATACGAGCGTCTGCTAAATGATGTAAATGTAAAGACCTGCATGATGGAGAAGTCTTGATATGGATTAATGGGAGATGGGAGACAGCCAGCAATCCGTTCAGCTGAGTACATTAATGTGGATTTCAAATTTCAAACATTACAGAGACATGCTTTGTGTGTCTTAACTAGAGAGGTGTGGACAATAATTCTCACACAAATTTACCTCTATTGACCTGTTATCCATTTCCTAAAAAAAAGCTCCCTTTTGGTATATAAAACCAGAAAAGAAACTTACACAGAGAAACGTACTAATAACTTAAACTGACTGATTTCTTTATAGTAGTAGTGATAGAAACTGGGGTGGGAATACGACCCAAATATAGCCGTTTTATTTACTGTCTAAAACCACCTCTTCTGAGGTTTTTATGCAATGTTGAGGATGGTAAAATAGTGTTAAATATGCAAAAATATGCAACAAACAATAGTTGCACCAGAAAGTATCAACTGACAGGAACGAAACTTGGTGGGAAGGTTTGACATGATGAGACTTGTGGATGATTTAAGTTTCATGTTCGGCTGTGCATGTGATGTAAGCAAGGATGGGCCTTATCTCTGTACCTGACTAACTATGTAAGGTCGTCCCATTCTGTGTGCTTTCCATTCTGACTCATGCTCTTGTGTTAGTAGCATCCGTTGTAAGCGAAGTCTGCCTCATAGAAGAGTTCGAAAGCAATTTGAGTAGTTGGAAGAGTTCGAGTGGGGTCTCACCGTAGGGCTCCAGGAAGCGGGATGGTCTTTTTGACGTATTGCATGCTATACTGGTCATGCGGATATTACCATAGCACGCTGTTGGCAGCAGTGGATAGAAGAAGGCACGCACAAGCGACATGAAGGATCTGGGAGACCTACACGAACCATGGAGAGGAAGAACCAACGGATTGTCCCAACAGCCGTGACGTGGACACTCAGCGAGTCTGTAATGGTTTTGTACCAGACTGTCATGAAGTGACCCAGAATGGCAGTGGGTCATCTTCGGTGAGTCCTGCTTTTGTCTTGATAGAGACGACTGATGAATCCGTGTGTGAAGGCACCATGGTCAGCAACAAGATGAACGGTTTGTTGTCACGTGTCACACATTCAGAAGGCCTGGTGTCATGCTGTGGGGTGCAATTTCGTACGATGCCAGATCACCTCTGATCTTCATTACAGGCACTTTGACAGCCCAACATTACGTTAATGAGGTCCTGCAACCAGTGGCCCTACCTTTTCTGAACATTCCGGTGCGCTGTTGCAACAGGACAACGCTTGTCCACATACTGCTGCTGTCTTGAGAGCTTGAGAACAGAGAGATACTATGCCATAGCCGCATCGCCAGACCTCTCCGATTAAAAATGTGTGGGATTCTATTGGACGTGCTATCAACACTTCATCCCAGCTGCAAAATCTGCAGGAACTCCGTGAAAAAATTCAAGCTGCATGGGATGGATTATCAAAAGACAGCATTAGGAACCTCCACAACTCCATGCCAAGACATCTGGCATGTTGCCTTAGCAAACATGGCGGCCTGACATCATACTGAGAGACACTACTTCTGCATGTGTAGCTCAATAAATATTGCCCATATCAGTCTAAATTTTAATCATTTATTGTTCCTGGTAACCTTCATCTTCCTTTCGAATAGCATTGCAATCCGACACTTCCTTTTGGGTGCAAATGTTTTTTTGATGATGAGTGTTTTCCCTCTAAGTACACTGCACACTGTCATGGACCTGTTGCATCATTCCAACCGTACGAATTTCAAACTCAGGGAAAAACAGTCATTTTGGTGACGTAAGACACACCCAGAAATGGACAGACATCAAGCAAATACACTTTCACCGTAAAGAAATATGCTTCAGATTTGATAGAACACCTTATTAAGCCAGCACTTTCTAGAGCCATAGCAGACTCTCAGTGAGTAGACAGCAAATTGAACCGCGATCAAGTTTGAGATGGACGTTTTCTGAAGCATTAGGCACTCTGCAGTCTGAGGCATTATGTAAGGTGGTCTCGGCACTGCTGCCGGCGGCTGGGATGAAGAGAGGGTGCTGAAGAGGTTTGCTTATTAGCTCGCCAAGTGTTGTCATCCCTCGCTCTTTTCATCTCTCCTCTTATGTGCCCCATCCCCATGCTGCGTCTACTCCTGCGCTGCACTGTGGAGGAGTCCATTAGAGAGTTGACTTTGCTCAGACACCAGTCCAATTATGTATGACTACAACAGACCCTCAGAAGAGAATTATGGAGGAAAAAAAATATTCATGATGTTGCACTCAGAGGGAAACAGTTGGCATAGTACTATTTTTAAGATTTCATAACATGTGTAGGACATGTTACAACATTAAATAGAAGAGAAGAAGAGAGTCAAAGTCTGTTATTTATCATGTGCAAATACACGGCATTTCAATGATGCCAACAGTATTATTGAAGTTGGAGGGGAAATAACATAACAAAAGAAAAAATACAGAAATAGCAATTAAAAAAAAAAGAATAAATGTGACTATGAAGAGTGTCAAACATGCAAGCCTAAAATTAACAGTGCTGCTGTAGTGCAAGGAGAAAAACAAGCCAAACAGCAACAATTGATGATAAGCATTGTTCATCAAGGGACTTAGTGAATAGTAAAAAATATGAACTTGGACTGTCAATTTGAATAATGAATCTAAATTAGTCATGTCATTTTGTGTTAATCTTGATTAATCATATTTGTCTTCTTTGCTCAAATGTATTTGTATGCATTTCATAATTTCATACTGCAATTTTCTTCCATACTGTGACATGTTGCGAGTGATACGTGGGATCAGGCTGAGTGTTTTGCACAATAATGAACAAGAAAGTTTTAAAAAAAAAACAAGATTTCATATTGACTTTCACCAGAACATGAAAACCATGTGATTTCAACAGAGTGAAAATAGTTTCCATCACCCACATCAAATAAGGGGCAACAGATGCTGCACGTTTCATCCAGTGAGGGTATGTAGCACATATATCACTATTGTGTGTCTGAAAAAGTAACTTTACAGAAAAAGGAAAAAAAAAAAACTTTCAATGTAAGTTAACAGGACAACATTTTATTCCAGGTCAATCTGGACTATTTCCATTGGTCCAGGGGTCATGACATTTTGACGTATTATAAATGTCAGCTGGCATTTTTAATTTGGAAATAGTTTTAGTTCCGACAGCAGTGATATGTAAAGTCTATAGTTTGTTTTTGCTTTTCTTAGTTAGCAGCTTGTTGTTTGATCCATAATTCTGCTATGAGCACTGTCCAACATACTGTACTAAAAGTGCTGAATGTATAGCTTTGCAGTATAGTATCGCAGATTCTATGATAACAGCACACAGCACGTGAGCAGCTGGGCTTAAGCCTGGATGGTTTGAAAGGTCAAACTAGGAAACGAACAAACCAAAAAATGTTAGCTTTGACGCCCTAATCTAAACTACACAGAAGCACTAATATACACTAAATATAAGCACTAATGTAAATTAAATAAAAGGTATAAAAAGTTAGTATATCAAATTATAGGCCTAAAATTGTACAGCATTCTTTTATTGCAATTACAAAAACAAATCAAATAGAAGCAATCATCTGTAAGCGTTGTCCATAAAGTAGCTCAGTGAATAGTAGCATTGACTGAATGCTATTCTGTCCTGCTGCGGTTACACTTAAAGATCTTACCAGTATGTTCCATGTTGCAAGCATAAATGCAGTGAGTGAGGAGGCTGCCAATGGAAGATGAGCTGCTGGACAGGTGCCAGTGGAACAAATGGGGTAATTACTATTTACTTTGCCTACACTACATAACTTGTCTATGCTTGGAGTGATCCGAAGAGTACACTGGGTTTATACTGCTCTCACATAGCAGGGTGGGTTTTTTTTGTTTTGTTTAGAGAAGCATTTAGCAATGACCAGGGGTAATGTCAATGCATATATGGAGGTGATCCCTGACATTTGTATGCCCTCACTGCCTCCAGAGGCTGGTGTGGATTGCAGGAGCAGGGTCAGACTGGTGGACAGCGAACTCCATGCAGCTGTTCTTTCACTGTATATTGAAGAATCATAATGACTATGACAATGAGCAACGACTCCTGCTGCAGAGCTGGCTGAGCTGAGAGTGGTTTATGGAGAGAGAGAGAGAGAGAGAGAGAGAGAATGAGTGAGCCTGCCCAAGGCTGAGTACACAGGAAAACATTTACAGATAAGCCAGGGCTTCCCTTGGCTGGACATCATCATTTGAACTTTTTAACACTGACACAGAATCTGCTCAACTTAAAGTCTGTGATGCGTGTGTGGCTCTTGTGTTTCACTCCGCATGGTTTTTACTGTAAGTCATGTGTTCTGTTGATGGCGCGAGGGCTTTGCTGATGCATATGCCACGTCAGGGTCTATTATGTGTAATTAACCTCGAAGTGTGGGCCCTTTCACCAGCCGCCTCTATTGACCCAAGAGTCATTTGCCCAGCACAATGTGTACGGCACCTGTCGCTAATGGCTGTGCTTCGCTTTGCCTGCTTCCAGTTTAGCAGCCGGTGGAGAGGCCGGAGCCCTGACCTTATGTTCCCTACACAGACACAACAAACCCAAGGACGCAGCACAGGCTGAGACTCCAGCTCAAGGAAGAGAGTTGGCAGGGGCAACATTGAGCTCTCCACTGCACTCTTTCCAGTAGCTTATTATAGCCTTGCTGTTTGTGTTTCTCAGTAATTGCAAGTATTCAAATGCAAACTGATTATTTGGAGAGCTCAGTTATATAAACAGCACTAATGAGTATGAGGCAGTCACATGACAGACCTTCAGACCGCTTTAATGGCTCTGGTTCACTGCAGAACAGTATAGAGCAGGGTTGTCAAACTTATGGCCCGCAGGCCAGGACCAGTCTGATCATGTTCCTTTTCCGGCCTGCCAAATGAATTGTAAATTAAAATCATTGCCTCAGACTGTGATTCACATTTGAAAAGTAATGATTGGCTCAATCACTCACCACTTAACAGTCATCTCTGAGCAGAAGAATCCTGCAGTGATCCTGCAAGTTAGTCAAAATCATTAGAGCAGTGGCCACCAAACCTGGTCCTAGAAACCTACCCTCCTGTAGAATCTACTTCCAACCACAATCATACCATTTCCAGCTAATTAACTTCTTCGTGGAACACGGGGAGTCGTGTTAGACGCATGTTAGTTGCAACTAAACTCTGCAAGTTGATCTCCCAGAAGAGGGCTGGTGACCACTGCTTTAAAGTAAGAAATGGTGGAAAAGTGTTACTAAGTCATTTATAATGCATGACTCTTGCTATCCTGATCATCTGGTGAGGCTGTTTTTTGTCATTCCTGAAAGCTGAAGACCACCCTTACAGTTCAATGTCAAAGTATTAACAGACTGTGAAGTACAACAAACCTTTTTTGGGTTACTCTATTTGCTCAAACTCATTTTAATATGATGTCTAGTGGCAAAAAACTTACAGATTAATGTTGGGATCTTAGCTAGTATTTCCTCAGCATCTAATGTTGCTTTGATTTGGTCTGTCCATAAAACCTAATAAGTGTGTTCATTCTGAAAGGATCTTTTAGATAATAAGGATAAAATATGAGGAGATTGATGATTGATGTGGCCTACTAAAGTGATTTTTGACACTGAGTGTAATGCAGCCTATCACCTGAGATTGACAGGCCTGGTATAGATTATGCACCATGTTGGTGCATGTGAATACAGGTGATTTGGCCTAGAAGAAAGTTACATAACCCTGCTACTTCACCCAATGCAATAACCAACATTTTTGTCAGTCGAGAACCTTCTGGACTGTCTAGGCCGTAAGAGAAGATCCAACGAAACATAAAAAATCCATATCTGTAAATTCAATTTATTTTGTTTTATATAGTCATCATGCGCATTGTATTCAAACTCTGTTTGTATTGCAATAAGTCTCTTATTTCATTGTTGAGTCTACACTGGAAGAGGATTGAATGCTTGAAAGACCTTACAGAAAATGATCAAATCAGGATTTATTTCCCTGTTGTATCTAAACAGATGCAGTGAAGTGAGCTATCTCATTGGTTAGGACTTCAGAAGCTGAACTGAAGGCGTTGCATGTCAGATTACCCACCAACATAACTAGGAACTGACAGAGGAATTAACCAGTAACACTTTGATTTACAATGGATGGGTCTTACTTTAACTCTGTGTTTGTTGCAAGCTTCAAATAAAACATGATATGTCTTTTACAAGCTTCAAAGGTCCAGGTTTGAATGGTCAAAAGTGTACTTGTGAATTGTCATTATCTTAATGCTAACATGCTATAAAAATCCCTCAGAAAATAGCAATAGCAAAAGACATCTTTTTTCTTCGTTTTTGATGTTTATGTCCTAAACTGAGGGCCTAGCTTTAATAGTCAGTGCGACAATGATTTTTATACTAGATGTAACTTAATGAATTCTTATTTTCCTTTTGATATTGCATTTTTATTTTTATTTTAAATTTCATTGTATTTTTGTAATAAACTAGTTATAAAATGTTATAAAATGTATTTTTAAAAAAACTGATGATGAAACCTTACTTTATTTGTATATGCTTTGTGTTTTTGGCCCTTTTTTTTATGTCTTTTTTTATGTCTAAAAATTTGGGCCCCTAGTATGGAGAATGTGTCCTACAGCTACAGTGCTGCAGATTTCATAGGTAAATGTTTACCCAATGACATAGAGTCACCTAAAAGTGATAATATCTTTCATCTACACTGCCATTCATTCTGCTGCACTCTACAAAAAGAAAGAAAATAAAGAAAATACAAAATAAAATAAGATGAGTGAGCATAAGAAATCTCTTCAAGAACCTCCACATAAAGGTTCATTACCAATTAAAGTTTTTTTTCCTAGAACCATTTGCCCAGACTAAGATTTTGATAATTCAATTGATGAGTTGTAAACAAAGTCATTCAGAGTGGTTTAATGTGAAATGGTTCACTGTTTTACAAATAAATAATTTTACAAATACACTTTAGGTCCAAATTTTCTAATAAATATCATAAAACAGTGTCTTAGGCTTTAATAAATAACCTTTTCATGCCATAACTGCCTGCAGTATTGCTTTTAGAGCTTTAGACATCTGTTTCCTGTCATCACCATTTTAAACAATTCTGCTAAGTTTCTATAGAATGGAGCATTTCACATCACAAGTCATCTGTTCAATAGGATATGATATATAACATGAGCACTGGGGCATGGCCTTGTACTCTACTTTTCACAGTTCTTTTCATGAAGGCAGGAGGTGGCAGCAGCTTTCTCATGATATTATTAAGTGGCCTTACCTTGATCCCTTCCTTCTGCACCCACTTCCTAGTTGACTCACCTTTGAAAACACTCATTCATAACATACACAACACATTTGCACACTCATATCCTCTCTATTTCTTTTCTTTCTGACTTTAAGTATGGTTGCTTTGATCCTTTGAAATCTACTGTCTTCCACCTACAAATCTCTTTAGTATTGGCAAATATGTCCAGTTTTCAGCACAATGGCACCTTACAGTTTGCTTTGGGGCTCTTAAGTCTGATTTAAAAACTTATCTTTAATCCATCTGCACTTCAGGGCTCTTAGGCTTGTGGTGCCAGACGTAATCTCATAACAAGAACATCTGGGCACAACCATGAGAAATACACCTCTGAAGTTGTGTGTCACTCTGCAGTTGTCATGTCTGTATCAGGAACTCCAGGTCCTCTCTCTACTACTAACACTATTATATAACACCACTAACTGCTCAAACTCAGACTACTACTGCCAAAGCAAAATAACTAGCGCATTTGGCAAAGCTTATTGGTTTGTGTAGAGTGTTATGATGAGGTTGCCAGTCTTGTGATATCAATTCAGTGTGCAGCAGGGTTAGCTAGCTTGTAGTAATAGTCGTAATTCAGCTCCTTAACCACCCCATAATTCAGAGGATCCATTGACGTTCGAAGGAAAAATATCCAAATGGAAAAAAGTATCAGTTATGGAGCATTTTGCTTTACCACAAGGTGTGACAGCATTTATTTTTGTAATCGGAAAAAAAAAGCTTATCTTCAGAATGACGCCAAGAAGAGAATGGTGACATGACTTCAGAGGTCTATTTTGGATTAAATGTGCTAAATGTAGTAAGGTGAGAACAAATGGAGTGTGATGTTTTTAAACCAATCTAACACCATGTGAGGGCAGAGCTCAGAGTAGGGGGTGATGATGCACCAGACAGCAATGTGACATTGATTCATGAATTCTTTTCACTCAGAATTATCATTTTGGTTGAAACTCATGTATCTTCCATTTTGAAATCAAAAATCGGATCATAAAAGCTTGATATCAGATGATCAAAGCTCATTTTGTTGAGTAGACATATGTGGCATTCATGCTAAGAACGATGACCAGATTTTCTGGACTACTACAGCTATTCCACATAAATCTATCCATATACATTCCCATCAGCCTATTGAAATAATGCTATTACACTGCACTGTCACTCATGAAATTACAGCACCGGTAAGGTAGTTGGATGACCCAGTGTATCAGAGACTCCATGCATAGATAAAGATGACTAGAGGCCAGAGTACCCACAAGTGCTCTTTTTTTATTCATGATTGGCACACTCTATTCATATCGCACAAGGAGGCAAAAAAAGGTAACAAAAACAAAAGGATTAAAAAAACTTGATGGATTCGAACAACTTGATTGAGAAATGTTATCAATTCTAGACAGTTATTCTAGTCACAAAGAATACTAGCTATCCAAGGACTAAACAGGACAATGGTTCTGCCTCCTCTCTCTCTGTATATCACTCTCCAGGTACCAAGACCCCTCCGACCTTAATCTGGTAGCCCCTCCCACACCTGGTCAGGAAGATACCACATTTAAGCAAAAAAACAGTTATCCCCTTCGCTTGGGCCAAGGGTCCTAAGGGTTAATATATATCATGTATTATAAATGAAAATTTATTTACTATGGACCACAAACAAATGTCATTTTTCCCCTTTTAACTCTTTATTTTTATATTGTGAAATAAAATTTTAATCTGCTCTCAGTCTTGTCTCCATCTTGCCCACACCTGGTCTCTGTCTTGACTCGGACTTGCCTCTAATGGTTTTGACTACAGCATTAATCTAGAGTTTGAGAATATGAGTCCAAGGATGACACACAAAGACAGACATGCACACACACACACTCTGTTCCCAGAAAGCAAGCTGTGCTCAGAAAGAAATGTGTGACGTCTCTGTTGATGTCTGGAATGAGACTGCAATAATATTGGCCTATGTCTCTTGAATTATAATCTGCCAGTCAGAACTGCTCACTGACATGTCCTTTTCTGACCTACTCTTCCCCTAGACCTCCACACTGTCCCTTTCAAAAACTATAGTCCTAGATTACACTACCCAAAATCAACAGAATGTACTGATATAGGATTTTCTTTAATACATAATTTCCTAATAATACATAATCAATTAATATTTGAGTGCACAGCTTTGAGTGCAATGCTACTGTAGCTTCAACTTTGGTTTGATTTTGCCACAATTTGTGAGCAGTTTGCTGCAATACACCAGCTGGAGTGTGACTGTGTATGAACATTGATTTCAGGATAATATGATCCACAAGCCAAAATTCAATCAGTTTACTTTGAAACCCTGATTTTCCTGCATTTCGCTTGTTGTCACTTCTTCTGTATTTGTAATTTCATTGAACTGCTAGAAAAACAAAAAAATAGCATGCTCATAGTTTTTCCCCTTTCTACTGAGCCCCTGAAATGACATGCTGTATATTTAGTTAGAATATGGTCACACAAGATACTATCAAGTGAGCACCAGACAATATCAGGTGCTCACCAGATACTATTTGGTGGGCATATTCGAAAGATATTTGGACAGTATTTGGTGCTCACCTGATGGTATTTGGTGTGCACTAGATTTTTACCTAAAAACAAAAACCATGTTCTTTCAGAGGCTCTGTACAGTAAGCAGAGCTGGGCAAATTCCTTTCTAAAGTAGTAATGGCTGAATACTGAATACACTGTCTTAGATATATTGGGTAAATCAAATTTGGTCATTTGATTTATCAGTCTACTCAGGCTTTAGCAGAGCTCAGTAAAACTGAGAGTAATAACTGATCATATTGATTTATCAGTCTACTCAGGCTTTAGCCGAGCTCAGTAACACTAAGATTAATAACTGATCATCACATTAATTTATCAGTCTAATCAGGCTTTAGTAGAGCTCAGTAACACTGAGATTAATAACTGATCATCACATTAATTTATCAGTCTAATCAGGCTTTAGTAGAGCTCAGTAACACTAAGATTAATAACTGATCATCACATTAATTTATCAGTCTAATCAGGCTTTAGTAGAGCTCAGTAACACTGAGATTAATAACTGATCATCACATTGATTTATCAGTCTACTCAAACTTTAGCAGAGCTCAGTAACATTGAGATTATTAACTGATCATCACATTGATTTATCAGTCTACTCAGGCTTTAGCAGAGCTCAGTAAAACTGAGATTAATAACTGATCATCACATTGATTTATCAGACTACTCAGGCTTTAGCAGAGCTCAGTAAAACTGAGATTAATAACTGATCATCATATTCATTTATCAGTCTACTCAGGCTTTAGCAGAGCTCAGTAACACTGAGATTAATAACTGATCATCCATTAATTTATCAGTCTAATCAGGCTTTAGTAGAGCTCAGTAACACTGAGATTAATAACTGAGCACCACATTGATTTATGGGTCTACTCAGGCTTTAGTAGAGCTCAGTAACACTGAGATTAATAACTGAGCATCACATTGATTTATCAGTCTACTCAGGATTTAACAACTTCAGTGTTGGTAAAGAAGCTGTTAGAGTTTGTCTAACAAGCATATTTGTACTGTGTACTGATTCTAACATACTTCATAAACAAGCATTGATGGTTTTAAAAGCTGGAATGGCAGATTATTAAACCTAAATTATTCTTTTTTTTCCTTGTCTTTGATTGTTTAGAATAGCAAATAGTTGCTAGCAATGAGAATCATTTGTCCTGCACTATCCATTAATGTGGATTTATGATCCTCCCCAGGAGACACAGTATCAATGCTGCAGCCACGGAAGTGCATGTGTTGTCATCACCATGTGACAGCTTCCTGTTTTCATCCGCCATCCAGCGCATGTTAATGTGGCTAATTTAGCCAGTGCCTGAAAACACATGGCCTCGTTTACGAACCAAAACAGGCCGGAGCCACTCGTTCTCCCTCTCCAACACAGCCACCCCCCCCCACAACCCTGACTCACAGCGACGGCCTCACTTGAGCTTGGCTTCGAGCTTGTCTCATGCTGAGGTCTCCATCATGGCTGTGACTGCACATGCATGTGGTGCATTTCCGCTAACGAGGCCTCCGTCTCTGCTAAGCGTTATGGCCATGCCGTGCTGTTAGCATCATGCAGTGTGGAGAAGGGCTGGGCGGTAGGCACAGACATAAACAAACACAGCCCGGCTTTCATCAGTGTTACGAAACAGCACTCCACTTGTCCCTCTTACTAGGGTTTCTCTGGGCACTGTGGAAAAAGGAATAAAAAAGAAAAACACCACTCTATTTTGCACTTCGACCATAGTGGTGTACTACTTGTAAACAATGTGGAGGTGTACCTAATCTAATCTTGTCCATTAGTCAGAGAATGAAAATGCCATTTTAGTGGAAACATGCCCCCGGCTAACGACCAATAAGGCAAAAGTCACGGTGCTGTAATCAAACTGAAGGCTTTGACCGCTGAATACAACTTCTTTTTAAAGGGATGCGGTTGTAACTGCAGTGGTGTTACATAAAACAGCATAAATGTCATTGACCTGACTGCTAGTATGGCACTTGTTATAGCTCTCCCACGTAGGACCCATAAAAAGAGCTAGGCAGCATCTTGTTCGATGTCCACAATGAGCAACATAAACCTTTAAATGCCTGGGGTTAGGCTTAGTTTGTTTACAGTTCAGCTTATTTTGACATCATGGTTCAAATAACGTCTAGGCCACATTTGGTAAAATGTAGCAACCACATGCATAAACTTCATGATGGTCATTTTTCAATCAGTGTTAAGGAACTACTGAACTATCCCAGTAAGTAAAAAGGATAAAGGGACTTGAGTATTTAAAGGGCTAAGTCAAGCATTTCCATATAATCTCCTTGGTTTATGGCTCTAACATAATTTATAATTTCATAATAAGGAAATCAAGTTTTGTACTGATGGCAATGTGTCTCCTAAGCAGGGGCCATTTTTCCTAGAATTGATGGATTATGAAGGACTACTGAATGATAAATGATTGTGTTTTGATAGTATAGCATTGTATAGTGTGCTTTTAATGTGTGTATGTTCTAAGTCTGCTATCTAATATGTTGGACAGGATAAATAAAGTTTTAAAGTAAAGTAGGTAAGCAAAGTAAGTCATTTATTTACAACAGATGAACTGACCGTCAATGCAGATAGTAGCAACAAATATTTCACAACATTGCTGGCAGAACGAACATTTAAATCACATTTAGTTAGTTTAGTCATTATTGTTAGAGACTTGGTTGTTAAAATGCTTGGCCTGATGGAACCTAGTGCTAGCAGAATGGATGAATCTGTCTACACTCACTGACTCCAACAGTAAGTACACCTAGCTTGATAATTATTGTTCATTTTATCAGGTCCATTTACTGTGTAGGTGCACTTTGTAGTTCTACAATTACAGATCTGTTCTTCTGCATAATTCGCTAGCCCCCATTTACCCTGTTCATCAACGGTCAAGACTACTATGAGGCAAGTACTATTTGAGTGGTGGTTCATTCTCAGCCTTGCAGTGACATTGACATGGTACTGGATCTATATCTATATCCATGCATATCTTACATACAACATATAGCATCATGATTTGAACATCTTTCTCTAAAAAAACAGTACTGGGGCATTACACCATACGAAAGAAAGTATGACTGGAATGATACCTGGTATCAGGACATATTAGAGGAGAATTTAATCTTATGAATATGGGAGAAGATGGACATTTCAACAAGACAACGTCTCCAGACATACAGCCAAAATAACTCAAGGCTGGTTTCTAAAGAAGAGGGTCAATGTGCTTGCATGGCCTAGCCAGTCTCCTGAGTTGTAACCTCATGACAATTTATGGAGGATTTGCCAGTCTATCAGAGGGACCCTCATAACCTTCAGGAAAATTAAGACAATTTGACAAGAGAAATGGGCCCAAATTGAACCACAAAAAGCTGACTACTTCTTTCCGTAGACGTCTCAAAGCTGTAATTGCCAACAGCTTTACAACAAAGTCATTTGCAGGGTCTATTACTTTTGGCTTACCAATTTAGTCTTTTAAACATACTTTTGTTTATGCATATTAATACAAAAAAAATACTTTTTGTTCATATTTATAAGTACAAGGTCAGAATTTGAGATAGGCATGTACTGTAGAAATATATTAAATAACAAAAACAAAAGTGCCTGAATATGTCCCTCATTCTTTATCATCTAGATTTGATTTCACTGGACATTTAAATTTAGCACACATTCTGGTAAATTAGTTATTGTAAGCCTATTAGGCAGCAGAAAGACATGGAAGAGTTGGAGGGTGGGCTGAGGTGGGTGAGCACACATGCAAGTTTTTATTATACTTGTAACTAGCTAATGTTACAATGGGGAGTGATTTAACAGATATATATATATAATTCCCCACTGGTCTTTAGAGCAATTTCAGTAGAATGTGATGGTGCTACTCTATCTGCATACACTGAAGAAATCTGTAAGGCTACAGATCTGAAATACACTCAACCTGTTGAGTGTATTTCAGATTATTAATTACAGACAATTTTCAAATACATTTTACAAATTACAGATATACAAGAAATGTTTCTACATATTACATTATGCCTGTATGACAAGCTTAAAAACTCTTAAACTGGGGCATCAAGGGCTGCATGTATTGCACCTATATATTGGTGTTACATTTGCACCTTAAGGCCCAACTAAAACTTCGCTATATCAAGTTTTGTTCAGCATTAAAAAAATATGCAGGAAAGCATGTTTGTATGCTTTTATTTCACTTATTAGGCTACTTTGCATGTACAAACTATTATTGACCAACTATACTGGAAACATTGCTAAAAGATTCAGGGGAACGGAATGAGGAATGGAACACTGGAACTGTTGACAGGTCCATTAATGTTTAGGTACTTTTGGAGCTTGCTACAGAAGTACATTCTGACTCCAACCCATCCATATAAAATTATACCAATCCATGTAGTCTTACCAACAGAGGCAGAACCTAAACTAAAATGGTCCATGTCTCATCTGTGCTAAGTTAGCTGAGCGGTTCAGACAGACACACAGTTCTATTGATTGAGCTAGCAGCTGGGAGATGGCCTTCTCTCCATCACACTGTGAGGTCAGACCAGGTGGGACGACCCTGCTGAACCTGTGCTGGCCGCACTCTTACATCCAGCCCCGGATAGAACAGGATCAATCAGGATGACACCGGTGCTGAGGATGACAGATGTGTTCTGGTAACTATCAGATGAAAAAAAAAAAAGACCAAAAAACACACCAACCTAAAAATAACAGCAAGGCAGGTTTATTAACACAATGTTCTCTTGATGTCATGGAAACATAGGCTCTTATAGCACAGCTTTTCCAATACCTGAAAAGACACTTGAATGTGTCTTTGGAGATGTAAGGATGTTTTCCTGATACAAATGGAAGATGAAACTCTCCATAATCAAGACTCTGCCCTGCAAGATCAGCTTCAAGTACTAGCTAGCTCAATATAAGTCTAGCATCATGCTATCACAGCTGTGGCATGTGATTATCTAATCAGCAACATATTGTCAATCATTAACTAGTCTGTTACATATATTATTACCATGGACTACAGGTTCATCAGCTTCCCTCTGATGTCAGAACAGGCGTTTCTATCAGCATCAGGTGCACAACAGTCATTTGCTTTGCAGTCATTTGCTAATATCCTCAAAGTGGCTAAATACTGGAGGCATAGCTTTCTTATAAGCTAAAGATCATCATCATCATCATCATCATCATGACACATGGTTAAAGAGTGGATCTCTTAGCATCAGATAGATGAGGAGCATTCAGAGAAAAAATATGGCTGTAGCATAAAATGGTGACTTTATCAATTACACCTTGTCTGGCCATGGTAGGCTGCTTAGTAGTAACAGCACTAGAGAATGATATCCACAGAAGGAAGGGATGTGGCTAGGAGACAGACACATATATTAATATATTTAGGGTTTTATAGGCCTCATATATATATATATATATATATCGGCATAGAAGGGGACACAGAAGAGGCCATGATTCTGCTGCGGGTAGCGCTCTTTTATGGAAACACCAGCAGAAAGGCACATAACATACACCCAAACCGGGGAGAAGGTCACCAATAGCCATAGGCTTCCACCTTACGGTAGCCCCTCCTTACACACAAGCTGCACCCCAGACACAAAATAACACATAACATGTTTTTTAACTAACAGACAACTACATAAACAGCAATAAGTCCCTTTTCTGGAGGGTACATGCCTTCCATGAGACTCCTTGCATGGCCCTTGGCATGGCCATGCCTATATATATAGTAGTGTCGTGCAGAAGAGGAGTCAGGAGAGGCCATAATTTCTGCTCGAAAATGCCCCTTTATTTTGAACATGGCAGAAAAGCCACTTGCCTAATGCCTGAAATAGCTGAGAAGGTCATTTACAACCCATAAAAATTCCACTCTCCAGTAGACACTTAACTAGGCCAACTAAACCCACCACCCACCACATTAACAGACAGTAAACATATAAACATATCTCAAAATAACAAACAACATAAACAACAATAAATGGTCCTTTTTCCGGAGGCCATGTACCTCCAATGAGACACTTGTAAGCTCCAATGGCAGTGCAGCCAGTACACACACACACACACACACACACATATATATATATATATATATATATATATATATATATATATATATATATATATATATGTGTGTGTGTTTCCAGGCCATGTGCTTTCCAATGCGTCCCTGTTTTTGTGGTTCTGATATTGTATTTCTTGATATCTGTCTTCCATCTATTTTTTTGAGTTATGACTACGTCTAACATTGGTTTTCTTCTTTTTTATATTTTCAGTTTCTTAGTAACTTCTGAAACCTGTGGAATTACACAGGACTAATACATCAGAAATGTCTTATACATTTATCTACAACCAAATGGGTTTATGTGATTGAAAACGTTTATTCCAAACCTTTCAGTCGTAGTTAATCTATTGTCTATAGGTAATCCTCTAAAATAAGGCCATGCTTAGCTGCAAAATAACACTCATAAATGCTACTAATGCTTTACTGTTAACAGTTAACTAAGCAAATACAGGAACATCACTCAGAATTTTATGTTTACAATTTATTAACAATATTTTCCAAATGGTAATGGCAGAAGACAATAAAAATCTGTGAGTTATGTAGTGCCAGAAGCATTAATGCTAGTTTTTTGAATGATTTCCTTCAGGACTGAGCACTTATTAAAGAGCAGACTATTTCAATTTAGAGGTGATGTCAGTCAGGCACATTACAATACAAGGTATTGACTGTTTCATCCTACTTCCCCTCTGAGAGACCCACCAATCATCACATGCAGAAGCCAAGCATCTAGGCAGGACAAAAAATGACTTCCAATAAACGTTGAGATATTTTTCAAATGCAAAATGCCCTCCCGATAGCCTCATAGACTCCCAGTTAAGCCCAGCCTCTAGGCAGGACACAGAATGATGTGAAAGCCTGCTGTCCAATAAACATTGAGCTTTGCTCCATTAAAACACTGTGTATTTGATTCTGATTTAGGAATAAATAAGAACAGATTCTGCAATTGAGTTCAGCTAAAAGGCAGAGAAGCTCATTAAAGCTAGCAAAGACTAATCAAGGAATTCATTAAAACTTAATTATAATTAACCTGTGCTTAAGTAATGATGTGACTTGTACAGGGAAAACACAAAACTTTGCAGTAAACAAGGCCCTTTAGGACTGGATTTATGAAAAGATGCTACAAAGCAGTACCAAACCCAAAATACGTAACTGTTTAGCTCTCCCTGACACCGTCATTTGCTATCTCTTAATAACGTGCAGACAGATGCCAGACAGTCAAAATACGCACCTGCAGTCAATCTCTGCTGGCTATCTGTGAAACCAAACACTGCTAAACAGGAGCACAGTGTCCATTCAATGCACACATACACAGCTGCAGTCACTCCCTTCACACGCGACCCAAGCTACTCTCACGCAACTGCTCTCGACATTGCCTGTCACAGACTCATTCACTTTCTGCCATCTCCATATGCCTCTACCCCACTCATCATATCTGTATATCTGTTATGAATTAATAAGGTTCACTTTTATTTTTGATTAAGAAACACTGACTTTGTTAGTGGTATCTGGTGTCAATTGCATGGCTCTCAGTGGACAAATAGGGCCTGGAAACTATAGTGTTACCTATTTTGGTCAAGCCCAGATTGTTTTTTGCATGCTAACCTTGATGTGGATCACTCCCCCAATTTAGACATGGCCAATTTCCACTAGCTAGCTAGGTCTCCCCTCTGTCATGTGACTCTACCATGCCGGGAGGGTGAAAGACACGAGATGACACAGTGCTTTTTCATGTTGCCTTGCCAGGGTAAGACCTACTAACTGCTAAACATCTCCTGTATGACTCAAGTAAACATACTTTTCAGTAAGAGAATAAAGTTTCTCACTCATTTCGGCTCTTACTCCCGCTTTTCCAGCGTGAAATCCAATCTCACATGCCCATCCTGATTTCACTTCCCTACCCTCTGGCTGAATTAGCAAGTTAAATTGTTTTCAAAATCATCCAAGCCATTACAGTTTGATTTCAAAATCATCTGAGCCATTACATGCATTTAAAACTTTCTCACTGATTTTAACTTGATTGTGTACCAGCTTTGTTGCATCTATTGACGAATATATATGTTCACAAAAAGTCAGGCACATACACATCCTTTTGAGGTTCCGCCCATGGTTCCTCCAATAACATTGAGAGAATTGTGACCGGTAACCCAGGGTAACAAAATCAGAAAGGGGCTGTATGACTAGGCACCTCCTGATTTTACCAAGTCATGGCTGTCCTGAGGGCAACAACTGTGATGAAGCCCTCAGGCCAACAAAACACATCAGCCAATCAAAATCTCTTAGCGTCTGTGACATCATCAGTGTGAGCCTGTTTTCTTTTCAAAAGAAATTTGAAAGAAGGAGCAGAGCTAAATCAGGAGCTGCAAGCAGAGCTAACTGACCTGCTAAAGTTTCTAATCTACACTTCTATCAGACTCCTGCTTATTTTCTTCTGCAAAATGGGTAGTTAGGCACAGATATGTGTAGGTTTTGTTATTTTTGTACAACTTTACCGTGAAAGATAGCAAATGTTAGCTAGCTAGCTAGGTGAGCAGTTAGCCTGTCTTACAGTGAAAGTTATTAATGTTGGCTGCTTAGAACAAAAGTTACCATGCTCCACAACGCATAGCAGCATAATATTATCTGTAAATTTGTACATTATATGTACATTTGTGAAGGTATCTTTTTAATGTAGAGTTTTGAGAGTTTCCATCACAAAAAAACAGATTATTTTCTCATTTGGTCCTTTGTGAGCTCAAAATGGAAAGAAATAGTATTTTTATGAATTGAGTAATAAGCTAAACTGAAATATTTAGGCTGTAATAGCATGTTTTCAACAACATGTTTAGTCATTGAAATTAATGTCTTTGTGTGTTGCTGTGAGTGTTGCCCTGAGTCCATCATCATCATGTATGTTGTCCTGAGTCCATCATCATCATGTGTGTTGCCCTGAGTCCATCATCATCATGTGTGTTGTCCTGAAGGCATCATCATCATGTGTGTTGTCCTGAGTCCATCATCATCATGTGTGTTGCCCTGAGTCCATCATCATCATGTGTGTTGTCCTGAGTCCTTCATCATCATGTGTGTTGTCCTGAGTCCTTCATCATCATATATGTTGCCCTGAGTCCATCATCATCATGTGTGTTGTCCTGAGGGCATCATCGTCATCAAGTGTGTTGTCCTGAGTCCTTTATCATCATGTGTGTTGTCCTGAGTCCATCATCATCATGTGTTGTCCAGAGTCCTTCATCATCATCATCATGTGTGTTGTCCTGAGGGCATCATCTTCATCATCTGTGTTGTCCTGAGTCCATCATCATCGCCATGTGTGTTGTCCTGAGTTCATCATGATCATCATATGTGTTATCCTGAGTCCTTCATCATCATGTGTGTTGTCCTGAGTACATCATCACATGTGTTGTTCTGAGTCCATCATCATCATGTGTGTTGTCCTGAGTCCATCATCATCATCATCGTATGTGTTGTTCTGAGTTCTTCATCATCATGTGTGTTGTTCTAAGTCCTTCATCATCATGCGTGTTGCCCTGAGGGCATCATCTTCATAATGTGTGTTGTCCTGAGTCCATCATCATCATATGTGTTATCCTGAGTCCTTCATCATCATGTGTGTTGTCCTGAGGTCATCATCTTCATCATGTGTGTTGTCCTGAGTCCATCACCATCATGTGTGTTGTTCTGAATCCATAATTTTTGTTTTCTGTTTCCCTGTCTTCATACTACTACTACTACTACAACTACTACTACTACTATCACTACCACTAATAATAATAATAATAATAATAATAATAATAATAATACTTTCTTTGCTTGTAATGCTGCTTTTTTATGTTTAAATCTAATTTCCCCTTCAATAGCTTCAATTAATGGTCAGAAATAACCAAAAAACAATATGTATGTTTAGTTTATTTGCATCTATTGTTGTCTTGCTTTTGTTTTGTTTTTGTTTTTTTTAGACAAAGATGGAGTCTGATGATGATGATGATGATGATGATGATTTTTTTAATGTAATTCATGTTTAGTATGTATTTAACCTCTTATTCTCCAGGGTATATTTGGGTTGGTCCATCTGAATTTACCTGACCAAATTGTAAGGCAAGTTATTCAATTACTGCATGAAATAAATGCATATTTTTATTTTTTATTTTTATTTTTTAAATTCCCCTCAAATTAACAGAAAATGTGTTTTATGATCATACACATATTGCTATATACTTACAATTTACTGCTGCAAGCCAAAAATCTTAGACGCTCTTAGTATTTTATAAAAATAATTTTTACAAAGCAGATCACTGAAGAGACACCATCTGTTTATAGTTTATAACCATGATTTGTGGAAAAATGTGTCGACTTTCAGTACAAAAAAAATGTGACTTCAGCTTCTTCTATTATAAGGGTTCAAAATTACATTACCCATCTATTTGACTGGAAGGAAGACAGTTACAGCTCTCATATGACACCCACCTTTTGAATGTAGCTCATCAAATATGAAAGTTATTAAGAATATGACGAAATGCATTTTGGAACCACTGGTGGTTCCAAGGAGCTTAAGAAGTTAAACAGATTCAGAGGATCAGGATGTGTAATTCTTTATGGTTTGAATAAAACTATACAATATGGTATTTTTACTGACATAATGACAAAGAATGGTGGTTTTATTTAGCTGAAGTTGACTCCTTACAAAATAATTTTGGTTTTTAACATGTTGGGAAGTGAGTCTTTCCCTGGGATGCACTTGCACAACCCAGGAAGACAAAGACCTGGGCTTCATGATGATGCAAAAGTCATGAAGTAATTTAATTTACATGAAAATGATATTTAATCATATATTGGGATATGGGCTCAACAGGAAATTTTAAGTATGTTTTTGTTTGCTATCTTTTAAAATCTGCTACACGACACTTTAAAAGTAATACCATATTATGGATGTACTTCAACACGTTTTTCAACTCCAGCGGACTGCTAAAAAATCTATTGTTCTGATTTTTTTTTTCTTTCCAGGAAAACCAAACAGACGATGAGGAGAAACTTGCATGTGCTCAGCGCGAATTCTGACCTCACTTCAGAAATGCATCATTTTGGCCCATTTGAAACAGACCTTTGCCTCTCTTTTGTTCAGGATTTACTAAACTAGTTACTTTTTCCAATAATGTTATGTTTTATTGGGTTGTTCAATAATAAATTAATTGATTTTGATGTTGATTTTGAGAAATGTTACTTTCTCCTCAAAAACAGAATAAAAACATGTACATCAGATCACAAATTTGTTGACAGGTTTAATTAAGACACACAGTAGCATCATTCAAGTACTTTGTATCCACTTTATTTTCCATGTTGCTGCTTATTTTTACAAACCTTGGTGACTTTTTTTGATTAATCCAAGTTTATATACTTGGACATGCACATGAAAGTGTGACATTTATGATGAACAGCCAAAAAGTGTAACAAGAAGTAGTCGCTAAAGAAGAAAAATAAAATCATACTATCTAAATATGTAGAAAGTAAAGTATTTATACCTTATAAATTTATAGAGCCCCTGTCACCAGGGTTAGATCAAGCTTAAAGTTAGCTGGGTAAGAAGGAATAATGCATGATGAGAGAGAACCCTGGTTTAAGAAAGCTGAGAAAGTCATCTGTAATTTAAATTGTAATTTAACTAATTAGAACTGCAAACAAATGTTCAATCATCAGCAACACACAAATTATCCAGTTATAAATTTGTATAATTTACACAGCTTGTGCTAGTCATTGTTGGTGTGGCTTTTAAGCAAGTTAGTGGTGTGGACTTGTTGATTGTGCGCTAATATCTGAAAAGTTTTCTCATCATTACTTTGTAACAAATGTTTCAAAAGCACAGATTGGAATAACAGTAGCTGGCCAAACTCTGAAAACCTATAAATTTAATTGTACAGTATACAGCTGTATTAAATTCACTTTACCAATCAAATAATTTTCTCACACTGTTTGTATATTTTGAAGTGTTGTATTGTTCTGCCTACAGGGGATTTAAGACCCTTCCAACTGCTTGTAGATCCTGTATTATGTGGTATCTTGTTTGTCGTCCACAGAAGCTCATCAGTGAGGTCATCCCATCTTCAGTTTCTTACTCTGCAGAGAAACTGGGACTTGAGGTGATGAAAAAAGCGTTATGACAAATGATAGAAATTAAATTTTAAAACAAAATACAGCAGAATAGCAAACTAAACATTCTCATACAACCTACAGAATATTTTACATATGCATATTCCTGACAACTGCTGTCCCCTTAGATATGGATACATTTCAAGAAGGCATTTTTGTGACAGCTGAAAATCACTATAAATGGATTAGCAATATGATCTAATCACATCATAATGAAATAAATTACTGTATTATAAGACTAAATATTCTAGATTTTTTCAGAAGTATATACATACCTTTACAAAGTTAGCAACCTGGCGAAGAAACCTCCATGATGTTTCTTCAAATTCTTCTTCCTGTCATACAAATGCATACTTCGAATAGATTAATATGTGGCTTTATATCAGTGTTTTTCTGTGTTAAAACTTACTGGGCGTTGTCTATATTTACTAAACATTTTTGTTCATTTATCCACTTACAAACATCACAACAGAGTTTTAAAAATACTAATGAATGAATAGCATTACATACCATGAAGAATGATTTCAGTATTGAGAAAAACTGCATGAAGTCCTGTCTTGTCTCTGTCTTATCAGGCCATTCATGCCAGATTCTCCTCTTGACAGCCAGTGCATCATGACTATGGCATTCTAAACTGTTTTCTAATGGGCAAAACATGTGGAAGTGCATAGGTTGTGGTAAGTATATTGCATAATTGTGGTCAGAACATTTGGAGCAAATTACAATTACTAATAGTACTTGTAGTAGAATTGAAATAGCATACCGAATATTGTAAGTATTATGTGTCACATCAAAATAGTGTGATTAGAATTCCATCATTAAATGAGGCAGATAGAAAGAACAGCAGATAATTTTAGGATTTATGCAAATAACAAATAATTTACACTTCACATTAATAAAGTACTAAAGACTTACATTTCATTTTAATAAGGACAACATATATGATGATGATGATGATGATGATGATGATGATGGACTCAGGACAACACCCATGATGATGGGCTTAGGACAAAACACAGAATGATGGACTCAGAACAACACACACAATGATGGACTCAGGACAAAACATATGATGATGAAGGACTCAGGTCAACACATATTATGATGATGATGGACTGAGGACAACACATATGACGAACGACTGAGGACAACACATAATGATGATGAAGGACTCAGGTCAACACCTGATGAAGGACTGGACAACACATGATGATGAAGGACTCAGGACAACACACATGATGATGATGGACTTAGTACAACACACATGATGATGAAGGACTCAGGACAACACATATGATGATGATGAAGGACTCAGGACAACACACATGATGATGAAGGACTCAGGGCAACACATATGATGGTGATGGACTCAGGACAACACACATGATGACGAAAGACTCAGGACAACACACATGGTGACGAAGGACTCAGGACAACACACATGATGATGAAGAACTCAGGACAACACATATGATGGTGATGGACTCAGGACAGCACCTATGATGATGATGAAGGACTCAGGACAACACACATGATGATGAAAGACTCAGGACAACACACATGATGATGAAGGACTCAGGACAACACACATGATGATGATGGACTCAGAACAACACACATGATGATGATGGACTCAGAACGACACTCACAGCAACACACAAAGACATTAATTTCAATGACTAAACATGTTGTTGAAAACATGCTATTACAGCCTAAATATTTCAGTTTAGCTTATTACTCAATTCATAAAAATACTATTTCTTTCCATTTTGAGCTCACAAAGGACCAAATGAGAAAATATTCTGTTTTTTTTGTGATGGAAACTCTCAAAACTCTACATTAAAAAGATACCTTCACAAATGTACATATAATGTACAAATTTACAGATATTATGTTGCTATGCGTTGTGGAGCATGGTAACTTTTGTTCTAAGCAGCCAAAATTAATAACTTTCACTGTAAGACAGGCTAACTGCTCACCTAGCTAGCTAGCTAGCTAACATTTGCTATCTTTCACGGTAAAGTTGTACAAAAATAACAAAACCTACACATATCTGTGCCTAACTACCCATTTTGCAGAAGAAAATAAGAAGGAGTCTGATAGAAGTGTAGATTAGAAACTTTAGCAGGTCGGTTAGCTCTGCTTGCAGCTCCTGATTTAGCTCTGCTCCTTCTTTCAAATTTCTTTTGAAAAGAAAACAGGCTCACACTGATGATGTCACAGACGCTAAGAGATTTTGATTGGCTGATGTGTTTTGTTGGCCTGAGGGCTTCATCACAGTTGTTGCCCTCAGGACAGCCGCGACTTGGTAAAATCAGGAGGTGCGTATGACTCGACCCCACGCTGGCATTTTGAATCACGCCTAATGCTATAAATGATTATAATCAACTGGATTACACTGTTGTCCCAAAATTAGGTAGTGCTTAGAAATGAAAATGAAAGAAGGCAATATCAAGTACATAGTTCACTGAATCCATACTTCCAGAAATTTCTAAACGTCAGCTTGCCAAACCAGCAGGAGATTTTCAACACTTCTATCCTTACTTGGCGTATGACTTGCTCTGGGAATTTGAATCGTTAATGTTGATAAATGAGTAACTTCTATGGCCTAGCTACATGAAATGTTAAAGTGCTCTGAAAAATTCACATGGGTACATTTATTCCACTTATTTTTGGCACTCTGTTCATGTATTATTTTATTCATATAGAAATATAATATAATTTGGTCATCTTATTGAAAAAAGTTCTGAGTACAGGCTTCTTCAAGGATCATTCCTCAAGATTTTCCAACAGTTTCAGCCTTTTTCATGTCTAGGCTTATGTGAATCAAAGATCAACTTAGCGTCAAGTATGTCATTTCTTTAGAAACGCATATCTTAGCGTTAGGTAAGCACCTTATTTGGACTAATGAGGGTCTAAAAATATAAGCCTGTGTCTATACGGTCACACAGCATGTGCTGCATGTAATATAGGCAGTGTGTGTTGAAGTGTGTGATGAAAAGCTGTGAAAAAGAGTGACGGCATGTCATACTGAAGTTTATTCATGGAATCATTAGCATGGTATGCTGTTGAACACTGATGATGCAGGTTGTGTCATTATAGCATTTTCACCTTTTCCAGAAATAGGCCAGATCTGTAGACTGACTGCAAAAAGTCCAGTCTTTCACACCTGCATCACAGCACTAGTAAAGTGCTTTTACCGAGAAGGTCTTGTGGAAATTGACGGTTGGTTTATGGGCTCCTGATCTTATAACCTTTAAGGTTGCTTGCAGAAGTGGCAGTTTGTAAAAAAAAAAAAGGTTGTGTAAGTGACTTGCTCACCACAGAACTGAAACCCACTGTGATTACACTGAGTCTTTGATGTTCAGGGAAAAAATGATGTAGCTGTTGACTCATCACAGAACCAGCTGCATTAGGCCGTGGGTTACAGTCTAGTTTGTTCTTTTTTTCTGATGCTTGTTTCTCCGAGGCATGCTGGCTTAGGAAATGTGATTAGCACTTGGCTCTTGCTAGTATGAGAGTGAAATCGGATTCTGGGGTGAGGCTAATGTTGCATCACAGATGGGAAGCTGTTCTTGGATCAAGTCCTTCTGGGACTTATACTAAATGGTAAATATTGATCCTTTTCATTATGTGAAATAAAGTAAAAACTGATTAGTGAGGACACATTAATAAGTTTGGCACAGAATACTTAATGTGCTATTCTATGCAAGCAACGGATTTCTCTTGAGTGCTTACCAAATGATGTAGGCATATGTCTACCCCATGCATTTTAAGTGCCTTTATAGTCTTTGTGACATCTATATATATATATATATATATATATATATATATATATATATTGCTGCTGTCGGAAGAAAACCTTGTATCTCCATTTTTCAGTTTTTGACATAATTTGAAAATGCCTTTTGCCATTTACAACCCCATTTCCAAAAAAGCTGGGACGCTGTGAAAAATGTAAATAAAAACAAATTGCAATGATGTGGAAATCATTTAAACTCTATATTTCATTGAAAATGCTTCAAAGACAACATACCAAATGTTGAAACTGAGAAATTTCATTGTTTTTTGAAAAATATATGCCCGTTTTGAATTTGATGCCAGCAACACATTCCAAAAAAGTTGGGACGGGGGCAACAAAAGGCTGGTAAAGTTGTGTAATGCTTAAAAAGACACCTGTTGGTTGATTGGAAATAGGTCAGTAACATGAATGGAAAAAGCATCCCAGAGAGGCTGAGTCTTTCAGAAGTAAAGATGAGGAGGGGTTCACCACTCTGTGAAAGACTGCGTGATCAAATAGTGCAACAATTAAAGAATAACATTTCTCAACATAAAATAGCAAAGAACTTTTGCTTTTCATCATCTACAGTACATAATAACATGAAAAGATTCAGAGAATCTGGAGAAATCTCTGTATGCAAGGGACAAGGCCAAAAACCAGTATTTGCTGGCCATGATCTTTGGACATTCAAAAGGCACTAAATTAAAAACAGACATGATTCTGTAGTTCTGTAAATACTGCATGGGCTCAGAAAAACTTCTGAAAAACACTGTCTATGAAAACAGTTCAGTGCTGCATCCACAAATGCTAATTAAAACTTTTAAACACAAAGAAGAAAGCATATATAAACAGGATCCAGAAATGCTGCCACCTTCTCTGTGTATCAGTGTACAGTTCAAAAGCCAGTATTCATGGTATAGGGGTGCATTAGTGCACATGACATGGGTGACTGGCACGTCTGTGAAGGCACCATTAATTAACGCTGAACGATATATATATGTTTTGGTAACATATGCTGCCATCCAGATGATGTCTTTCTAAGAGAAGGCCTTGCTTATTTCAGCAAGACAATGTCAAACCACATTCTGCATGTATTACAGCAGCATGGCTCCGTATTAAAAGAGTCTGGGCCCTAAACTGGCTTGCCTTCAGTCCAGACCTGTCATCCACTGAAAACATATGGCACTTTATGAAACGAGAAATACGATACAAGAGACCCCAAACTGTTGAGCAGCGGAAATCCTACGTTAAGCAATAATGGGAAAACATTTCACTTTCAAAACTACAGCAGTCGGTCTCCTTAGTTCCCAAATGCTTACAGAGTGTTGTTAAAAGAAGATGTGATGAAACACAGTGGTAAACCTGCAACTATCCTGAGTTTTTTAGAACGTGTTGTTGGCATCAAATTCAAATTGGGCATATGTTTTTCAGAAAACAATAAAGTTTCTTAGTTTCAATGTTTAAGTTGTTGTCTTTGTACTATTTTCAATGAAATATAGGGTTCAAATATAGGGTATGCACATATATTTTCTTCCATATAGGATACTTGATCTAACTATTGTCTTCAAAAGTCCTTAATTAGCTGACTTGGGTGTGCTAAGTATGACTAGGCCTAAAGCACCAAGTTCATTCTATAGTCAGAGACATGCTCAAATGAAGTCAGGTCTAAACTGTTTTCTCAACAGGAAAAGTGAATGTCATTATCACTAATAGTAGTCTTCCAAAGCTGACGTGTTGTCCTAGGTGCAGTTTCCCTCAAATGTCACTAGATCCTCTGAATTAGGGATCACTAAGTAGTGGAAAATATGAAAATTGCTGCATACATGCTACAAGCCAGCTGACTCTCTAGCAGACTTGACATCACTAAAATACGTAAAGGTAGGTCAACACTATTATCACTAAATAACATCAACTATTCAAATGCTATCCAACGACCGACAAAGCCACTTGACTACTGCAATAATGAAAACTTGCTGGTTTGTGCAAGCATATTTTGGTGACCTTGCTAGTTATATGATGTCAAATATGTGTGCAGGGGTGATAGTTTGCATGTAGAATGTTTAGGACACAATTCGTATTTTGATGAGAGGTGCATCAGTCTAAGTATTATCCCTTGCGAGTTGATCCTGAGTGATGCTACAGCTATCTATAGCCAAAAGTCCAAGAAAGCAATTGGCTTCACTCTCTTTTGGTGAGTTGGATGGCCCTCCCTCTCCCCCCATCAATCAGCATGATGCTAGCTAATGCAGGCAAGTTTTAGTTAACATAACAGAGCTGGCGTTTAGAGCTCTCCTCCAAGCACATCCAGCTGTTCAATGATATTTGCATTAGCAGCAGTTTGAAAAGATGTGGTAGTTGGCTTCAGCTAGCCTTCAGCCTCCTAGCGCTGGTAGTATTGGGTGATTAGGGGATACCTAGCTAGTGGGTAGAATTAGACACAACTAAATTGGGAGGAAACATTGGAAAGATTGTCCCCAAAAATGAAATAAATGACTTTATAATGGGGGAGGGGGTGTACTGTAACATTCTGTCTTGCCCTGCTTTGTCTTTTTTTCTCTTGCCTTTGTTTACATAGGCTATGTGCTTTTGTTGTTGTTCTGATCTTTGTCTCTTCCCTGGTCCTGCCACCTTGTCATTTGTCCCACCTATCTCTTGTCTGTAGTTCTGCCCACTCATTAGTCCTAGCTGTGTCTGGTTGGTTCCATGTGTATTTATATCCCTGGTCAAGCACTTTGTCTTAGCTTGGAGTTTTGTGTTCTCAGACCCTGTTTTCTTTGTCTCCTGTTTGTTTTTTAGACTTCTTCATATTCTTTAGTGTTATTTGTAAAATTCCAACAAAAAAGTTCCTTGTAAAAGTTATTTTTATTACAGCAGTACTCACTGCATGCTGTTCTTCAAACACACAGATTTATATCAGTACATTGAATTGGTGAAACATGGAATGGCATAGCCATGGTCAACAGGTCTTATGATGACAAAGTATACCTTTTGCAGAATGGATTTCAGTTAATGAGTGTAACCTAATGCACCATATTCACAAACTAGTTTTTCCCCTATAAGAGCAGTGCTTTATTCCAGACACTACCACTACACTGACAGTTCTAGTGGGCTTCAATAGAAAAAAATTCCTGGAAAACGTGACAGTAAAGAAGACCACTCCATCTGCTACATGTGTCGCTACCCTCATGTACCAATTAACCTCCAGCCCCAACCTGAAAGAACCAGCGCAGCACAGCTGGGTTAGAGGTGCAAGAGAGCACACAGACTGTGGATAAATTATGCATCCACAGTGAAAGTGTGTACCCTGCTGCTTTTTTTGAGTAATTGCAAGCTCCAGGCACATGCTGTTCAACTGAAACCCATGTTGGAGTAGCTTTCTTTGAAATGAGAGGTCCAGCCATGACAGCTGGATTCTATTCATTTTCGTCTGGAACTAAGTACAGCATGTCTGATTGCCTTCTTACACAACGGATAAAAGAATAAGGAAGCAGATCCTGCATCATCATGTCTCGATGGCTAACCAAACACTACATCAAACTGCACCTTCTGTACTGAAAGTCAAGAGGTCTGTACTTTAACTGTGCCTTCAAATTTCAAAGATGGAAACATTTCTACACTGTAGAAAGGTCTGAGATTTGCACAATTTGCTAATTTCATAACAATTTCCCACTGTGAGTGGCACAGCCCCTTGATTTTGATCAATTTAAAAAATGTATTTATTAAATCAAAAATGTATTAATTTATGCTCCTGTAATGCTTTCTTTTTTACAATCCCCTAAATTCTAGGTGTTAACCAGGTAAGGGTGTGGTACAAGTACTGTGTAATTATTTTGGGTAAGATGTTGGTAAGTGTACAGTCTGTCTAACTAAATTAAATAAATGAAACTAAATGATTAGCAGTTTTACATACACACCCTGAATTGTAATGTATTGTCATTCATTTAGGCAGGAAAGTAAATAAAAACCACCTCAATGTACCTAAACTAAATACCAGATAAGTTATATGGCATAAAATGACAGCACAAAATACAAACATGGTTTTCTGAAGTAAACAGTAAGGACCCACCGTAAGAATCATTGCTTTCTTTTACAGCCCAGATTCAATTTTGTTTATAGGTAATAGACAGACTACATAAGACTCATTGTGCTTTATTTACGTCTGTTTATGTCATATAACTACCTGGTACATTTTACCCTGCAAAAATGGCACAGTGCTTTGGATTTTGGGTAACACTTTATTTAGATTGTCCACTGTAGATGCTCTGTATGTCTTTAGATAACATTCAACTAAACATCTATTAAATGCAACTGAACTTGAAGTTGAGTGTGGAAGATTCTATCCAATCTATCCCTAACACTAAACCTAAACCTAACCATAACTTTAAGGCACAACCTACACCTACTCCTAAACCTAACCCTAACCATAATGTTGCTGGTAATCAGCAATAAGAGTATCACCAGAAATTTTGATAATGATTTAAGTATCTGTAGATCATCTATAGGGGACCATCCAAATAAAGTGTGACTGGATTTTGTACCACATACGCACTGAGTTAATACCTAGAACCTTTAGTGTAATTAAATAAGACTGACTTGGAACTAATCATCATGTTACCTAAAATAGTAACCTAGTGCCACAAATAGCGTAGGACCTAAAAATTACCGGTACTGACATACCACGGAAAACTATTTTTATGTGTTTAAACACGTAAATATTTGTCAAATTAGTTCTATCCAGCAAACATGCTTTCCATGTCACTTTTAATGGCTCTCATAATATTGTAAAGAAGGTCTTCATAGCGACACCTTTTCTATCGTCTTATCAATGTAAGCTGTTCTTAGCATTGAACTGCATTGTTAGTGCATTGCTTATTGTAGAAAGCCAAGTCCTGATCTGTTTCTTTACTGTTGTATGCACCCAAGTCAGAAACATATCAAAACAAAGAGAGAAAAAAATTACTAATAATTTCAATTATGCCAAATATTTGAGTTAGGCTAATCATTAACAGTGGCAAACCTTGAATATTAGAGCTAGGCCTTTAGTTTAGGCCATCAATCAAAGCACTTCTATAATCCTATTTTCCATTAACCATCCCTGTAGGGTAGCATTAAGCTAACAATGGTGCACATTAATATTTTGTGATTGTTTTGATATTAAACATTGACATTTGAAGCTTGTAAAAGACAATAGATATTTAACACTGTAAGTTGCAGTTTTACTCTTTCAGTAAAGAGCCCTGGCATAGAACTGATGCTATTTTCCACTTCTAAGAACAGACTGAAAGACGGCTACTTGCATTCATACATTGGTGGTTAAGCTAATAAATCAGGCCTTCTGTCGAGCTCCTACAGGCCTAGAGCTAGTTTAGATTTATCTAAAATTTAGATTTTGTAAAAATGTATGTATTCTTTCAATTTGGGTTTAAGGACTTGATCCTATACCATAATTGATTCTCTTTAGAGAAGTCTCTAGTTAGTGTCTAGTTGTTTGCTTTGCTGATGAAGGTCCAATTAAGGCACCTCAACTCTCTTGTAGTAAATAAAAACAGTACATCTCTGATCTTTTCATGGACTTTAATCATTAAACAGCCATAGTCTCCAGGCTGACTGTGGTCTCCATTTGGCTGTATAGCTCTTAGCGGCTTCCTTACAGGACAAACCAGACCCACTTAGGAGAAGTCCGGAGCCAGCTGCCTACGATGACAGTACACAACATGTAGATGTTTTGTCAGTCTGTGACGAGATATGGGAATTAGTCTGATTCACTTACGGGAAGAATGGAGACGAACCAGAAGTCAGAGGCCTAGATGGCAGTAAGGATTGCATCGATAGGAAAGCCAGAGCAAAAACAAAAACATGATCATTAAGTCTTGTTAGAGGCTGTGATCTGGGCTTACCAAAAGCAAAGACTGTTTACGCTCATGACACCACTTCCGTTTGATTCTCTTTGTGAAATGGACTACTTGTTTTTTTGGCAGGTCAACTACTTTCAACTGATTTCTCACTAGCCAAATAAATAAAAATTAGATTCCAATTAAAGTAAACCTGACAGCTTTTTTACCTTGTTAGTTCAACATACGCCACTTTAGAGAGGTCAAATATTGTCTCTGACTCACTGACTTTAAGAAGGTGTTCAAGTCTTTTAATTTTCTTCCCATATCAGCCTAAATAGTACTGATGTAGATAATCTTATTGTTTTTGTAGGAATTGAGTCATAATGAGATATATACATAGCGCTGTTATCGGAAGAAATAGTCCAACAGTCCAATAGTAACTTTACAGGAGAAGGAAAAAAACATACTTTACTTTTAATGTAAGTCAATGGAACCAGACTTTGTTCCAAGTCATTTTGGGTCATTTCTTTTGGTCCATTCATCATGAAATTAACACACAATATAAAAGGCAACAGGCATTTTCAAGTTATGTCAAGAACTAAAAAAAGACAAAAATGGAGATACGAGGTTTTCTTCCAACAGCAGCAATATATTACACACACATATTTCAATAGAGAAAAGTTGACCAATGGAGTCAGCAGTCAAACCAACTGCATGTTGTCATTTTCAGCTTAGTACCACACAAAATGGAGGTTCTACAAATATGTTTTAAAATTTGCTTGTTTATTTAGCCCATGATATTTTTAGATGTGAAGCACCTCTTACACCTCAATTGTAACTCATTAACTCACTCTGAGCTGGCTTATGTGCATGGTAGGGAGCTCCACCACCAAAAACTGTAAGTGACTACAACCTGTCTTCACAAATATTTAAGGCTGTTTAATTGACATTGTAGTCCTTATTGGTGCTAGTTCTGTCTAGCACTGCTGCCGTGCTGAATGTAATTATGATAAAGTTCGGAGTTTTAAGTCAGCATGTCATAGTTTTTCATGTTCATGATGTTTTTTGAATGTATTTGTTTAACAAACTTTCAAACATGAATCCATGTTCTTAAAATTGATGTTAAATTCAGTGCAGGAGTGTCTTCTGAAGTCTGAGCAGGACCACCGAATACAATCAAGTGAATCTCACTGATCAGCGTGGCCCAGATCTAAACATTGTTTGTTCTGTTGGACACTGAACTGCTGCTTATTCTTAAAATTATTCACTGATTAAAGAAATTTGATAATGAAATTTTAGCTCAGGTGAAGTTGTAAAGACTTAGTAACATTAACCACAGCTGATTGCCAGTTTAGCTAACCAGACTAGTTTACATGGATATCCTCCTCTAGTTCTGTAGTCAGGTGACACTAATGTCAATAATTGTTATTTTTCTTTTGGGGGTTTGAAACAGAGTAGTGTAACAGCAAGAACATCTCAGATAATATGAGAAGTACATTCTCTGTCAACATGTCTTCATTTAAAAATGGCCAGCTAACCAAAACTAGTTAGCATGTTAGTGTTATGTTATGCCTGCTGGCCTAGAGTAGGATCAAATGTAATAGAATCTCCTCCTAATTCAATACGCACAGTTATGTCCAGCTTAGCAATATTTTGCTATATATTCATTGCTGTTGTCATGTGGTTTTAAACAACAGAGGCTCAAACCTACTCAGATGGAGTGCAAACCTAGGCAAAAGTTCAACTGGACTGACTACAAGAAAGCATAGTTAGGGTTGGAAAATGCTTGAGTGATTGTGCTTTTTACATGGTTTTTATATTCATTTGGAAGATTTGTACTTTACCCAAGTATTAGTGAAATCACGTAGTTGTACTCTCACTTAATTATATTTCCAAGAGGCAAAAATATGCGTACACACTTTATTTGACTCCATATTTCCACTTTTATGTTATTAAAATACTCATGCAGTCTCTTAAGTTTATTTCTCTGTAATTTTCCACCTTCTAGTGCATGACTCAATGCCACATCAATGGATACTTGATTACCTAATTCTGTACAAGGTCAATAAGACACTAAGAGCCTTTGTCAAGAACTCAACTGGAAGTTAACACAAGAAGCCACTTCAAAAACAAACAGCCAGGTGACCATAGTGTGTGACTATAATATACTAGAGATGCTCTGTAATCCTGAATCAGTGATCAGTAAGAGTGGTATGGATACAAGTTCAAGAACAGAGCTACTAATTACCATCTTCTGTACATGGATGACATTAAACTGTATACCAAGACTGAAAGAGACAGTAACTTACCAGGATCTACAATGAGGACATTGGGATATCATTCAGGTTGGAGAAGTGTGGTCAGTTGATAGTAAAAGAATCAATGTGATCAGGATGGAGGCCATAAAACAAGACAGGGCAGCTAAATATCTGAGGATCTTTCCCATGAGGTGGAAAACGTCTATAAGTTCTGTTTAGCAAGCACCATCCATAATAAAGTACAGGCTATATGTCATCTTCAAGCACAGAGCAAAAATCCTAAATGGGATTGTGTACTGTTAGCTACATGCTACTGTCACAGACTTACAATTAAATGTGGATGTGGGGTCAGTGCGACTGTGTTGTCTATACTTTTTTGTATTTGCAACTTTTTCTCATTGATCATGCAAAGTTCTATATTGTTTTCTTTAAAAACGGATAACTTAAGATGTGAGAGCTTGCTTTTCTGGATTGTTACTAGCTCTGAATTCATTATTCTTTTCAAATTACAGTTACCCATGTAGCTGCAGTAAAACTATCAATGTTATTATTTTAGATTAGAAAATGTTTATAACAAAGTGAAAAAATTGAGGAGTTTAAAAACTCTAGTAACATTGCTTTGTCTGATCCACTGATACTAGCACAACACACACTAACATGCTAAGACCACGTCAGTGTCACTGCAGTGCTGAGAATGCACCCAAATTACACCTGCTCTCTGTTGGTTATGTGGGGGTCTTGGCTATTGAAGGATAACAGGATAAAGGCTAACAAGTATGCAGAGAAACAGATGGACTACAGTCTGTAATTGCAGAACTACAAAGTGCACCAATATGGAAAGTGGAGCTGATAAAATGGACAGTAAGTGTAGATACAAGGAGGCACTTTATGAAGGGATCAGTCAATGTATGTGCAGTGATATATTCAGAAACGCTCAGAAAATGAGTTTCTAGTGTAACATAAAGTTTTGGCCTTACTGCCTACTACTAATTCAACTTTATTGTCCTTTGTGTGTACACTTCTGAAGGTGTAGACGTCTACAAAAGCCTCCAAGTCAGTCTGCTTAGCCTACATGTGGGAAAAGGCTGCCATCTGCTGGTGCATAGAAGGGAGAACAGTCTGTCTTAATATCTCTGAAAGCTACACCACATAAGGTTTTACATGTAATGGTTATGCTTATGCTGCCTGATGCCTGAGACATTGTTTTACAATAGTTTTAAGATCACCTTAGATTTTTTTTCTTTCAGATTTAACAGTATTTTACCACTATCAACATTACATATAAAAACTCAGAAGACAGTGTAGATTCACTGATCGTAAATAAAATGGCTTCTTTTGTGTTGTAGACATCACCACAAAAAAGGTGGCCACTTGGCGAGTAAAGGGATAATGTTTCATGCTGAACTCACAACTAGACTGGTAAGTAAACAAGGGAAGGAGTAAAGAGGGAGGAGGAGAGACTATGTGGAGTTTAAATTCATCCTACATATAGCCCCTTTTAAGGGGGAATTCCACTGATTTTTCTAAATGTCTGCATAATTCAGTGAAGATTGAGATTTAATTCAGAAAAACTTGCTGGTGGTAACAGACATGTGGTCACCATGTCTACAACACACATATGACCATTTTATTCACTTTCCAAAACCGCCAGTGAACCTATACGTGTCTTCTGAGTTTGTAATGCTGTTTATACATAATGTTGATAATGGTAAAATAGGAATAAATCAGAAAAATAAGTTTTCTTTGGGGACTATTGTGCCTTACAACACCTTTCATGTATCCCTCCACCATTAAAATAAATTGATTGAAATACATTTTAGGTCAAAATTTTATCACAAAAGTACCAAAAAACAAAAAAAAAAAAAGAAAGAAAAATGAATGCAATAACCTTCTGAGACAGAGCTTCTAAAGGCATTACACTCTTCAGACCTCTGGTTCCTATCACCACCACTGTAAACAAATTCTGATTCAGTTTCTCTAGAAAGAAGCACTTTAGACGACCACTCAAGTCTAAAAGACTTTATTTACATCTTAACCACTTAATAATGCAGAAATTTAGCAAAATTCGGGGAATTAACCTTTAAGTAACATAGCAATTAATCAATAACTAATGACAGAAATAGGAACTAATATTATTTTAGATTGTATTATGTAGTTTATAATCACTGCTAAATTGTTTAGTAATATCTCAGTTATTCTTTAACTAATTAATAGAAATGATAACTAGCATATTGTTTTAGATTTTATTAAGTAATTTATTAATTTGTTAATTAATGTGATGCAACTGAGATAGTAAGAACTAAGCTAGATCCTTTTTAAAAAGGGTTCTATACAGCACCAAAAAGGGTGCTGACAACGAAACAATAGCAAAACCTTTAACCCTTTTTTGGTGACATACAGAAATCTTTTCAAAAAGGTTCTATATAGAACCATTTAGGGCACGTTCTCTATCAATCTAAAGAACTCTTTCATGATGCAAAGAACCTGCTGCTGCATGGGAGAGTAAAGTTAAGTGAAGTTAATGGATTTGTAGAACTGTGCATTAGTAAAGAAGGTTTATGTGCCTGTATGCAATATCCAAAAGAGAAATCACAAGCAAGGTGTGCTCATTACTGTGAGCACTGTGCTTTTGGCTGTATTGTTTGTGTTACTGTTGTTCTGTGTTTTGACCTTTGCTTATGATTCTGACCCTGACATCGGCTTGCCCCTATACTGTTGCCATTGTTGTCTTATATATATATATATATATATTCTACAAACACTGTATGGACAAAAGTATTGGGAGACCTACATATTACACCTACAGGAGCTTTTATGGCATCCCATTCTAAATCCATTGGCATTAATATGGAGTTGTTCCCCCTTTGCAGCTATAACACCTTCCACTCCTCTGGGAAGCTTTCTAGCATCTCTTGATTTTGCCAAGTCGCAACTGTCCTGAGGGCAACAACTGTGATGAAGCCCTAGGGCCAACGAAACACATCAGCCAATCAAAATCTCTTATCGTCTGTGACATCATCAGTGTGAGCCTGTTTTCTTTCCAAATGAAATTTGAAAGAAGAAGCAGAGCTAAATCAGGAAGTGCAAGCTTTCTACAGGATTTTGGGGTGTGTCTGTAGGAATTTTTGCCCATTCATCCAGGAGAGCATTTGTAACGTCAGACTCTGATGTTCGGCGAGAGGGCCTGGCTCGGAGTCTCTGTTCTAGTTCATCCCAAAGCTGTTCAATAGGGTTGAGGTCAGGGCTCTGTGTGGGTCAGTCAAGTTCTTCCACACCAAACCATACCTTTATGGACCTTGCTTTGTGCACTGGGACACAGTCATGCTGGAACAGAAAAGGGCCTTTCCAAACTGTTCCCACAAAGTTGGAAGCATGGAATTGTCCCAAATGTCTTAAGGGGCCTAGGCCAACTCCATAGCATTATCCCTCCTCCACCAAACTTTATAATGGGCGCAGTGCAGTCAGGCAAGTAACGTTCTCCTGGCATTCGCCAAACCTAGACTCATCCATCAGACTGCCAGATAGAGAAGCGTAAGTCATCACTCCACAGACCACGTTTCCACTGCCCCAGAGTCCAGTGGCACCGTGCTTTACACCACTTACTTTTGTCTGTTTAGTGCACCATTAGTTGTCCACCATTCACTCATTCTATTATGGCCCAACCCCAAATGGGTCATAACAAAAATGTGAAAAATGAAATGTATGGTGTGATGTAATAACTCCGTGCAAAATACAAAATGCAGCTGGAATTTCATGCTTGTTTGTTTGTTTTTACCAAAGATATCAAATAAGAATCTGAGGAAGGTGCTAGTACATGGGTCAGGGGAGTGCAATATGATGATATTTTATCAATGTCATGATAAATTTTGCTATGACAGGGTTTTCTGAGCATATTAATGATAACGAGTACTTAAAGAACTGCATGTTTCATTACAAGGAGAGCATAATTAGTCATGTTTGACTGAATTTAGTGGTGCACAATAATCATTGTACTTAGTCCTAGTCTTTGATAGTATTTGTGGCACTACAGGTTCTTTTTTTGTCTATTTCAAGTTATAAAACCTTAGAAAAATGATATGTCATGAAACATATCTTGTATAATGAAATTGTCTTCAGATGTCATGACATTACGTTTTTGCCATTTCACCCACCCCTGGCATCGGCACTAGTAAACTAGACATCTGTTGTCTATGATATGAACCTTTTTATTGACATTAGTATAATGACATGCGCAAGTGTAGTGCTATGGGCCTTTTCTGTAGCATGCACCTTTCTTGCTGAACACTAGATGGCATAACTAATTCAAACATTCAACAGATCAGAATGAAATCTGCTACTTTATGTATTACAGAAGTGTAGATGGCCATTGAGCAAGCCTTTTATACTCATTCCTCTGTTTTCTTGCATTTTTATCATTCTAACTGTTGGTGATCATTTATAATGTCCTTTCACTCTGATAATTTTTAGAAGATTTGATCAATGATAAAAGCTTTTATTAATAGTATTTGTTAGCAGGATGGCAATATTACAGCATTTCCATGTGTGCTGTAATGGTAGATAGGAGATATTTTCTTTGCACTTAGGTCAGGTAAAATATGGAGCCACTAATACTGCAGCTCTGGTCCCCATCCCGCCTTTTTCCAATCTCCCCCGCCCCCCCTGCGGTCCCACCTGCGGGACATCTGTCTCTTGGGGCTCAGCCTGCTTTGACAAACGGAATTCAACTCAACTTTCGGTTGAGAGATAATCATTCCATCTGTTTCAGCCCTCTGCCCCCCTTCCTCCCCTCTTTGCCAGAGTGGAAGTGCACAGATATGTGGGGCGTGTGTAATGCACTCGTTCGCTTGTGGACCACTTTGGAAGCTGCTATCAGAGGCCGTGCTGCTGTTCCTTCGGACTTCAGGAGAGGAGGGAGGGAGTGATATGCTGTTTTTGACACATGGAACGGTGGGGTGAGGGGGGTTCTGGTGATGGAGTTCCAGCTGTTGTTATGGGGCTAGGGCCTTAGCAACAATAACAGCTGCAAAAGGCCAAGAAAGCAAAAGTGATTACACTGCTAAACAGTTGCTCCATGTTGGACATGTCAATATTATCTTAATAACGGGTGCTTCTTGACTGTTGGTGATAGTAACAAGGATCGAGCGGTTAATGGAGCAGTCAGGGCTTGAAAGAATTCCCAGAACTGCAGTATTTTAAACTGATTTGTTCTGTAATTCTTCAATTTAGGCAGCTATTCTCATTCTCTTGCTATGATATTGTAGTAAGGAATCAAAATCACTAAACATTTCACACATTTTTTTTATGTCATGTATGTCAGTCAGTCACTGAGTAAAAAGAGAATGAGACATTTAGTAAGGAAAAAAACTAGTAAAATGTTATAAAAGGTAAGACACTAGATCTGAAAAGAGCCAGAAGAGATGAATATGTGGATATGTATGTATGTGCAGGATCTGAGGCAGCATATAATCATCTATTATTTACAGTATATTACAGATATCCAGAGGGAAGTGGATAGAGGAGGTGATGTTCAAGGTGAGAGGCGTCAGATATAATCTATAATCTATAATCTGTTATCTATAAACGCTTTGCGAAAGAGTGAAATATGCAAAAATGTTATCTAGAAACCTCTCACTTATCTGACAACAACATAACACACATATATAAAACACAAGATAGTAAGAAAGAGGTTGAAGGAAAACAAACAACAAAAAAAGCCAAATATCCCAGGTCTTCGAAAACATTACTGTAATTGTTTGATTTAATGAAAAGTATAACATGCTCAAACAATTTGAATGCAAATTAATTTAAGAGTAGCTAACTACATTTGAATATTCATACAAATACTAAATATATTTCAATAAACCAACAATTATTTTTTTACAGATATAATCAGTTGTGTTTTCATTTCTCAGCAGGTCTGGCACTTACAGGAACCTTTGCGGTACCCATCCTCAGTCCACATTTACTCATTTATTAATGTTTAGTTTTAAATTGAATAGTTGTTCAAACAGTTCATGAGGCAAAGTTGTCAGATTATAATGTGAATTTAAAAAATAAGAATACTAAATAAAATAAATAAAATATACATTTTAAAAGTATGAAAAAGTCAGATAGTAGATAGATGTATACAAAAACATAGTTATTTATAGATACTCTGTGGAAATGATTTCATAGATAATATACAGTTACATATAGCGATAGTTATCTGTTTGTGGTTTGCCTGTTAGAACCATGCATGTTTTGTTTAGTCTATAAAGGTTCCTGGCATGCTAGACTGCAGGTTTAAGGGAAAGCCCCCAAAAGCTCCCAAAAGCGCACACCTTGCTTTACAATTCAAATGATCCTGGTTAATGGATAAGAGTCCAGATGTGTGTTTGTGTGTGTGTGTGTGTGTATGAGTGTGTGTGTGTGCATGCGTATGTGCGTGTGTGTGTGTGTGTGCGTGTGTCCAGAGGGATGCAGTGAGGAATCACTTCTAAGAGCCAAGCACAAGTCTAAAGACTAATGAACTTTCCAAAAAAAGCAAAACAGGGAAAGTCCCTCTAAAATAATTAACCGATTGACATTATGCTTGGAAAGCTCCCGTCCAGCTCTGAACCCTGAGCTCAGTTCATCATATGGTTTTAAGGCATGATTCATTCTGTGTATCTGCTAACGTTTTTCTTTCTGCATGTTGAAGTGTATGGCATCTGGGGTAGGAAATACGCAGCTGAATCTAAAGGGAGCATGGAATTACGGGGGGATTAAAAGCTTTTCTGGAAGAGTGTCAAAAAGTGCTGAATGAGCAAGACTAAACGTCGGGATGGCGGTTGGGCAATCCTCACATGTGCTGCTCACCAATGCACACATAATATCATGTACGCGTGCATGTACAGCAGCATATTTTAGTATTGTGAATATAAGCAGCTTTTTGACACGGATCGGGAAAGGAGGAGGAAGAAGCCAGGGATATAGATGAAAGATAGAGACTTTGAATAAAGAAGAGGAAGGATGGGAAGCAGTGACCATGACAAACAAAAATGAAATAAAATTGATAAAACAAAGTTAAATAAAATAAAATTGAAAAATCCAATTAATAAAAAATGTACATCAGACATCAGCATTAAGTGGGAATTTAGTTTTATTTATATTTTTCTAATGCATAGTATTGTTATATTTAACACTGAAGTTCAAACACTAATAAAACAGCTTTCTCCAAACAGAAAAATATATATGACATTATATTAATTACTTTTAATTTAAGTTAGTATATTTTATTGTAAAGATTGTACATTTCAAAGTTGCTATGCATATTTCTAAAATCATTTTCATGCATTATTTAATTTACAAACTGGGCTGGATTAGAGAAGTAAAGTATTGTTGCTATTTCCTGGTGCTGAAAATCATGTCTTATTATTATTATTTTTAGTGTCATACCTCTTTTAATATAACTCATTATATGATATCAGACTATATATTATGTGTACTGTTCTTAATTACTTGTAAGTGAACTACTGTATAATGCCAGTTTTCTGTCAGGGTTTTATTTTTTTGCAATCCTTTGTTTGATTTTCACATTACTGATAGACTTACAGTACTGTGCAAAATTCAGAGAAAACCCTTCATTAACATAATTTCCTATTAAAACAGCAACTGCAATTAGTACAATTGCAGCATCAGATAAAAAGAAAAAGTATATTTAATTGAAAAGTACACAAAATGCTCAACAGCTAAATACAACACATTTGTCAGTATTTAGTGTTTCCACTCTTTCCTTATTTCAGCTTCAATTATTTTCAAGGGTTCTTGCCTTCAGTTTTTGAGGAAATCTGTGCAGATATTATTACATGCTTCCTGTAAACATCTCCAAAGTTCAGCATTAGTACTCGGTAGCTTTTTACTTCTTTTTACCTCTTATTTTCTAAATAATTTACACATTCAGTGATGTTGAGGTCTGGACTCTGGGGTGGCCAGTCCATTGTTCTGAGAACACCAGCAGCTTCTTTGTTTGAGAAGTACATCTTGATTCTCTCAGCAGTGTACTTTGTCTTATTTTACTCTAAATAATCCAACATTTTCCAGAGGATATTGCATGATGTATTAAAATTAGTTTGTACTTCATGATGACTTCAATCAAAAACTTATCACCAACTCTGGATGTTATACATTCCTAAATGCTGCAGTGATCCTGTAGACATGGTTCAAAAAGTCTTTTATTGCTTTAGCAGCATAAATACTGCCTTCTGTCACTTCCAATGATCTTAAATTTAGATATATTACTCTATAAAACTTTACTCCACATCTCATATGTCCAGTTTTGGTGTTCTTGTGCATTGGTGTTCTTTTTCCTTTTCTCAGTAACAGCTTCTTGACCTTTCAGACTCATAGTGTTGAGTTGTCTTCTCACAGTGCAAGGATGGACAGAAGTAAGAGTGAAGCATTTTCTCTGTTGTTCTGCTATTTATTTGTTAGTGACACTTTTGGTGTTCTATCAGGTCTTGTACAGCTGTTAGGAGTGCCATTTCCTCTATATATTTTTCTATTGTCTTTGCCCTTCCTTATTAGATTCAAAGAAATCGCTTTTAGCCATTTCAGATGCATGAAAAAGAAATATGCAAGGCAGCTGAGGTGAGTTTGGGTAGTTGCTTATGTGAATGTTAATGCCTTTTGAACGTCAATGTCAGTGACTCTTTTAGGACCAGCTTTGCTGTGGAGGACACAGCTTTAACCATCTAGCTTTAAGATTTGAAGGATGAAAGTGTTAAAGTGGCAGTTGGGTGCACAAAACAAAAAACAGACAAATTAAATACTGGTAGATTTGATGTTATACTTAGTATTGAAGGCTTTGGTGTAATGTTCTGTTAAATATATAGCTTTCCTGGTGCTGAACAATGAATGACTCATAGTTAACAACTGTTCTGACCTGTAAATGATATATATATATATATATATATATATATATATATATATATATATATATATATATATATATATATAAAGAAAAAAAAACTTTGAAGAACTTTTCACTGATCTGCACTGAAAATCCCACAATCCCAAAATTATCCAGAGGCACAATAATATCCTTCATCAGTTGGGGATTTGTAACCTCTCATAACCTACAGGTCTTTCAACTTCCGCTCCTCGGCTTGTGTTTACCTCCTTCCAGGAATGGAAACAGGTCTTCTCAGGAATATCAAAGAGAGGAACACAGTGAATGGGCTGTTTTATTAAAAAAGCCACCCACCCAAGACTGGATCACTTTACATATTGAATCATATAATCCCCGTCGTCCTGCCTGCCTCTCGTTCTGCCTGGGAGTGAAACAGTACCTAACAAGCGTAGTGTGTGCATGTGTATGTGTGTGTGTGTGTGTGTGTGTGTGTGTGTGTGTGTGTGTGTGTGTGTGTGTGTGTGTGTCTGTGTCTGAGAGAGAGAGAGAGAGAGAGAGAGAGAGAGAGAGAGAGAGAGAATGTGTTTTGATATTGATCCGTTGGCCCACCACTATAAGTATGGTGGATTTGAGTGAAAAGGGATCCAAATTAAATTAGTTGACTGTTGCCCAATATTTGAAAATGTGTTTGGAAATGCAGAAAAATTGTATTTTTCTTTTGTGAAATCCTCATTGGTGAAAGGCTTCCTCATGTGAAACCAGAGCAGTACACAGCATGTTTGTATATTCTTGTGCTCCCTCACGCCCCCCGCATATGCATTCTTTCATCGCCCCCTATCATTTCATTGTGAATCCTTACGTCCCTTATTCGTTCACTCATTCTTCTCTGGAGTCTGTTATCCTGCCCTCTCTCTCTCCCATATTCACCTCCTGGTCCACGCTCTCTCTCTCTCTCCCCCTAGTTATTTTTCACTCGTAAATCCTTTAAAACAGTCAGGCCGTACCAGGGGCCACCCGACACGCAGGCCCCGCAGCCCCCCTCCCCAGAAAAAAAAGCCAGTTCAAACTCGTTAGCACTTTTAATGAATGGCCGGTCATTAGGAGGCAGGAGCAGGCAGTGCTCACGTCCACTGCTGTCTCGTTCCGCTCCCGATGTCATTCATTCACAGCCAAATGTGGTGACATCATGGCACATTACATCATCAGAGCGCTGCTTCTCCCATAAAATGCATCTGGACTAAATGTGATTGGTAATGCTGTGACCGAAAAGCTCTTCTGATCTGAAAGTAAACAACGCTGATGCAGGACTGAAATGAGAATTCCACCAGTTTTGTAAAATTTCTGCATAAGTAAATCGTTAAAATGTAAACAAAGTCATTCAGAGTGGTTTGAAATGTGAAATGTGCTGCAAGAGAGTCAGAGTCAGAATAGTTTGCAATGGTGATAGGAACCAAACGTCTCAGAAAAAAAGTGACTACGTGAAATGGTTATAAAATACATTGCTTGTTGTCTAACGCATTTTTCAGATAAGCTTTGGACCTAAAATGTATTAAAGGGTGGAAGAGCACATGCAGGCCATTATAAGGAGAAACAGTTCTAGAAAAACTTTGTTTTTTATTTTGCCATTATCAACAATGCATATAAAACTCACAAGAGACATGTGATTGTTTTGGATTGCAAACAGAATGGCTGTATTTGTGTTGTAGACATTTCAGCTCTTGGTTTCTTTTGCCAATCTGACTCTGCACAATTTCACATCAAGATATTCGGAATGACTGTGTTTACATCTCAATGGTTGAATTACACAAAAAACAGTGCAGTTCTACCGTTATTTAGGTCATTCACAAACTGCTTTACTAAAACACCAGTCTCAGTATTAGACTCCCGTCACTTTGCTGGTAAATCTTGGGCCACAGGGTTGTTTGCTACCTGATGTTTCTGGTGCATGCTTTGAAGACAGAATGCAAATGATCACTGATGTCAAGTCAGTGCATCTGTGATGTCATTTCGTAATAGGTCACAATATCTTTATTTAATTTGAACAATATTTGAAGAGTTCCTTTATAGTCACATTAACTTAGCTAAAGACGTCTAACATAGAGAAGAATTCTCCCATTGAACTCTATCTTTTGGCCTTTTGGAAGAGGAACAGAGTGTACGGTTTCATTCTTTCATTGTTCATTCAGGACAACTAAGTTCACAGCATGGCCAGTTTAAAATTGATGACATGAGAAATTAGTGTAAAACAGAGAGATGGCCACAGTTATGTTGGCTCAGGACTATGTGTCACCATGAAACACATGTCTTTAAAACAACATGTTGACCATGCAATACATTTTAAGCCTTTTCTTTAGGACTTGCGTTATGAATGCTGTTCTCCTAACACAATGCCTGGGTAATGATGTTACTTATAGGCCAATGACAGCAACAGCAGCACATCTAAACTTGCCTGAACTGCATACGTTATATCTCTCAGAGCCAATCTGCCCACACATCTATGTACAAACAGCATCAATGACTGGCACAGCATCAGTTCAGTTGTTTTGAATGACTGTGTGTAGGGAAAGAGTGGATGCAATTACCTATGTCAGGCTTTGCTTTCGATTAAGACAGACAGACAGAACGAGAGATAAAAGCAAATCCAGAAACCACAGGCTCCAGCTGCTCTCCTCTCATCATCTCCATGATAGCCTGGCTGAGGTGAGAGCTGTTTTTCCCAGCGCCACAGGCAACCTCTGAACTTCTGTGAACTCCACAACCCTGTTTGTGTTTGATGCCAGTGACTGAACTAGGGTTAGACAGCTATAGATATGCACTGGTGACTCTGGCCACAAGATTCATTGGGTTGGTGGCCAGAGTCACCAGTGCATATCTATATAATTGTGGAAACAAATAACACTTACACATTTTCTTCTCCAAAAAACATTTGTCCACGTCCATTGTATTTTCTTTCATTACACCAGTCAAACCAGGCAATGGTGTGAAGGGATCCTTGTTATTCACAGTGTAGTATCTTCCCACCGACCTACCTTTATCTTCATCAAACTTTGATCAGTTGTCCCTGTGGGTTTGTAATTGGGATCACTGAAGATCATTGCACATTCATGTTGTAAGCTGTGGCTGTGCTGTTGAATATTGTGTTTTCTGAACGAGTTGCCCAGGTAAAGAATGAGCTTGTGGTTTCTATGTGTTGTGTGAACTGATGACAAAGGCTGAAAAATTTGTGGTTCAAAATATTTAATTGCGATCTCTTCTGACCAATATTACAATTGCAGTTTAAGCATTTATGTTCTAGTAACTAAGCTTTATGTAATAAATAAGCTATCCAGCAAAAAAAAGGCATAATATATAAAGTAACTTAAGTTATCCACAAAAGCAGATTGGAGAGGGGATGCTATGGGTATTGCGATTGCAATTTAAATGTAATTATTTTCTATAAATTAAGCTCTGGGCCTGTTTTGGGCCAAGAAAACCAAAACATCCATTTTTTCAGAATTGAGGCTTGAAGACTGTATGTAGTGTGCCCGGCAGCCTGTTTACAAGCTTTGCATTATGTAAAATTTCTCCTTCTCCTCATTGTTGTCTTAAGACAACAATGAATAATGGGTCAATCAATTTTCAATATAAAGCAAGTAATGTTTCAGCCCTACTGATGACATGCTTAAAAGAATATCACATTCTTTTCAAACTCATCCATTCACACAATGTCTTTCTTCCACTCAGCTTCTATTATTTAGATGTATCATCACTGATTGATTCTTTTTTAAATTCTCATGGTAATAAAGGTGATATGGCTAATGGTAATACAGCTATTTTAATAACAGCCATCGTGTCAGGCTATGCTGACAGTTCTAGAAAGATACTGGCACTTGCCATCACGTTAGCTATTGGAGTGCTAACATGACATTACATTTACAAAGTCGGATTTAATGCAATTATGTCCATGTTAGACCAAACAGGCTCATGTGAAATGGTGAAAAGTTACTTTTTTGTTATTAATGGTGGATATTTGTAAATATGTAAAAAATTAAACCATTAGATGGTTTGTTCAATGAAAAAAGAAGTGTTGTGGCCTGGGGCAGGGGAGGATGATGCAGACCAGCCCACTTTAACTGTATTTCTCTTGCTACACACACAGCATTGCCCTCATGCATCATACCTTTTTCTAAAATCTGTGCATTTTCATCTTCTTTTCCTACTCTTATCTTGTATTCATATGCTATGCTGAGATAAACAAGGTGGCTAGATAGCTGACAAAAGTTTTTTTGTCTGAAATATGACAATAATCAAGACAGTTAGTATGCTCCAAACAATGCTAACGTTAGCTAAGTAACTTAATGTCCTGTCAGCATACCTGCTTGAATACCTCCTCATCCTCCTTAACTAGCTTTTCCATACCTGCAGTTCTTGCCACTGCTGTCCATTTTCATGTAATTCACATATGAAAATTGTGAAAACAGTAATAAACTCTGTTTGTCAGTGTCTGTTGTGTTAGCCAGCACCACATCTTCAACAAAATCTCTCAGGGCTGTTATCAGCTTCCTATTGGAATTTCTGTTCTACCTCAAACAGTGTAGCAGTTACAAGAAGCAGTTGCAGGGCTTCTTCTGACACTCCCAATTTCTCACTCTGGCATTGGCCTGTGGCAACAAGAAATAAGCAATGTCAACCCCTGGACCCGGATAACTTAAAACACTCTTATGATAAAGACAGTGACAGTGTTGAAGTTATTGTCAGTGGTTACTGACTGTATGCTACAGATGCAACATAGGTAGATAGAGATTTTGTTTAAAAAACTCATGTATTCTATTAAAGAATCAACTGAAAGGGCCTCACAGGTGGTTCTTCTATGGCATCATCTCAAAGAACCCTTTTGGCACCTTTACTGCCTTCTTTAGCTGAAGTATCACTTTAAGATGCATGACTGCTTTAAGAGGTCACTCTTTTTCATTGTCCCTCTGCATCTAGCAGAAAACACGTGTTTTGCATGGAAAGACGTAAATTGATTCTCTCTCTCTCTCTCTCTCTCTCTCTCTCTCTCGCCTACTTCTTCTTCTCTGAAGAGCGGCGCCACATCGATGGGCCGCGGGTGACCTCTGTAACCGCGGTGGGTTTTCGCGGTTACCTTCTCGCAGCCCTAATGAACCCCTGCAGGCCACTGAAAAAAGAGTAGCTTCCTTTGACCTCCTCGCCACAAGCTCCTCTCTTTCTCTTCAACTCCCTGTGGAGGAGCTCTCCCTGGATCCTCAGGCCAGTCAGCATGGGGCAAGAGAGGTGACTCTGCAGGGGGTGTGCATATGGAGATTTTTTAAGAAGGGTACACAGTAAGGTTAAGGGCTGCTTCCTCTCTGTTTGTATCTCCTGCTGTCTTATTGGATAAAATGAGGATAGAGCTATGATGAATTGAATCGGCAAACAAGATTGTTTGAATTAGGGCCTAACTGACATGAAAACTCTGACTGATACAGATTTCCATACAATATGCTCAAAAATTAAACCTCCTCTCATAGTTTAGTTTTTTTTTAAACAAAGCTTTACTGATTTGTATAACTCTCAGTTCTCAATTATCATATTTCTTCATTTCAAACAGACACTTACAAAGTCTCAAATATTCTAAAATAGGGGCTTATTTTTCTTACTTTTTCTTTCACAGCATTTTTTGTGTGTTAACGTTGATGAAGCATTTTACATATTTATGTTATTTTAACTAATTTATCAGTTCAGCCAGTAATAGAAATGAGCTGCTGGTGGATGTACAGTCATATGCAAAGTTTTTTACATAAGACTGTGTGTAATTTGACCAAGAGCACCCAAGCTTTTACATACGACTGTAAGCTTAGCAGTCTCTATACAGAATGATATATGTGTCTGAAACCACAAAATTTTCAGGAGTGGACTGTTTTCTTCACTTTAAAAGTGTTTGATAACACTACTATCAAACAAGCCACAAATATTTTGAGGGATTTTATCCGTAAGACCTCAGCATCAGTGCTAATTTGTACATAGCTTCATTCATACAGTCTCTGGTCTGTATCTTAGTTGAATTCACCTGTAAAGATGTGAGCAATTTCCTTATCCTTTCAACATTTGTTTTCTCATCACCACTTAGTTAATAAATCTAGTCTCTCAGTTACACCAAACGGCAACAGGGTATCTGACATTTTGGCCTTAGTACCCTAGTAGCTAATGTTATTACACTATTTACAGTGTGCAAGCCTTTTACGTTTTGTTTTCTGTAAAATACCAGAACCGTGTAGGCTCATTAACGCTGCTGTTCACTAAAGCTGTGAGAGAAGCAAGTAGCTGAGATGAGGTTTTATGCATATATAAAATAACTGTAAACATCTGGGGCCTTATTCATTTAAGCCTGCGGTGAAAATGTTCTAACTCTGTGCTTAAGAACAGCCAGTATGCACTAGGAAAAAATGGATATTTATCAAACATATGTATGCACAGCTGTACATGATGAACAGTGATAAGTTCTACACTCCTCAGCTCATACACAGCCAGGCACATTTACATAACGCCCCCAAAATAGATATGGTAAACTCAGTAAACAGTAAGCCTATGAAGCATAGGAAAAGTCAAATTGAACTTGTACATGCAAAAATGTTGTCATTATAAAAATACAGTTTTCCAATTTTAAGTATAAAAGTTTAACATTTAAAATTCACAATTTCACTTTTATTTATTTAATTCAAACATGAAATAATTATTTAACAATAACTACCATGATTTCGGCAGCACGCAGTGGGTAGCGCTGTCGCCTCACAGCAAGAATGGCCTGGGTTCGATTCCCGGCCGGGCAACCAGGGTCATTTCTGTGTGGAGTTTGTCTGTTCTCCCCATGTCTGCGTGGGTTTCCTCTGGGTACTCCGGTTTCCTCCCACAGTCCAAAAAAACATGCAATCAGGCCTATTGGACGTGCTAAATTGCCCCTAGGTGTGAGTGTGTGTGTGAATGTGTATGTCTGTCTGTCTGCCCTGAGATGGACTGGCGACCTGTCCAGGGTGTATCCTGCCTTCTGCCCAATGACAGCTGGGATAGGCTCCAGCGACCCAGAAGGATAAGCGGTTTAGATGATGTGTGTGTACTATGATTTTAATTTCAATATTTTTGTGGCTTTGCTTTTGACAGGTCAATTGCTGCGTGTTACGGCAAGAGTAGATGATTTTGTAGAAACAGGAAGATTGAGCTAGTTCTTGAAAAAAATCCAAACGAAAAAATCTCACAACCTACTTTTAACCCATCTTCCAATGCCACTCCCCCAAAACACATGAACGCACACGGCCCAACTAGTCATGACAGAGAGCTTTGGAAAGCAGTGCATTAGTAGCTAGCTATGCTGGCTACATAATTCAGGAAAATAACAAACTCCCCCATAAACAAACAAAACAGATAGCAACCTTGGTGTTGCTTTCCAGGCCGTTCAGCTATCTCAGGTTTCACTACCTTTGGAAAGCCACACTGATGTTCACTCAGGTTTGACCTTTTGCTTCATCCAACCTGTTTTTGTTTTAAACATTCTTTGCTTCTGTCTTTCTTTTCTTGCTTTCTTTAGCAGTGCAAGCTGTTGTAGGTACCTGTGTAACTTTCTCTGCCATTTTTGTGAGCCTAGCTCGCTACCTTTCAGCTCTGTGTGTGTGTGTGTGTGTGTGTGTGTGTAGAGTAGACCTTTACTATGAGCATAACTTAACTATCATCTGTGTCACCCATCTGCACCACATCTGGACACTGTAAAAAAACAAGATGTGAAACAAGTAATTGATTAATGAATTTGTGAAAAATGTTGCTTTTGTTCACCTGAAGTATTTTCATTTGTTTCCAAGTATGTATTTGACTGCATGTTGTAACACTGAGTATATATTTAAGGTGTAACTAATTAAATGTAACGTAAATGTATAAGCTCATTAGTCAGCAAGCATTTCATCATTTATGCTGAAATAGCTGATAATAAATGAGTTTGTACATCTCATAACCAGGATCTGGATCCTCTGACCTACAATGTCATCAGTCAAAATGTGAATATTGCTACAGCCATGCTATAAGGAAGCTAATGCTTCTGCTCATTCAAATTATGTCTCATAAAAGTAAGTACAGTGCTGTCCTTGAAAGCTGTTTTATAATAACATCAGCTACTCAAAGTGCAGACTACTACTGCCTAAGCAAATTAACCACCACACTTGACAAAGCTTGTGAGGTTGTGAGTCTTGATATCATATCATTGTGCAGCAGTGTAAGCTTGCGTGTAGCAGCGTTTGTATTTTACTTACTACTGAACAACCTTTTGATTCAGAGGATCCAGAGACATTCAGTGGAAAAGTGCACATGAGATAAAACGTATCAATTTTTGTTTACCACAGGGTGTGGTACCGGTCATTTTCTAAAACTCCATTCATTTTTCCCATAGAGAGAAAAGACTTAGAGTTCTCTGTACTTTTGTAGGAATGCTCAAAAGGGGCTTAAAATATTTTTACATAGCTACACTAACAGTAGGCTTTACGCTACTTTTGTGAGGTTAAACTTTAGCTATTTTATTTTTTTAACTAGCAAACTATAGGCTGTAAACACAAATCATTACACCCAGGCCTACAGCAAAAACTACCAAACCATACCAAGAACAAAGTTAGCTTCTGACAAAGACATGGAAGTGTGTATTTTCTCCAGTGTAAATAGGCACTGCAGGTAATGTGGTATTACTACATGACCTGCCGCACTGGAGGAAGGTGTCTCGCATATTGATTGGGAAGACTCTTAGTCTGTCAGTATGAGAAGGAGAAGCCTGTACTTTCAGAAAGAAAAGGTACTAAACTGTCACTCACATTACTGGGTGGTACCTTTAAAGGTACATCTTTGGTACCCTTAGTTAGAGAACATAAATTCACCATATTCTGTTCAGACAGTGGAATGTATACAGTCTTACAATTATCTTGGGACAATTATTGACTCACAATTGAACTTTGAAGCAAACTGTGAAATCATGTGTGCAAAAAGGGGCACTAGCATTTTTATTGTCCCAGGAGACTGTCCTATTTTCACATTGACAAAACCATGATGACCTTATTCTGTCGTGTTTTATTGAATCGATTTTAAGCTCTTTGGTGGCATGGTTTGGAAATCTATCTTCCTGAATCAAATAGTCAAATGGTCTAGTAGGCTGTCAGGTGAGTCACAACCTAACCTAGAGGACTTCTATGCTAGAAAGATAAGGCGGATAACCGATTCAATTTTAAAAGACAAGGTTTATAGCCCCAAAGTGCAGAACTAAGTGATATAAAAATAGCTTTGTTCCAACAGCCATGATCCAGATGAATAAGTTGTAGTAAATATTGCAAAGAGGACTGGAACCTTAAGTACTTTTTATTTTTTTTATGTATGTCATTGTTAGCTGTTTGTGTTGTTTGTAAAATGTGTGTTAAGATGGATGCCCACTTATGCACTGCAAAATAAATCTACCTATGGATACAAATAAAGTTACCTGAATCCAGACTTTTTATCTTATATTTCTATTTTTCTATGAAAGGGTCAAAAAAGGTGCACAGTCGGGCCATAAGAACATTTTATACCTTTGAGGGTACATTTACATTGGACAAAAATGTACTGTATTTACTCCTCCTTTGACCTGCCTACTCTAGGCCTGAGCCCCCACACCCAACCTGCCTTCCCCTCCCCACAACGAATGTATCAATCAACAATGGCTACAGACCACAATCACATGATTTCACAAGCCGAGTTCGGATCACAAAGACCATTCCAACTCATTCCAAAGGTACTGAATGGAGCTCCACCACTACAGAGAACACAGCTCTGCTGCTCCACAGCCCAGTGCTGGGAGCTTTATACCCTTCTACCTAATGCTTGTCATTGGACATGGTGACTTTAGGCTAATGTGCAGCAGCAACAGAGAATCCTATTCTCAGTGCTTTTCTATGGAGATTGTTTTATTGAATTCATTAAATGGAATGGCTGTCTGGATACTACATATATATAGAGTATGTTTAAGTGTATGTGTATGTATGTTTCGGAAGCATCTGGTTTGCCCCTGCATCAAACACCTGTGACCTTCCACAGAGCCCTTCATATAATGCTCTTCTCCACTCACCTACCCCAGCGAGCCTCCTATTGTTTCATTCACCGACAACAGATTTACTTACATAATGAGCCCCGTCCATATCAAAGCATGGGCTGGGAGAGACTGTGGACTCCTTCCAAACTCCCTGAAACAGGCCAAAACCACATGGGAGAACAAACTCTCTTTTCCTCTCTCTCGCCCGCTCCCTCTCTCTCCCTCTTCTCTGCTCATTACCATACAGCGAGAAGATATCGAGTGTGGGGGTAGGAGCATATGTTGTTGATCAAATGGGTATCACTGACTCACTTCATTTTCAAACTATCAAAATGGTGGTCCAATATTTTGCGGTGCGCATTGTGTGGAGAAGCCATCGCTCATTATTTCATTATTTGCGAAGATGTCTCGCTGTTTGCTGTCTTCAGAGGACCTCTTTGATATACAGTCTGTGTAAGGGATATACCGCAGAGTATAGACGGAAATTTATCACAATAGAGTAATTGTTTTCCGTAGCGAGCTGTGTTTAGCCACACGCTGCTAGTCGTGCTAACTGACAGGCTTTGGTGCTCCAACAGGGCTCGCGCATTGCTATGCCAACACAGCGCTAACGTTTAAAACTCCGGTCATGCTGTCCCTGCTTTTCGCTGCCAAACAACAACTCGACTGCAAAAAGAGGAAAAGGAGAAAAAAAGACTTTATCTCCCCCCGTCTCTCTGTGACCCACTCTCTCACCCTCTAGTTCTCTCTCAAAATTTTCTCTCACTTTTTCGCTCTCTCCGCTCCTGCCCTTCCCCTCTCGGTCTATCTCTTTCTTTCTCCACCTCCATCCTGAGAGAGTATGAGAACTCTCCGCAAATGTTCCTCCCACGCGCGACATTCCAGGGGCGACAGAAACCCACACACTGGTGGCGTTCTGTTTAGACGCGGAAACAATGGCTGAAAGTGGGCTACCTTGTAGAACGCAAAGCATTCGACCCAGGCCTGGATGGTTTAGTCGAGTTCCCTGCCGCTCTAGGGCTTGTGTTTGAACATTTCTCAGAGTGGAAGTTCTGATCTAGGATTGTTTTTTTTCTTTCCAACTTTGAACATATGGACCTTTGCTTTTGAGATGGTTGAGAATGGGGCTCTGAACTGTTTTGAGGCACGAAAACATGAAGTAGAAATGAATAGTATATTAGCTAGTAACACTGCATCAACCTCCGGTAAATTACACTACTATGCAAAAGTCAGAGAATCCAGAAAATTCAAGTCAAGTTTCCAAAAATTGGAGTTTATTAAAAGGTGGGACTCTTAACTACCATGCAAAACTGGGTAGCCCAGAATCAAGCTCCACTCTTGCTTCAGATCTAATAAATCCACAGGTGTTTCTGTCCATCCTTCTACTGTGAGAAGACAACTCAGCACTATACTTCTGAAAGGATGGGTAGCTGTCAAGAAGCCATTACTGAGAAAAGGAAATAAACATAAAACAACATTTGCAAATCAAACAAAAAAGCTGTTGGTGTTCTCAGAACAATGGACTGACCACCCCAGATTCCAGACCTCAACATCCCTGAATATGTTTCAAATTAGTTTGATTGTGAGAAGCACAAAACACAACCAACTTCTAAGACTGAACTTTGGAGACGTGGAAAAATTCTTTGAAAAACTGAAATCTCCTGAAAAGAAAGGAAGCTGTAAAGGCGAAGGGTAGACACACTAAATTGAACACTGCAATATTATATTCAGTTGTTGAGGCTTCTGTGAAACGTTCTGTTCAACTTTTTGCAGATGACTCTACAAAATAAAAAAATTATGTACTTAATGGCTGTCTTGACTGGAAATTCAATAAATGAAGAGAGGTTTCTAACTGATACACGGTATTTGTATATTATTATTTCATAAATATTTGTAAGAGTGATTTGCTGATTCACAAATAGTTAAATTGGTGTGTGTGTGTGTTTCAATTCAATCACAGCTGCTGGGTCTAATAGCTTTCCAAATCTACTATACAGTTTGTGTAAAAGGAATAGAAATATAGAAAAAAAGAAAACAGTGTTTTGTTTTATTCTAACTGGTTCTACCCAATGTGGATTGATTGGATTTGTCAACTACTTTTGATTGCCTAGAGAACTTGGATGTTACTTAAAAAAAAACTCAATTGTAACCACTCGAAGGAAAAAGGTTTTTTATGGAACCACAGTCTTCCTATGGCAACTTTTTTGCCACCTTATATTTTAAGCAAGTTCTAATGATCCCTTTCGTAGGGGTTAGAGTTCCAAGCCATTTGGAAGTTTTCTACAAATTTTCTTACTCATGTTAGACCCCAACACATCTCATGAAACAGTTCATACTATGGAAACTGCAAGCACATTGAGAACAAAACAACAGTTCCCTGAATGTACAAATGAGAGAAATTAAATTGAATCTCTCCGAATTGAATTAAATTCCACAGTGCAATGGAGGTAGACATCTTACTGCCTCATTGCTGTCGTCCATCCATTCACAAAGAGCGTCTTTCTCCTCCTGACTATGCTGTTGGACAATCACTGCATACAGCCACCGTTGCTCGCCAGTAACATTTAAGTGGATTATTCAATCAATTCAATCAGTTTAGCTCTATTAAAGTTGTGATATGTCAAATGTCAGCAGGTAGTGCACAGACAGCATGATTCATCTGAGGACACGCAAATCATTGCCCATATTAATCATTTCTGTTCGTGAAAATAATTGTGCAGATGGACTGAGTTAAGGTATCAGCATTTGAAAAGCATTCATCCATTGCTGTCTCTTGTGATGACGAATTGATATAGGACAACAAAGACAAATGATATAGAAAATGTGATTTAGGATGGTGTGTGCAGAACAAATAGACCAATATGCTGATAAAATAAAAATGACAGAAAGAAGGGAACTAAGATCCATATAGGAAATTGCATAATATAAGGATGCAATAAACAGTTGTATATTACTGATTTTCTACTAGTCACATGACGTATGCCTTGTTGAAACTGCATGTTCAGCCCAATAACCACACAGCATTCCACACTTACTGCTATAAATGTTTGTTTTTTTCCGTCACAGATAAAACTGTTACTTCTGAAAGACACCACAGAGCATATTGTTTGTTTGACTTCAGTAAGAGTAAGTCAACTTTATTTATATGTAAGCCTATAGACTGATAAATCAGTGTGATGATCAGTTATTAATCTCAGCATTGCTGAGCTCTGCTAAAGCCTGAGTAGACTGATAAATCAATGTGATGATCAGTTATTAATATCAGTGTTACTGAGCTCTGCTAAAGCCTGAGTAGACTGATAAATCAATGTGATGATCAGTTATTAATATCAGTGTTACTGAGCTCTGCTAAAGCCTGAGTAGACTGATGAATCAATGTGATGATCAGTTATTAATCTGTTACTGAGTTCTGCTAAAGCCTGATTAGACTGATAAATCAATGTGATTGTCAGTTATTAATCTCAGTGTTACTGAGCTCTGCTAAAGCCTGAGTAGACTAATAAACCAATGTGATGATCAGTTATTAATCTCAGTGATAATGAGCTCTGCTAAATCCTGAATGGACTTATAAGTAATTTTGATGATCAGTTATTAATCTCAGTGTTACTAAACTTCGCTAAAGCCTCAGTAGAATGATAATAGTAGACTGTTATTTGTGTCAAAGCTGTTTTGGTAGTCATGTACTGGCCAGCATTTTTTAATTATTAGCTAAAATTAGCACTACAAAAACAGTCATTACTTAAGCATTTGAAAAAGTTATTATTGCTTTGGTAGTGACAAAATGCAATGTTCAATCATTTATTTTAATACATTAAACATAATTAAGGTATAGGGTAATTCAAAGCAAAAGGATTTAAAGTCCAAGTCAGTTAAAAGCCTGAACTGTGTTTTGAACTCTGATTTTGAAACAGTTCAGTAGAATGATCCATATAGCTTGGTGTCATATATCATATAGAGATTTTGAAACAAATGATGCAAATAATAAACTCTGTTCTGCATTCAGCTGGTAACCAGTGAGGGGAGGCCAGGAAGGAAGACTTTTAGGCCAACTGCCGAAAAGACAAGGTTGACTGAGAAAGTCTCATATGCAGTACTGTGTCCAGTACAATTTCAAGTCAAAATGGCCATTATGCACAAGTTATTCATTTTTCAGTGTCAGAAAATAGCAGAAAACATATGTTTAACTGAAAATGACACAAAAACTTACACTTTTTACTTTTGTGCACACTACTGCCACTTTAACTCTTCCATCCTGATAATGTTAAAATCCATTCAAGCAATTACCTAAACACAGCTCAGTTATCTAAGGAGATAAATCATTTGCACAAGGAAATTTTAAAAAATTCAAAAAATTACTACAAGATATAAAGTTATAGGCAAATTCTGAGCACCTCTCATCAATTAAGTTGAAACATGTCCCCTACAAAAACACACTTCTGTACATTTAAATGCACAATTACACTGTTTGCTATCCGGTGTCGACCAGAAAAGGATAGGTTCCCCTTTCGAGTCTTGGTTCCTCTCAAGGTTTCTTCCTCTTGCTCTTAGGGAGTTTTTCCTTGCCACTGTCATCACTGGCTTGCTCATAGGGGCTTGGACCCAGATTTTTCTGTAAAGCTGCTTTGTGACAACACCTGTCGTAAAAAGCGCTATATAAATAAACTTTGCTTGCTTACTTGCTTACTGTTTATTTGCAGAATTTAACATATTAGAGAAAAACTATAACATAAATTATGGCCTGTGCAAAAGGCACATTTAAGGAAAACTAAAATTTGCAGAAATGTGTCATTGAAGTTTGTTCCTATGTCTTAACAACATAAGAAAACATCTGATTTGACCAGTGGTGTTCAAACTTTTGCATATAACTGTGCATATATGAAGGAGTAAATTAATAAATTAAATATATTTGTAACTACATATGAGTAAGTATTCATAAAAAAAAAAAGACTTTATTGACCTATTATCACTCAGAGTCTGAAATGATCAGTTTACAAAGCATTATTTTTAAGATGTGGCTATGTCTGGACATGAAGGAAAAAATGACTGTCAATTTCTTAAATTGAAATAATAATTAAAATAATAATAATGGTACTTAAAACAGACAAACAGTAAACGAGAGTAAACCAGAAATGTACATCAATCTACCATGGAAAGCTATTTCTGTATGTATGAAAACGCTTAAGTAAAGTTACGCTCTCCAGTGGAATGGCAAGTCTGGTTTGCAGAACAGCGATGAGGCATGGCTGGTCAAACTCAGACGAGCTATACACAGAAGCGAGACCCAATATAGAAGTGAGTTCCAGAGAGGGCACACTCTGGCATAGTCAGTTCCCCCTCTTCCTTGAGGCCTGGGCAGAAGCCGGGGAAGTCACTGTTGGTTCTGTCTGGGCTGCTGTTTGCTTTGGCCAAAGCCTGCCAGCAACTGCTGGTAAAACTTAGAGTTTTGTTTAGCTAACCGCAGAACAAGAGGAGTAGGAAAAATAACACTGAATTATGAAGGAAATCATTAAACCACTGACAGAAAGGTTTAAAACAACAGTTTTGGATGATATAAGGACTCCAGAAATGTTGTGTTCTCTCTTTGTATCTTTGATTTTGCAAGATTCAAGTAATGATCTTGTATTCTAACCTTAAGAATGGTATCTCCAGCTTGAAGCGTATACATCATTAAAGAACCTTAACATGATTAATGCTGAATAAATAGTAATATTGGATTATCATTTCCTTAATGCTAACACACTGAATTTTACTACCATTTTTGGTATTTCCAGCTCCACACAAAAAACATTACCTGACCAGCACTAAAGAAAAAGCCATTGGGTTATAAGTTAGTATAATGTCATAATGCCTACAGCAGGGCTGGCAACCCAAAAGAGCCATTTTGTTCTTGGGAGCCATAATATCTTCTGTCAATTTTACCATCTTGTCTGTAAATATGTCTAATTATGTTTTAATGTTTAAGTATAGGGTAACAAATTTAATATAAACAAAAACACACACTCACTTTGCTCTGCTTTAAGCTTTAGCTCAACTACACTGAGTTTTCTTGCACCTCCAGCAGGAAACTTTTTCAAAAGTAGAACAGTTTCTTGTAAAATGTCTCTTAACTTTACGAGGCTGAAGTTAGCTTCTCATTCGCCAGCTTCTTGTTTGAATTTTCCCGTTCCACCTTAAATGGTGTCTGCTGCAATGGAACCAGACATTTTTCCAGGTCACATTGTGTCTTTTGTTTTGGTCCTTTCATCATGAAATTTACACACAATGTAAAGGCCAACAGACATTTTCAGATTATGTCAAAAATGGAGGTACAAGGTTTTCTTCTGGCAGCAGCAATATGTACAACCCCATTTCCAGAAAAGTTCGGACGCTGTGCAAAATGTAAATAAAACAAAATGCTATGCTGTGCAAATCATTGAAACCCTGTATTTCATTGAAAATAGTACAAAGACAATGTATCAAATGTATGCAAGATATATACCTATTTTGAATTTGATGCCAACAATATATTTTAAAAAAGTTGAGAAAGTTGGGGCTACAAAAGGCTGGTAAAGTTGTGTAATGCTAATAAAAACACCTGGTGGTTAATTGGCAACAAGTCATTTACATGATTGGGTATAAAAAGAACATCTCAGAGAGGCTGAGTCTTTCAGAAGTAAAGATGAGGAGGCATCCACAAATGCAAGTTAAAATTCAGCAAAGAAGGAACCATATATAAACAGGATCCAGAAACACCGCCACCTTCTCTGGGCCCAAGCCCATTAAAAATGGACTGAGGGGAAGTGGAAAAGTGTTCTGTGGTCCGACAAATCAACATTTGCATTTTTTTATTTTTTTTTTGGAAATCATGGACACTCAGCTTGTTATCAGTGCACAGTTCAAAAGCCAGTACTCATGATGGTATAGGGGTGCATTAGTGCACATGGTATGGGTGATGTGCACATCTGTGAAGTCACCATTAGTGCTGAACGATATATACATGTTTTGGCAACATATGCTGCCATCCAGACAATGTTTTTTTCAGGGATGACCTTGCTTATTTCAGCAAGATAATGCCAAACCACATTCTGTCCCAACTTTTTTGGAACGTGTTGTTGGCATCAAATTCAAAATGCGCATATATTTTTCAAAAGGCAATAAATTCTCTCAGTTTACACGATATATATTTAAATTATTCATAGTGGAAAATCTGAAATTAATACATTTTTTAACATTTTGTCTTGCAATGGCCTATGGTTCCTACCACCACTGCTGTGCACAATTCACTCAGTAAGCCTCTCTAGTAACATTTACTTATGCTGAAATGTTGAAACATTAGTAGCAATTCAAAGGGACAGAAGTATGCCATACTTGGTCAAACATGAGCTTTGCTCATAAGTGAAATGTTTCATCTTGAAATTCTATGTAGAATATAGGCTAATAATTTCTATATTAATGTATTGTAAATAGAGCTGCATTGTAAAAGCAAGGATGCAACAAGTTGAGTCTGAGAGGCAAGAGCAGTTCAAACAGGGGTGATAATGGCACTTTATGTCCAGTTCATTTCCCTTGCAAATCTGCTCCAAGTTCACACACATGCACGCGCACACACACACACACACACACACACACACACTGCGTCCCCTGAATGAAAAAAGCCAGCTAGGCTCATTAAAAGGGATGAGACTATTACTCTGATAAATGTCCCTCTCTGGAACAATGGGATTTGGTGGGGCAGTAATGGCAGAGCCCCCTGGGTTCAACAAGTTTTTCTTATGCAATTCTCTCTTCCCAACACTCTGCATCTCTTTGAATGATGCAGAAGCAACAGATGGAACACAAGGCACTGAGTGCACGTTTGCACATGCAACACTCGCTCCGCTCCATATGCCCATATGTTCCTATGTGAAAATAGTAATATAACCATAGGAGATGTATTTTGTACCTCTCAGACCTAACTAGTCTATTTTGGTTTGCTTGCTTCCATGTGAATGTTCATGGATGTACAAAATTTGATTCCGAACATGTACTGTGTTAGAACATGTAAATTACACAGTTATCTTGCCTGAGTCACCAATAAAACCATCAGCTCTTTCCTCTGAGCATTTATGTGTTAATGTTTTTAGTAGTTTGGGCCAGGCCAGGACGTAGCGGTCGCTTTTCATGCTGGGCAGCTTATGGGAAAGGCTCTCCACTTCAGCGTTATTGTTTAGCCATTTACAGTAGGAGCTCCTGAAAGGCCAGTTGCTCACTGTGGACGTTTCCTAGTGAAATGAGACCCAAGCACCCTGAAGTGCCTGTTTCAATGAGTTTTATTCACGTCTGCTCCTTCTCAAGAGTTCCTCCTGAAACTATTTGGCGAACAATGGGGGGAGAAGAAGAGTTTGAAGGAGAAAAACAACAAGTCGTTCTCCAACCACCCACATCCCATCTGCTCGCGAAATATCTGTTTTATTATTAACAGTGCCGTTGTCACAGTTATGGTTTTAAGTTTTGCTTGTTGCTGTGGCGGTTGTTGTCATTATTGTTGTTGTTGTTGCTTTTTTTCCTGTTCGAGTTGAACTGCCATATGAAACGGTGCAGTGGGGGAAAAAAATTCCACCCCTATGTGCATCTAATCGTCCATTCACAACCCTCTTAATGACTTGTCAGTTCCCCTGCTCTTCCATTTTCTGTCCAATTAATTCTTTTCTTGCGCTCCGGATAAAGGCAGACAATAGGGCCCCTCCACCACATAATAAATCATTAAAATTCAGCGGCTCTCCGCTGTGGCACTTGGCTTTCTCCCTCCGCCAGTTGGGGAAGGCTGCTTGGCATGCATGCCAGTGCCCAGTTTGAAATTCTACCCTGCAGAAAAGAGCACTGGACAATTCTCCCTTCGCTTCTATTTCAGCTGTAGTTGAACTTTCGGGCCAGTTGGGATATGTTTTCGTGAATTTTCCCACATTTAAAAGATGAGTCATGAAATGTCATGCCAGTGTTTTACGGCTGTGTGTGATGTCTTAGCTAGAAAAGCTTTTAATGAGTGGCCTTCCCACTCTCCGAAATTATAAGTGCCCTCTCCTGTGATCTCTAATAAAAGGTCTTCCATACAAAATAAAAGGCCACCATCATTAGATTAAATAAAATACAGTACTGTTTCCCAAGCCAGTCCTCAGAGCCCCCAGCCGGGTTGGGAAACTCTCTAATGTTTATGGTAAGTGAACTCTTTTTTCTGATAAAACTAATTATTTTAAGATAGAAACTCATGTTCATTAACAGATGAAGCAGCAATCTTTGTTGCAGTATAGAGAAGTTAGCTGCCCTGTATTGTGGAGACTGGTAGTCAATTAGACTAAATGCAGAATCATAATAGACTGAACATCCTTGAACATCCTTAATGGGGGAAACTTTACAACCTGAACTGTTGATTGATTGATTGAGTAAGTGAGCAGCTTAGTTTTTTATAAAATTAATTGGTTTATTAAATCTAAGAACACTGATTAAGCGATTGATTGACTGAATTAGTGCGTTATTTGATTGATTGATTGATTGATTGATTGATTAAGTGACTGAGTGGTTCAATGAAATTAACTGGTTGATTAGATGAAAGAACACTGATTAAGCGATTGGTTGACTGAATTGGTGTTTGGTTGATTGACTGATTGATTGAGTTGTTTACTAAATTAATCGGTTGATTAGATCAGAGTTTCTCAACCCTGGTCCTGGAGACCCACTGCCCCGCACTTTTTAGCGATTCCCTTGCTCCCAATACATCTGATCGAACTACTTAGTTCATAATGAGTTATTAAGTGGCTGTGTAAAAGCAGGAAAAGCACTAAAATGTGCAGTGGGTCTCCAGGACCACGATTGAAAAACACTGGATTAGATAAAAGAACACTAATTGAGTGTTTGACTGATTAGTGTTTTATTTGATTGATTCATTGATTAACTGACTAAGTGCTTGATTGATTAATTGATTGAGAGGTATGATGTGGAGTGAGGAATCAGCAGCTATTGTTAAGAACAACAAAGAAAAACGTGGCTCGAGGCAGCTGTGTTAAAATGAGCGGGGCTTGGACAGCAAACATTTGCACAATCCAAAGGGAAACAGAGAAAGAAGGAAATAATTTTCCGTTAGTACTGTTTTGTTCTTCTTTTCAATCTGACAGTTATTAATATTATCTATGAATTGCTTTTGTATTGTGACATCAAAAGAATGTATAGAAAATGCACATATAACAGAATTCAACCTGTTCCGGAAGTGCTTTTTTTGCTTGAACAAACTCCAGAAAGTCATGGTTCAGGAAAAAAAAGTTTATTGTTTTTTCACAAATATGGCCAGCAATTAAGGTTAGCTTCTTGTAAGAATGCACTTGTTAACACAAAATAATTCACAGCCGAGTTGTTTAAAATGGCACAACAGGAGAAAAAAAGTAGAGAGAACACTGTTTTGCGTCTCACTGCCGCAAGCAACCATGTTAAAAAAAATCACGCTATGAATCTCAAATGGCACCAAATATGAAACTCAAGACATTTCCGAAGCAACAGGTTAAAAACAAAAGGGGGAAATTGAATCGCTCATGTTAATCAATCAAAACAAGACCAACACAAAGCAGCACGCAAGTCTGTCTCTGGTATACGCTGAGCTCTCATATAAAGACTCTTGTTCAGGCTGTATCGAAAAAAAACCCGACACGAAAAAAGGTGGCGATTCTTCAGCTGCTGTTTTTCAAGGCGGAGTGTTCGAACTGCAGCTTTCTGCTTTGGCTCGCGCGAGAGCGTGTAGCGCGCGCTCCCGAACAGCTGACGCGTCACTCACGCGCTCGCGCTCTTCTCTTCCCCGCGTTTCCTTCACCGTGACATCATGACTAATCGCGATTCGGTAAGCGTGCACACACCTGTTGCGTCACGTGGCATCACGATCTGTTGCTTCTTCTAAATAATATGGAATGAAGATGGGCTTTATTTCTGTCTCTTTACTCTTTTCAGGAATGCTGTAGTCTGGAATAATACAAATGATTGTGAAATCAGCACAAAATTCAGTAACTGTATCTGTACTGAACAGCTTTTCATCCCCCCACCACTTCACAACCCCACCCCAAAAAAGAAGCCTTTTTACAACTATACAACTGAAACACAAAGAAATGAAGGAACAATAAACATAAATACATAGGGAATATCTCTAAGTAAGAAGGAAACATTTCTGATTAGAATGAAGGAGGGAGACCAACTGATGCTGAGAAGTTTTAGAGCTGATTTGAAAAGACGGAGCAAACACTACTGCTTTCGTATTTTAAAAATAATTGGTCCCAGTGCACATGTGTGTATTTGTTTCTCCATCTGCTTCGTAAAAGGATTTTGGCTTGCCCGTGTGCTTCTCTCCTAAACAATTCAGTGGCATATACACAGTCATTAGAAAAGAAACATACGACTGCAGGAGCAGGCCTGTATGTGTGGCGGGGAGAGAAACAGTGACAGGTGGTCCTCACAGAGGATTTCCGCTTGCTGTACAAGCACCAATATATCAAGCTCTGCACCAACAGCCCATGATTAAGTGTGTATGTATGGGGCGGGGGGGGGGCATGATCAAACATACAAAATCAGCAGGCACTTTTTTTCTTCTTCTTTTGAATGAGCAAATGTCCCCCTCATTTTCTTGGCCTCTGCTATTCCTTCACAAGTGCATCCGAAGTACGGACCAAGTTCGCCAAGAGAGGACGGCTCACGGCCTTGATAAGGTGGTGTAAACCGGCTGGTCCCAGTTCGTCGTGGGGCTGTGGGAGGGTGGAATGGACAAGCTGTTGAGGATGGGGCCCCCATAGGGTCTCCGTGAAGAGTGGAAGTAGGGGTACTGGTAGAGGCTGGAGGGGTAGCTGGAGTAAGGGCTGTAATAGTTGGGGCTTTGGAGGTCTGTATAGTCACACTGGGAGCTGGGGAAGGAAGTGGCAGCCGAGGTGGCGCAGCTCTGAGCGCTGTAGGAGCTGTAGTCGGGGTGGGAGGGCGAGCCGTGAGAGTGCTCGCTGTAGTGACTGGGACTCAGCTGTTCTGTTTTGATGTGAGGTCTGTGCTGACCCACATCGCTAGCGCCAGGGGACGGTGAGGAGGCCGAGGCCAAGGCCCCTTTGCGGCACCAGCCGGCCCCGTTGGCCCCAGGGTGGGCGTAGGACGTGGTGTAGCTATTGGGGTTGGGTCCGTGACCAGACTCTGAGGCCATGGAGGACACCCCCGCTCCAGAGTGCCCATTGACAGGGAGGTACTGGTCGAACTCGTGGACATCGAAGGTTTCTATGTTGCTGATGACATCCGTGCTAAGCTCAGAGATGTCCACATTGCTGAAGTCAATGTTCTGGCGCCCGGCTTCCAGAAGCCGCCTGCCTTCGTGCTTCAGGTCTTGCTTCGCCCCATGATGGAGGTCAGTTTTGGGTGTCGTTGGTGGTGTTGGTGGTCCATGGGGCTGGCCTAAAAATGATAATATCCAAAAAGCTTTTTCTCAGAAGTCACAAAATTCTGTGTACACTTTTGAAAACAAAGGTGCTGAAAAGGACAGTGTTTTTTAAACCATTTTAAAAAACAACCACTGAATTGTTTTTTTTTACTGATATATGTATTCATATTCATTGAAGCTTAGATGACAAAGTGAGGGCTGCCATTTGAATGACAATTTTTAATGAAATTCTACATTACAAGCTTAATTTGTTGAGTCACCAGCACTCACCTGGATGGTCTGAATGATGATGATCAGCTAAGCCCACTAGGCCACCCATCCCAGGCTCAGCTTTGTACATCTGATGGCTCAGCTCGGCCCCAGAGTCAGAGTCGCTCTGCCCCGGCTTCACGCTTTTCCGACGCCTTGGCTGGTACTTGTAGTCGGGGTGGTCTTTCTTGTGTTGGACCCTCAGTCTCTCTGCCTCGTCTACAAAGGGCCGCTTTTCACTCTCTGACAACAGGCTGTGGTAAGGAAGCAAGAAACGAGAAGTCATTTATTAAACCTTGAAAAGTCTTTTCAATCATCCTCAGTCAACAGCAGCATGAGTTCATTACAAACTACAAAAGCGAACATGTGCATGATCATGAACATTCATCTCTAAATTCATGGTATTTTTCAAAATTAATAGGTAGCCTAGATATCTAAGTCAAATCAAGATATCTACGCTAGACAGAATGAGGAGCTTTAAACTCTAAGGCCGAAGAGGGGCTTTAAAACTTCAAGGCTGGAGAGAAGCTTTAAACTTTAGAACTGAAGAGCTTTGAACTTTAAGGCTAAAAAGAAAAACTTAAACAATAAGACTAGAAAAGAGGAGCTTTAGATTTTAAGGCTGAAAAAAGTTGAGTTTAAACTTTAAGATAGTAAAAAAGAAGCTTTAAACTTTACTGAAAAGTACGCATGAATCCCGCATAGAAATTGCAGAATGTTTTAATGTCAGGAAATTAGTCCTAAGAAAGAATGTTTCATACACCCAAACACTCAAAGCTTTACCCTAATAAGAGCTAAATAAATTAATGCGATTAATGGATCAACTCACCGCCACAGTTTGCCCAGAGTTTTGCTGAGCTCTGCGTTGTGCAGATGGGGATACTGGTCCGCGAGTTTCCTCCGCGCCGCCTGCGCCCAAACCATAAACGCGTTCATGGGCCTCTTCACGTGCGGCTTGCTCTTGAGCGCGCCGTTGCCGCGCACGGGCATGGGCACGAGTGACCAGTCGTAGCCTTTAAGCACCTGCGACACGGCGTCCCTGATGCACGCCGGGAACCTGTCGTCATCCTCGTCCAGTTTCTTGCCCGCGCCTGAGTGGAGCGAGCCGGCAGGAGAGGAGGGCGCGTCCGAGTCAGACTCGTCCGGAGACATGGAGCTGGAAGTGCCCGCCGGGCTGCACGGCGGGTCTGCCGCGGACTTCTCGCGCTCCTCCGTCATGTTCGTCCTAATAAAATCCGTCTTGGATCTTAGAGTCAGCGAGCGAAACTGTCATAAATGTTAGTCTGCGCGGAAAAACACTTTTTTACGATCCGTACATGTGGAGTAGTGTTGATCCAGTTGTGTTTGAGCTCGCTGTGCAACTCGGTGACAGTCGATAAAGACTTTACACGAAGTTAGAGCGCGTCACGCCTCTCCTCACTCCTCATTGGTGGACTGTCCTTCCACAGTCTCCTCTGATTGGTTGAGGGCCATTCACAGTCAAGTCGTCTGATAGACTGCTCTGAGCGAAGGTATGCTTTGGGATTCGTTTGTGTTATTGATTAGACAGTGATCAGCTAGATTTTCGGATTTGCGATGTTGTATAATCGACCTGCAAAATCGATTATGAAGTCAGTTTTGGAAGTTTTAAAAACTAAATAGCTGTTTGCTGTGTATGTTATTAAAAAAATAATTATGGCGGATAAAATCAACTGAAATGTACTTATTTGTACCAATGGGTCAATTAAGTTTACGAATTTTGTAGCCAAGCAACTAATGCACCTCTGTCCTATGTGCTGGAACCACCATCAAACTATCCAGTAAATACAAAATATGAGGAATAATCAAAAAGACTGGCAATAAAAGAGGAAATAACTCGGCATTACTGATAAGATCGCCCATCGGAGGTATGTCCACTGTTTTTACTGGAACACAACAAAACAAAAACAGGCCCTAAACCGTAAAGCTCAAGCACGTTAAAAACGACTGTTCAGAAAGCTGGAGGAGCTGTGCTAACTGGAATGGACACAGCCTGCAGCGGTTTGCCTGCACCAGCTACTGAGTTGGTGTTATCGCCTCGCAGCTGTCAGTCTTGACACCCCTGTGACAGATTTGTGAACATTACTGGTAGCGTACATTCTCAGAAAAAAGGTACTAATCTGTTACTAGGGTGGTATCCTTAAAGGTAGTCAGATAATATAATTGTTCCATACTCCATTGTGATTATATTTTCAAGTTGTATTGACTCCACACATCCTTAGCTCCAGGCTTCATATTTTATTGTTCTGTTTTAAAATATAATGGAAAGGTACAAATATAAACATTTGCCCTAGGGAAAAAAAAAAACTTAGTTAGCAGTTGGACCTTTAAACCACTGTCTACCACCTTTAAGGGTACATTTACATCGTTTACCTTGATGAACGAAGAATACCTGCACAGTATTTTGTGACAGTGTATAACAATGGGTTGTCTCAGATAATCGCCATAATCTTAACATACTAGGCTACGTGTTTATTATTTTAATTTAAAGATGAATGTCTTGTAAATTGTTTTTATCCTTTTACAAACTGCCAATACTAAACAGAATAAAGCTCCGAGGAAAATATATACAAACAAGGGGATTTTTTGTCCTTATTTGTATGTTCATTCTTAAATAGAAACAAAACATTTGCTTATACTTGCTTAGACACTATTCTGCCATTTTATTATTCTATTTATTATAACTAACCTTTTAAGTAAAGTTATATTTATTTAATTCTAGACCTAAACCTACCCCCCATTGGTTATCGATGTTTTTCATGCAGGCATAAAGAAGACGACATCTTCTGTAAAAACACAACCTCAGTCATGACTCCGCTCTTTCCCGACAATAGCAGACGGTTAATGCGAAGTGAACTGCAGCCTTCTGTAAACATTAATGCCTGTAGACGATGTTAGGCTGATAATAGTAGTGAAATTAAGTCGCCTTATGTTGACTTGTTGCGTTAACACCGGCTAAAAGAGGAGAAATGAGGCTAAGAGAGAAGCAATGAAGTCCTCACAGAAAGCTCCGAGTGACAGACTCAGCGAGTGGCGCGAGCGAGCGCTTTTCGCGGGCTTCACCTTCAAAGCGCTGCCAGCCTCTTCAGCCAATAGGAGAAATAAAAGTTCAGGCGGCACGCGGAGGTCAAACAGGTGTACAGACGGCTGCTCGCTGAGTGACAGCAGAGAGGAGAATCCAGACAGCAGCTAAAGAAACTACATCACTCACAGAGGTGGGCAATATGACAATATGTCGTCGTATCGTGATAAGCAACGTCACATTAAGCCACAGCACACTTGCCAGGGCATATCGTGGAAATGGTCAGTACTTAAAGAACGCTGACCAACTGCATGTATCATTACAAAGAGTGCATAATTGGTCCTGTTTAACTTTGTTCAGCACAGCACCACACCATATCTCCGGAGAGACTCTCTTGCCTGAACTGTTAAGCTAAATATATATGTTTAAGTGTTAAGTGAGATGCTCGCTCTACCACTTAAGAATCTCGATTGTGCTATGTTTTTGGGAAATCCAGCCTATTACAGCTAAAATATGGGAGTTCTAATAATTCACGTATAAATGGATGCACTTATGTAAAATAACTGAATGTTATTTTAATAGCATTTTAATAATTAATTTTGGTGCTTTAGTTATAGACTATAAGTAACGGAATACAATGTATATGGAGAAATGGTGTGTATTCACAGTGTGTGGATGAAGGTGCACATATTACAGTGGAGATATCAAAATGTCTTCAAATAACACCAAATATTTTGCTGTTTACATTTAAGTGCATGTGTGTATGTATATATATATATATATATATATATATATATATATATATATGTGTGTGTGTGTGTGTGTGTGTGTGTGTGTGTGTGTTAAACTTTTAGTTTAGTTTACATTTCAGTGTCTGTCAAATATTATCCTACTTTTATTTTGGTGAAATCACAGTGTTCCTCAAGCAAATTAGATAAGTGTTGATGTAATGAAATTCTCACTGTTAAAATTTGTTGTAGCTTACAGGTGACTTTTGTAGGTTTTCTGAAGCCCATTCACCTGTATAATAGAAGGCCCATATACTTGTTATTTCAAACGTCCTCTCTGTGGTGCCAGCGCTGTCTTAATTTGAATGTAAACAAATGAACCAGACTTGTATTTGTACATTATGGAAGCCATGTAAAGAATACTTCTGTTGTGGTGAAACAAAGGCCTCTGTCAGCCTTTGATATCGTAGCAGAGTAACAGGGTGCCACAACTGCAGGCCTACCTAAAGGTCTCTTTGTTATATCCATCATTACAGGTCTACACATTACAAAGGAAGTTAATCACTGACATCAGTCTGATTGTGAACTAGGAGTGAGGAAAAAATAGACGCACATTTCGCTTTAAAAGAAACAGGCCTTTAGTAGTATATACGAGATACGGAGAGAGAGACTGAGGGGGAGAGAGAGAGAGACATGATGATAAGAGAAGCGATTGAATCACAGCCTTTGTTAGCGAGCCATTGTATTCATGTATTGCAAAGTTGATTTTTATCACTGGCTTTCCCATGAAAAGACAAGGTATGTTTCACCCGGTAGTCATTTAGTTTGCCCAATGCTTGCAGTAGGTAGCTGGAACAGCAGAGCAGAAGCTGACCAGTGGATTTTATTCGCGTGGAGAAAATAACCAGGGGATTTTCTTTTAAATTGTGGATTCTTCATGCTTTTTAAATAACATATACAAAGATTATATGTAAACTATGTTGTTTTGCTGTGAGGTAAGTGAGTCTTTTTATGGATTTCAATATGTAGTGTGCAGTAGAGCAACAGAGAAAACTTTGTACAAAATATCTGACAGAAAATATGCATTGCAGCTGATGTAGAGAGACTGAAAATCTGCAGTTCTGTTGATTCCCTCAACAGAACTCATCCTTAATGTTAGTCCTCTATATGGACGAGATCAGTCCAAATAGTTTTCCAAATAGTTTTGATTGAATTTCTCTTGTTTATTCTCTTGTATCTTTGTACGAGGGGTGATTCTGGTTATGAGTGGTCCTGTATTATTAGCCACAACAGAAATTTTCATTCAGGGCATTTCTCAGTAATTGTATTTGGCTTTAGTTTGTTAGTTCACTGAACCATAACCACAGCCCTACCCCCCCACCCGATGTATATGTTACACTTAGCATAAATTGGTGATTACAGTTACACTTTCGAGGAGGCAAGCAGTCATTTGATTCCAAAGAGGGTTCCACTAACAGAAGCGGTCCATATTCAAACAAATGTTCAACTGCTGTGAGGAATGCTAAAAGGACAGGGGCATCTGGCAGAGGGAGGAGGATAGTGAAAGCTCTTGCTCAGCAAAAAATTACAGGAGGGCTCAGTTTCAGCTCACAATTAATGCTAGGAAGTCTCCCTGCTCAAAAAGCAGAGAGAAAGCGTAACATTGACCGACAGCTGGTTTCACTTGCTGCCAAGTGGTGGGATTGGCCGGTGGTTTTGGTGGGGTCTGGTGTCAGGAGAGGGGAAAGGCAGGAAAAGAATGACGGTAAAACAAATCCAGCACTCGACCTTCACGGCTCTCTGTGTTGTGGGCAGAGCTCTGTGAGCACCCCATGCTCTAAAAGAGAGAGAGAGAGAAAAAGAAAGAGTGAGAGACAGAGAGAGAGAGAGAGAGAGAGAGAGAGAGAGACTGAGACTGAGAGAGAGAGGGAGGAGGACTCGCATGAACCCGGAGTGGCCCAATGCGGGACGGAAGGTTTTAATTTCAGCTTTTGTGATTTCTCAAAGAGGGGGGACTTGGTTAGAGACAGCCTCAGCAAAGCCTTCTCTAGCCTGAGTCTCACAGACGGTGGTCAGCTTTACCCCTACGAGTGTACAGCCTAAATAATACATCATTCAATTCAATACCTAAATTCAATTACAGAATCCCCCACAGGAAGCTTATATGCCCAGGCATCTTTGTCTTGACCACTTCCTTTGAGACAGTCACAAGTTACGGGTACCATCAATCAATCAAGTGAACATGCTCTTCAGAAGTTAATTGGTCTGTTGCATATTGTAAAGTCAGGGTGCTCCTTTGTGATGTTTCCTACATTTCAAAGGCACACTTTTACAAATTAAGGTGCCAAAAAAGGTCTTTGGAGCAAAGCTGTAGAAAAAACACTTTTTTGTTTACCTAAAGAAACTTTCAGTGGAGTTTTTAAAGGGGAATACCACTGATTCTTTTACATTTCTGCATAATTCAATGGTTGAGATGTGAACGAAATTATTAAGAGTAATTTGATATTAAATGTTTCATTGTAGAGAAAGTTGCCAACTCAGATTTGTTTATAGTGGTGGTGATAGATTGTGATGTCTTTTATGCAGAAATAACTATTTAATTTTTAAATTTATTATTCAAAATTACCATTGAACCTACAACTGTCTACTACGTTTATATATATAATGTTGATAATGGTAAAATAGTGGTAAAATTCTTTCTTTGAGGACTATTTTGCCTTATATATACTTCTCTGTCAGGAACATATTAAAAATCTGTTTTAGGCCAAAACCTTATCTCAAAACTATCTGAGGTGTGTCTAATAATATCTCTGGGAACAGATTTATAACCATTTCGTCTACTAACTTTCTCAGTTGTAGCTTTTGAAAGCATTAAACGCTTTGGACGTCTGGTTCCTATCACCACTAGTGCGATCAAGAGCAAAGCAACCAGAAAACGCTGGTGGTGAACCATAGCAGTTGTAATAGAGCCTTACAGGTATAGCCTTGTGAATGAAAGTAAGATGCTTATCTCTGTTGGTACTGTGGGCTTAGTTGCTAATTTTATGCTGTGGACTCCACAGTGGACTGGTCTTGTCATATCCTTCCCACAACTGAGCAATTGGAGCCTTTGAATAGCTGAGTCACAGTTCAGGCTGTGAACTCAATGGCTTGAACTCTCCCCTGCCCACGTCTTCTTGCCCTCTTGTTCACCCAGGCTGCTATAGACACAGCCAAACCACACACTAAACAAGCTCATACAGCTACTGTGCCACAACACAGCACTGTGAAATTGAGACCAAATTAAAAGTCTCTCTCTCTCTCTCTCTCTCTCTCTCTCTCTCTCTCTCTCTCTCTCTCTCTCTCTCATCTCACTGATCTAGTGTCTCAACAATGACTTTTGGATTGTGTAAACTGTTTATGCATCGCTTTAGGGCTGCACAATTATTGATTTAATGGGAATCATGATATTTTGACTTAGAATTGATATGATGCTTACCTATGATTCTTCATGCAAACATGTATATTGTATTGGTATATTTACTAGTATATATGTATATTTATTATGTGTAAGTATACTAACTAAATTTACTGTGTAATTTACTACATTGCTTTGATAATTGCAAATAGTTGCAAAAACAACTGCCTACACCTACTTTGACCTACAAATCAAGTGGTGAATTTAAAATATCAATAACAAAAGCCTGTGCATAGAATTTTTTGTAGCCAGGGGCTCAAAGAAAAAAAAAGGGCACCCTGAACATCAGTGAATTCATTTACAGCATATCACTTACACTTTTATCTAGAGATGGTCTAATCATGTCAGAGTGAGGCAAATGTAGTTTTATGATTTTCGTCCCAAATGACTCTTATAGGCAGTCTAAAAGTTACATGCTGATATATGGATGTTTTTGCCAGAGAAGGGCACTGAACCAGTGAACCAATGAATCTCCTATTCATTTTTCTACTTGTCCGTTGTTTTCTTTTTATGTTGCTGTTGTTGTTTTGTTGTTCTTTTGTTTTTGTTTTTGTTTTTTTTTTAATGAGAAAAGCTTTCTGTAGTTTTTCTTTAAAGCACCACAGATTCTTGCATAAATCATTGTGTTTTACAATAACACAAACATGGTTTAGCAAGTTATTAGTGGCCCTTACTGTCAATATGCTGGGTGGTTTTTCAAAAGAACGGCATTATGCAAAGATACACTTTGTAAAGAGATTATCTGGATCTTAAGCAATGGTGGAGGCCATGTTAAATACGATTATTGTACACAATGACCAAGAGGGCATTTGCGGGGAAACAAGCAACTAATGGCACTGTTCTTGAACCAAATTGCATTAACAAGTCAGGATCCTGATTTTAATGCGATTTATATGCATTGCATCATGAACAGGTCAAATTGAAGCATATCATGGAACAAAACCAATTTTTATTGTGTGTTTTTATTATTATTATTTTTTAACAGAATCTGGAAACACCAGCTGCCTTTTACAGTGTGTTAAAATTTCAGGGGCAGTAGAAATCCTTCAAATGCTCAAATTTAAGATTTTTTTTACTTCTCCTGAAGAGTTATCATTTTGGAGAGCCAAGGTTTTGTCATGACAGCAATGATATATTACACTGTTTACAGATCTTTACGTGTGCAAATAAATGAAGAAAAATGCTAGAAGTGAGTCCTTGCAGCCCCTCCCATCAGAAATGGACAGTTGATGTATTCTGTGCCTGGACCTTACCAGATGTGTTTTGCAGGTTGTGGGGTGAGTCATTGGCGGATGGACCTGTGGATGTTCAGGCAGGCTTGCCATTTGAACTTTTCTGGTTCTAATCATGCCCCGTCCCCGCCCAAACAGCTGCTGAAAGTTAGGCCCTCCCATTGACCCCTGTGCCCCCTGCTCCCCTATATTCATTCTATAAAAACATCTTAATGAGGAGTTTACTGGGCCAATTGGAGGTTTTATTTAAACCTATTAGGAGGCTTGGAGAGATGCTTGAGAGGTGTAGGGAGGGGGGGAGGTGTTTCGGACTGAAGGAAACAATTAGTACAAACAGCTAAGAATAAATTGGCCTGAAGCCATTTTTTTTTTTCAATGCCATGAGGAAAGCATTTCAAGTACTTCCAGATTCTTTTGTGTGTGTGTGTGTGTGTGTGTGCTTTCTCAGACACACTGCTATCTTCTTAGTTAAAGCTCATGCTGGAGGGACTATGGTCAGCCATGTTGGGGCTGATTATTTCAGATCTGGTCTAGTGCGTGACCGCAAAGCAAGTTTCTTTGCTGAGAACTACTTGATGGAGTTAGCAGCCCACATGTATACCTGCAGGCATGAAATTGACTCTTGTATGTTCCCTCTCCAAAGACGAAACATGCGCATGGTGTTTTGGCCACCAGCCAGCAGCTGTCAGTTTATCTGCCTCAGTCCGATGGACCGACTGCTTCTGCTTTATTTTCCAAAGTGACAGGATAAGTGTTTGGAATTGTGTGGGGAATTCTGCTCCCATCCTGTATCTAGTCCTGCAGTCAGACAGTGGGAGTAGTAAGGATATATTGGGAACATTGTGTATAGTTATCCTTTTCAAATGTTACACTTTGACGCACAAATGCGCTGCTTGTGCATATGGTCTGAATAAAAGTTGTGGTTTCAGCTCCGTCTTCCAGCTCGTCTGCTTTTTTGATCCCAGATTCTCATAAATCATCTCCCAAATTTTCATGCGAATTAGACGGTGTGGGGACATGCAGCAGTTTGGAGATCCGCCCCCTCGGGCTCTTTTACGGGAAACGCTCGGGCGCAGGCCTGTCACATTACGGCTCTGGGGTTCTGTTTTATGGGCCTGCTCCTCTCCAGCGGCTTGTTTTGTCTCTGGCAAAATTAAATGCACCACTCAAATGAGCACACTCACAAAGGCAGTCCGCCAATGGTTTACGTCAATTAGCTACTCGGCACTACTCAAAGTCAGCAACCCTCAGGGGTTGTTGTAAAGGTCTGGGCTAAAGGTCGCCATCAAGGAAGCCACCCATCCTTTTTTTTCTTCATGACTAGCCCTGTCTTGTATCTATGCAGATACCAGTATTTGTGTAGATGAACTCTTTGCCACATCTGGTACTGATGTAATGATAGAGGGCAGGAGGGCACATAGCTACACGCCACTATACTTTCTGTCATAACCACTAGTAGATAGTTGAAACCTTGAGCATCGGCCGATATTATCACAGGTCCATTGCTGTATACAGCTAACAACATAAAATAACACTGTGAATGGGTGTGGTGTCAATCTAGATGTGTTACAGGATTGGATCAGATTCATTCTTTCTCCTTACGATATCCGATCTAGCATGCTCATTTCTACCTAGTACCGATACCCGATAATGGATTGGTGCCATCTGTAGTTACTAACAATGCCCTGACTTGGCAGCTGATTAGGTACAACCACCTTGTTTCTACACTCATTGGCCATTTTATCAGACATACCTTGTTGGTGTAGCAATAGAGATTACATCTTATTTTTTCCCACAATTTGTGTTAATCATTTTGTAATCCTTTATCAATGGTCCATTTCTGACCACAGAACCACCGTTGGCTGGATTTTCTTTGTTAGTGGACTGTTGTGAGCCTAGCAGTCACTGTCAGTGGTCAGCAGTCATTCTATGGTTGCCCCGTTCTGTTACATATATATTAGGTGCACCTATATGGTTGGTTTACTCATTAATTTGATCAATGAGTGTAGATAAAAGCTGGGTGACAACTATACTGGCTATTCTGTGTACACAGTAGATTCTATATTAAACAAGACCTGTATTCACCTAGTATTGATAAGCGTTATATACATGGTTTTGCAACAGTTATTTGCAAAAGTTTGAACACTCTTGGTCAAAATAAATATTTTATTGGTTTTCTAACTGAAAATAAGTACACATCCTCTAAAGGCAACATGCATAAATATGTCATTTTCTGCAAATTTCAGTGCACAATTATTTATTTGCTGTGTTTAATACATTAAAAAATCAAGCATATAAAGTAAAATGTGCCATAACTTTTGTACTGGCCACATTTTATGTCTTTTTTTCCCAATATGTCATTAAATAAACAGTAATTGTGCATAAAAATGTGCAGAAGTATGTTCTCTTTAGCGGATGTGTTCATTCCACAACAAAACATGTAATCTGACCAAACTTTTGCCCACAGCTGTATTTTCATCATTATACACTTACACTTTTACAGTTACAACTATCCATATAAACAAGACTAGCAATTATCCTTAATGGGGAAAAAACATAAACAGCTCTTGCTGACCTTAACTAGGTCTACAAGATCTGCTGCATTGGTTAAGTTGATGCTATCCCACAAAAATGTTAGGCGGGACTACTGCTTAAAACATACCATGGCTGTTTTGACCTTCTAATTTCATATTTCAGAAACGTTTTAACTCCCAGAGATCTTAATTTCAGTCATGCCACTGACATTTTTTGACTATCCAAAAGTCATAGTTGCAGCAGAGGCCCAAAATAGGCTACAGTTGGGAAAATTGTCTTCTGTGATCTGTAAATTGAGGCAGATTGCTTAATGGAGGCTCACTCTGTGAGGGCTGCCAGACAGGGTGTTGGGTAAAAAAGATGACACTCATGGATTTGGACTTGCAGCAGCTGTGCCAAGCGCTGCCGTATGATTTGCATTTATGAGTGACACTTGGACAGTCATGAAGCCACCACGTAAAATCATAAAAAGGCGAGGTCAAGGGACTGTAGCTGTTAGCTTACTGTGAGATGCGTCAAACAAGGATAACTGGAGAAGAATTTTGGAGACTACTTGTCAGTTTGTTTAAAAATAAGAAACAAACAAAAAGTACATATGAAATCCTTGAATTTTCTAGATTCATGTTGGATTTTTGGTTTCGTTAACACAGAAAAATTCCCCTGTTTTAATTGTCTATTGTGGAAGGTGTGTGTGAAAGATCCTACTTGCTGCAGGGAGAAAGTTTTTCCTCTCTGCTACTTCACTTTTTCAAACCGTTGCCTCTCCTGACAGCTACATTACTCTCACTGCATGCAAATCCAAAGCCTTTAACAACACACGTCAGCACTGCGAGTATATTTGTTTAGTGTGAGTGCACGTGCATGTGTGTGTGTGCGTAGAAAGTCATTTGTGTGTGCACACATTTGGCTTTGCATTTTTTTTTTAATCAGCTTTGTTGGGACAGTTACTTTTCCCCTCATTCTTCCATCTCTGTCATTAAGATGAAGCTTATTTAACTAAACCTATGTTAACTTTTAGAAGTTTTTATATTTATGTAGATTATATTTACATTCTGTACTGACAGGCTTGAATCAACTTTTTGTGTTTGTTTTGATAGCAAACAATGATAAACAGGTGATAAAACTGTAAAGGATGCTTGCTTTCCACAAACAAGACTGTGTGCATCACAACAACTTTTTATAAAAGTTATGAATGATTAATTAGGCCTGTGACTATTATGACATAATTGCCGGCTTTTACAGTCATATCTTTACATTGCAATAAACAGAAAATAGATGCTTTTTTATCCATTGGATTAAGGCATATACATGTACATAAAAGAAAGCAGAAAATGCCTTCACTGAGACACATCATGGATCTTATGAGAACCACAAAAGTTCTAATTGGTGACTGATGCTGTAATATGTTTTGAGGCCAGCTGTGAGCTGTGTTTGTTTATTAGTATTGACATCTAGGAAGCAGAACAGCTTATCAGCCAGTTTGGCCACATTAGGCTTGTACTTTTAATAGTTGCAGACAATAAGCAAAAAAACACAATTAAATTGTTAATTGCAACCATTTATATGGCAATTAATCGTCAGCTAAAATTCCACGATCATGACAGGCCTATGAGTAATGTAAAACTACAGCGTGCTGTTTTTATTCTCAGCATTAACTGTGATTTGTAAGGCTTCATAGGTTTGTACTCATTCTATGTGCTGCCTCTTGGCATCTGTGTGCATGTGTATGTGTGAGTGTCTGTGTGTCAGCAGTGGGATGTGTTGGGCCTGGGCACCATTCTCCTCCAGGTCACATGCATGAGAGAGGGGTCGGGGGGTACTTCCTATGAACTCTAAAGAGTCAAGGGAAATAAAAGAGGGAAAGTGAACTGACGCAGTATGAACATATAAAGAGTCTTTTCACCAAGCTGCGCGCGCCAGGCTTTCTTGTAGAATTTCTCTTCAGCACAGGAAGTGCTAGTGAGGTTCATTTCCTTTCTATTTTTTTGTCCTGAACACACTGACGTTTGCTTAGTGTTATTTCCTTATCCCAAAATGTGCCACTATGTTAGCCATTAGCATTTACCTTGTTTATGAATGTAACAAACTATCAGGCAATAATGAGAAGAGCATGTTTCTGCATGATTATTTGTGTTACATTTATAACAGGACCCAACAATTATATTGATTAAATGATAGTATTGGCCAATATTGAAGCCCTGCAGCTTTCTCATTACAAGCAAAAATCCTGCCAATAAAGCATTAAGATGGGAAGATCCTGCTGTTTATTTGATTTTAAGGCTGTGAAACTGATGTAGCTAGAAAATAGTTTCCAACAGTTACACAATGCAACTTCAAAATGCATGGTTGGAAAATGGTCATGTAAAGTGGCACAACCATCTAATCGTCATTGGCGTCATTGGGAGATTGCACTCCCGGTGATACCACAGCCATCAGTGGCCAGAGAGTGTATAAATGGCCTTGCTCTCCATTTGTGGGTTGGATGGTCCTCCCTATCCCAATGCATTATATATTAGCTAATGTAACAGACTTTACAGTTAGTGTTCTCCAAGTGTAATAAATAAATTTATAAATAAATACTGGGGAAATTTATGTTACACATGTCATGGAGGAAGCATGTGCTAGCCTTCACTATCCTAGCTTGGTAGCACTGTGTGATAGGGGGGAAGACCTAGGAGCGTGAATAACACTGGATAAAAAAACATACATAATTTTGGTGTTTTAGGTACATAAAACCATACAAACTTTATAAATAGACCACAGGAAGAATCAGTTGGGCTGTAATGTATATATTCTGCTAATACAAGACATTTTTGTAATTTATTTTTTTCACTCAGTGGCCAAAGATATTGACCACTCTCAGACTCCTGTGTTTGTGTGGACAGTTTGTCCTCTATCTGGCCTTCCTTTATTGCTGGACACAGTCAGCTATTCATTCTGGTAGCCAGTGTGCAGAGGATTGAAATTTCATATCAGCAGAAGTTGATCAAATCAGTGACACCCGCTCTTCCCCCGCCACACCTCGCCATAACACACTGGTTTACTCTCTCTCTCTCTCTCTCTCATGTATGTGTCTGTGTGTGTGTGTGTGTGTGTGTGTGTGTGTTTCTGAAATTACAGGTCATACCAGGCCCTTGTTCCCCAGCAGCCTCATGATATCACATGCTCTTACTTCATTTATACTTAACTCAGCTTTCACTTGTAAACTGCCATTGTTTACACCTCTGCTGTCATGTCATTAATACAGAACTTGTCTACATTATACATTCCACTAGTTTATAGCTATATTAGCCTGTCAGCACATCCAAATACTTCCAAATTTCATTAAAATGAGATTTGAACATATTTGCTCATGCCAAACTATTATAGGTCAATCACTATATGTTTTCTTTATAGCAGAAAAGCTGGAGCTTTTTTGTAGCCATTTTTTACAGCTAATCTGGTTCTACTGTTTGATTTAATGGTATATTAGGCAAGGTGAGTCGCCTGCTGCTACCTCCAGTGTCCTCTAATGACAACCCTAGAGAGACGTTAGGACAACTTTAATATCCTTCATAAATTTGCCTAGTTTAACTACACATGGCCTCATGTCTGTACCCCACATTTACCTTTGAAATGCCACTGTTAGTTCTCCTGATGCTTATTACATCACTTTATTTCTGTCTCATTCATTCTTTCTGGTATTTTCTGGCATCTTGGTATTTATGACTTGGACTCTTGCAATGAGTTGATCTGAGGGAGCATTTTCTTTCCCTCTGCATTAGGAAAGCGTGTATGTTTTGTGTGCCTATATGTTTGTCTGTCTGTACATTTGTCACAGAGTATTTTCATATACTGTATTGGGTAACAGTCAGAGACCACCCTTTTATTTATTTAATTTCTGTTCACAGTGCTGTTAATTACAGGTTTTTTGGAAATTTTCCAGTGTCAAAAAGCAGAAAACATGTATTGAACAGGAAATTACATAAAATATATATTCCATGCTTCTTATAAATTCCACCGAAGTTCATCCTTCAATGTTACTTGGATTTTCTACTTGTACTTCCATTTCAGATGAGCTTAACCCCAGAGAAGTCGGCAGCGTTTCTAGATGCATTTTGTTGACATATGGCTTACATTGTGAATTGTACAGTCTTAGCTTGCATTTGTGGAGGCAGTAATGGGGGGTTTCCCATGCGGTGATATCCATTACCATAAAAAGCTGATTTTTAATGCATTTGAGGGCTCAAAGGTCACAGGCATTCAGTTACGTTTTCAGCTTTTTCCTTTATGCACAGATATTTCTTCAGATTCCCTAAATCTTTTGATGTTATTATGCACTGCAGAGAGTGAAACACCTAAAATCCCTCCAATCACTCACATCAGGGAATGTTACCTTTAAACTGCTAGAGTTTTTTGCTGATGCATTTTTGGCAAAGTGGGGAGCTCAGACCCAACCTTGGTCCAAAAGGCTTGCTCCTATATCCAAGCATGATTACATCACCTGTTCAAGATGTTCCTATGTTTTTTGTTGCAGGCATCAATTTCAGAATGAATGTATTTTACAAAAAACACTAAGTTTTTGTTCAAAAACGGGTTAAAGTAGATTTCTAAATGACTGCCTTCTATTTTTATTTGCATTTTACATACTGCCCCAACTTTTTTTTCATCTCAGACATCACCTACACATCCAGTTTCAGTGTCACCTACACATCTTTTCAGACTCACAGTATTGAGTTTTCTTCTCACAGTGGAAGGATGGACAAAAACACCTGTGGTTTCTTCAGATCTAAAGCAGGAGTGGAGCTTGATTTTCTCCTCTCTTTCAAAGATGAAAGCTTTAAGTACTGTTTATCTGATGGTGACATTTTTGGTTGTCTACCAGGTCTTCTTAGGAGCATCAATTCTCTGTATCTTTTAATCATTTTATGAACTATAGTTTTGAAAACTCCTTACAAACTGATGAGTGGACCAGAAGAAATGGTCTAACTTGATATAAAATTACATTACTGTGCATTAAAGTTAAGAATGTTTTTTTTTTTTCTTCCCATGTCAAGTGACCATTTTGGGGACGCAAGGTTTTGATAAAATACATTTACATAAACTTTCACAGACCGAGTAGATTAGTAGATGTCTGCACACACCCAAACACATGTTTAGAGAATAAAGACATTGGAGCAGAATTTAATGAAAACCAGTAAATGCACTAGTTTCCTAATGCACCCCCACACTATATTTATGGTGCTCTATCCAGGCTTGTATTTATGGTGGCAGTAAAGTAGGTTTCTGTTGTTAATCGTTCAGTGCTCCCCCTCTGTCTCCCCCTCATCAGCCCTGCTCGGGCTCTACCCCTGGCTGACCGATGCTGGAACGGGCACTGGACCGACTGAGTCAGGAGCCCTGAGACTAGGAGAAAAAAAACGCACAGAAAAAACTAACATAATGAAAATGTATTACAATATATTTCAGTTATATTTTGGAATATACTCATAGCATGTACCAATATATTTCATTTTCATAAGCAAGGGTTTAGTTTAGTTTGGGGTCTGGAAATGACAGAACAGGTTATTTGAGAAAACCATAACTTGGGCTACAGTCATATCTGCCACATTTGCAAAATCTTGGTTTGTGTTCTGCCGGGCAATGCACAATTTGAATATTGGGCATCTGCATGTGAAATTATGGGGCCGCTCAGCCGCACGTCATCTGCGGTTGTTTGTATATGTCTATCAAATGTCCTTGGCACTGTACAGTTTATCTGAGGTGTTTTGGGTACATTTGATGAACCCTTCACTGCAAATGTAAAAAAAGTTCCAGTGGCAGTTAAAAACAAAAATAAGCCATACAAATGATGCCACGTAAAAGCCAAGAAAAGCTATGACTAGTTTTGTCGTTTTTTTGTCTGCCTCTCTCTCTTTTTCTCTCTCTTTCTCTCCTCTCCATCTACTCTCTATATCTAACCCTTTTTATAGCCCTATCTATCTATCTATCTATCTATATATATATATATATATATATATATATATATATATTATATATATATATATATATATATATATATATATCACACTTTCTTGTTTACCCTTTCTCTCTCTTTCTCACTCTCTCTCTCTCTCTCTTTCTCTCTCTCCTTGCAGTTGTATGTGCGTCCGCCTCAGGGAGATCACAAAGAGGCGCTTTGTGAGAGGATGCAGCTGCTGAAATCTGACTAGATCCAGCTGAAGAGAGAAGGGAGCAGGTGGGTCAACGGCGCGACCCCTCCGTTCCCAGAATATCAGGCTGCAGCACCATCCCTCAGCACATGCACACACACTCACACATATTGAATTCTTTATTTAGGTCCACAATTTAAAAATATATTATAAACGGCCACAAATTTTGTTAGATCCATTAATTATCCAGTGATGAATAAACTATGTCAGCAACAGTTACACAATATTACAGAAAATGTAATTCATCAATAAAACATCTTGTCTTCTAATTGTTGAGGATTGCTTTAAAAAAAAAAAAGTAACCAATCTATGTACATGAGCACGACTTCCGAATATAAATACAAGGAAAATACAATTAGTACAACTGATTACCTACACAAGGGGCTGGTAGGGATGTAAAATGAAGCGTGCAGCTGAAAAATAATGACGTGCGGACCCACTTTTCTAAATAAAAAATATGCCATTAGACTATAGAATGTTCAGTAGCTCATCATGGCATATTCAACCTTTCATATTTAGGTCATGTAATCTTGATTATATTGCAGCTGTCAGCCTCTGAATTCAAACAAAATGGTCCGTTTACATGACCCCATTTATCATACCTATGTTTCATAGTCCATATAAGGAACACTTTTTAATATCTCTGTGCATTAAAATAAAGATTTAGTTGATGTTTGCACTCATTACTGTGTATAAATTGGGTATTTTACAATTAGAATGTGGCCCAGCCAATCAGATATCGGAACCGGAAATATTTGTTTTTGATATTTTGATGGGTTGTGTCCTTGATTTTATGCTTGCCGGTTAAAGATTCATCGCTGACTGTTGACAGTCAGATAAAAAAATTTGCCAAAATTTGTGTCCCTTGTGGCTGGTGTCTCAAAATCTTAGTAACATGATGCTCCACCATGTAATAATCAAAAGAACACACACAAACACTTCTTTGAAACAAAAAAGTAGCAAGCATGCAACGCAGACAGCAGTGAAAAAAAAGGAGTAGTGAAAATTGTAGTACTGAGGAGAAATGTACCATGAAAGTACAAACAGCAGGAGCTGAGTGTGCCTGCACTGTATGCTATTATGAAGCCAGACAAATAAACATGGCTCAAGCACCTATACCACTGGGACACAAACACATAAAACACTCGCCGCCTGAGGAATCATTTCTCCAAAAAGAAACTGTTTTGAGTTTTTCTGGCCTTTTTTTTGGGTAAGACTGTGTGTGTGTGTGTGTGTGTGTGTGTGTGTGTGTGTGTGTGTGTGTGCGTGCATATTAGAGCTGAGAGATATGTACCACATTTAAAAATACGGTCAAAAAGTCTGAATCCAGTGATTTGTAGTCGACATTTCACGTATGATGCTAAATCCAGTTTAACAGGACTAATTAAGCTATCTTTGTAATTAAATAGTTGGGAAGTGTTTAAGTACTGGTGAGAACCTCGATATGTTTTTGGAAACGCATGTTAAATGATTGAACATTACATTTTATCACTAACAAAACAATAACAACACCAATGAAACTTTAACAAATGTTTCAGTGGTGATTGTTTCAATAGTGACAGTTTTAGCTAATTTTGAGCATAACATACAAATACTAACCAGTACATAACAAGCAAACACAGCTTTTAACAGTTGTACACACATACAAGCATAATATTTTATTAAAATGTACAAAAGTTACTTAATTGCAGGAAATGTGTTTTAATAGTGGCAGTTCTTAAGGTTACACACATTTACTTTAAAACAATGGGATCTAATTGCTCACCATGTGGCCATGAGGGACAAGGGTCTCAGGGGTGTGTGTAAAATAAGGCTCGCACTCTGGACTAAAACTATTTGTGTTTCGTTAATGGCATGAAAACATGGGACTATATTCTTTAATGAAGTTTTTTTATTTAAAAATTAAACTCTTCCTAAATCTTTCAACATTGTAACATCACATCAAAGAAATGGAAAAGATCTTTTAAAAAACAACTATAAAAGAAATACAAAAATATATATATATTTTCACAAGTTAAAATGTAGGGGTTAGGTTTGAGACAGCCATCTATATTTAGCTTTAACACACTCCTAAAAAAAGATGATTCTCTAAGGGTTCTTTAGAACCATGAACACTCAAAGAACCCTTTGTATGATTAAAGAGTTATTCGCATTGTGAAATGGTTCTTTAGATTGATGGAGAATGTGCTGTAGATGGTTCTATATAAGGGTTCAATACAGCACCAAAAAGAGTTCTTCTATTGTATGATGTTGATTAGGACACAAAAGAAGAGCCGTTTTTGTTGCTATACAGAGCTGCTTTTCGAAAAGGTTCTATATAGAACCATCTACAGCACATTCTCCAACAACCTGAAGAGCCCTTCATGCAAAGGGTTCTTTGAGTGTTCACGGTTCTATATCGAACCATTTTCTTTTTTAAAGAACCTTTGAAGTACCATCACTTTTAAGTGTGTATCTCAGTTAATGCCTTGGGTTTAAATAGATCAGATCATATAGATATAATCCTTGGTCCGAATATTTAATTGTTTTTTTTTTTTTTCTGTGTTTTGCAGATGTATGTAAAGCTTTAGTGAATGTATCAGCATTATTTTGTTACCAATGCATTCTTTGCTCCAAAACATTGTCTCTATGTATAAGTACACATCTATCTGTCTTGTACTTCTTTGGAATGAATAAAACTCAATTGCATTGCTCAAAGGGAAACGATATGAGGCCTTGTTTGTGGTGAGAGACAGGGAGAGAGAGAAGATCCTGTTGGGTCTATGGGGTAAAGATGTTAACAGGTCACAGAGCTGCCAAAAAGTGGGATTTCTGTAGGGCAGCGGGGACTTTGGTAAGATGACCCTCATCCGGCTTTGGGAGAGGAACAGAACGAAAGAAAAGACAGGAATAAAGAGAGGAAGTCGCTTTGGACCTGTGTTCTTGCTTTTCACAGAATGGATCAAAATTCTCTCTCCCTCTCTCTCTCATTCAATCTCTCGCTCACCTTCTCTCTGACTGACATATCACAACAGAGATTCGACATTAGTTGACATCAAATGGATACAGATTCACCACATGATTTTAATGCGCGCCTTAATGCGAACAGCCTGGCCCATGAAGTCAAGTGGAGGAAAACGGGGCCAAGCAAAAGTCAAAGTAGTGGAAGATGGCCAAGTCAGCAGTTGTTCCCACTTTATATTAGCATACATCCACCAATCCGCAGCCTGCCAATCATTTGCGGAGCAGTCTGCCCTCAGACCTCGGCATGGGACCGAGGGGGGAAAATATCAATAGATTTTCCTTTCGTGTTCAGCTGTTTTGCACTTTATAGTCATGTTTCATAAGTCTGTCTTTTGATAATCATGAAAGCCAATGGTAATGAGTGGAGGGAGGAGGGACTGAGCTGGTGGTTACATTCAGAGTCTGGAGATGTTTTAACTATTCACCAGCATCAACCATAAATGACCCTTCTACTGCAGACTTCAGCAATGGCTGCAGTGTATTCACAAGTATAGCCCCCTTACCCCCACCCCCAGCCCCCCATCTCATCGCTGACTGGGTGCTTTAAGTGTTTGCCGCAGCCTGTGATGAGAACAGGGCCCTCTGTCATCGGCCATGCCTGCTCACATTATGGCTGACCGGACTGCCCTACCCAGCATGCCCCCGAGGGTCCAGGCCCTGAAAGACTCCAGTGTCTCCCACACACTTAGTATTCCTCTAGGGAGCTGCAGGCCACATCCTTATCACCACCGCTAATACACGCACTGCCCACTCATTCAAGGGCCCCTGCTAATAAAGCCAGTCTGCATAAAGCCAAGTGCGCTTGTAGCTTTTTAACATTTGACCTTGTTTGCTTCTTTTGTTCTCGCTGTCTATTACTGTCTATTAATATCTATGTTGATGATGCCTTTACAAAATTAAATTAACATTTGACTAGTAATGAACCAATAGGAATGGCCCAAAATGAAGTCTTACTTTACCATCCATTAAGGACAATTCTTGGAGACACATGGTTTTATTTCAACAGCAACGTAGACTATGCTATCTTTTTTCTACTAAGACTTCACAATTGACCCATACCCAGAAATGTAGGGGGCTAAGAGTTCAAAAAAAAAGAGGCAACATGGGCGTGAATAAAACACGATTTGGAGCATATAGCATTGCCACCACTTTTATTAAGAGACACAGTCATGTTTCAGAGCATGAATTCAAACCACAGTATCCCACATACTAGACTGTAGTGTTGCCCACTATGCCATCTCAGTACAATAAATGAGTGAGCAATGACTCCACAGAGGCTGGTGTAAGCCTATGTTTTTTGTGTTTCTTTACAATAAAAGTTGGTTTAGCAAGTTGGTAGTGCCCTTTACCAAAACAACCACATTGTGCAATGTGATGCTTTCTTAAAGAGATTATCAGTGCTTTATTGACTGTATTCCCCAGTGTTGTGGGAATACAGTTGTGTACCCAAAAACGACAAAGCTTATAGAACCTGAGCTGACCCACCAACTCCATTCCTGTTTCTTTAAGAATGGCTATATAAAAGCATTTATTACACGCACTGACCAAAAGTTCACTTGTACAGAGAGAGGGCAAAAGGCCAGGGGTCTGTCTGTGCATGTGTATAAGTGTATAGGAACTGAGGAACGAGGTAGATTTCCATCAGAGAAGCACGGCTGCGTAGGTGACAAGCTTATCATGCCCATCTGATGGCATGCATGGCTCTTGTTCCGCTTTTGAGTTTCTGACCACTTCAGCTGCATAAGCTCTCTCTCCCCTTCCTCTCCCTCTCTCATTCTCTCTCTCTCTCTGTCCCCATCTGCTAATTTGGAGCGCTTCATGTTCACAGATTTGATTAGCCTGTTAATGGCACAATGTACAACATCTTTCCAAGAATTGTTGGAAGTTTGGTGTCATCCAGCACTTGTGACTTGGCTATGACTTTGTGTTGGGCATGATAGAAAAAAAAAAAGAAAAAAAGGAGAAAAAAACAAAAATCAAATTTTCTACCCAACCATCTGGATTCTCTTTTAATGATAGGGTGTCTGAGAACTGCCAGCCTTTGGTCTGTGCACTGTGCAATTCACTAATAGTTTTAACATGTGTGCTGACCATTATGGGAATAAATGCTTTTTAGTGTGTACTAAATGCATTTACTTAATGTTTGCACCTACAGCTTCAGAAATGTCTGTTTGGTTATTCTTTCGTGTCCAGTTATGTCTGGCATCAGTCCAGGTTGACTTTAGGTAGCTTCTGCTTCTTTATGACCTCTCAGATTACACTTAGCCTGTGCCTACAGAGCAGTGTGGCCTGTTTTTTAAAGCACTCTGCTGAGGATATGTTGAGCGTATGAGGAGTTGAGAAAGCTTGTTGAGACTGGTTCGGGTTTTGGATTTGAGGGGCAGACGTGGAATAGAAGAGGGAGAGCAAGAGTGCTTTTATCAGCTTGCGGCTGTCAAGAAGTGTTTGTGTGGTTAACAGGGTTGAGAGGGTTACTTGAGAGGGAACTCTTGGGATTTTTTGCCTTATTTGTTAAAAATATATTGCTCATCATAACACGTCAAAAGATTGGTATAAATCTTCTTTTCATACCTCTCTTTAACAGTAATGATAAATAGAGGCTGTTCTAGAAACTCTGACTGGCCATCTTTTGTGTTCTATTTGCTAAAAGGTCTGTAGAAGCTCATAAGGCTTCATATTGGTGCATCATTGGACTTTGATGCTCTCTGGCTCTCAGTGGTTCCAGCAGTCTACAGAAATCAATAGGCTTCATTAGTATAATAATTCATAAATAAGTTTTTTCTTAAATTGTTTCTAAGAAAATATTTATGTCATATTCATAACGTTCTTAAAACGCAGAATTGTTCTCACCTTTGTGCTCACACAGAAGTGGCAGCTGTTTGTCTTATTTACAGATATTGACACCTTACACGTATTAATATCTTGCACCTATTATTAATTACAAATAAAATCTACAGGGGTGTAAATATACACTTAGCCCACAGTTTGATTGAATTCATGGCAATGGGTTCACAACTTGGTATTCTCATGATATTTGGAATGAAGAAAAATGATAAATACAATCATGTTTTTGCACAACTTACTAATGACACTAGAGCTGGGAAGCTGGAGGAGTGCTGAAGTGAGCTGTTGATTGGTGCTGATTGTTTACAAACTTTGGCGTTCGAACAATGCAGCTGCATTAAATATCATAATTAATAATGTCCATTCTCTACAACGCACATTGTCACAGTTTTGCAATATCATGAATAAATGATCATGATGGTCACAATGCATTGTTACACCCCTAAAAATTTATTTTATATATGTGTGAAAGACACTTTGTGTGTGTAATCAGGCTATAATGTTATCATGGTGGTGAATTCATAGTCGTTTCCAACCTGCCCATTTTCAAATAGGTATGTGCAGACAAAGACAAAGCATTTAAACTGGAAAGTCAAGGTTATGTAGCACATCTAATCTGCAACTTAAATTCATTAGGCAGACTTTGCAACAGTTGCTATGATAGTGCACATTTGTGGATGGAGCATGGATAGTCAATCCATTTTTTTTGCATTGTAATAGTTTTAGGAATTACTTGAAAAAGAGCATCTAGAAGAAATCTCGGTGCAGATTTTGGGTTCTATAGCTGACCATTCCAGTCCAAAAGGGGTGCTATTGAAAGACCCATGGAATGTAGCAATGAGTGACAACACTTTGTAAAGGACTCCAAAGCTTGTTGTGGAGTTTATAGTTTCTTGACACAAGGAAGTATATTAAAAAATAAAATGAAATAGGATTAGAGAAAACTTTATTTCCAATGAGAATCCTTCCACACAGAAATTCTCAGAGAGGATTCAACTGTGTGTATTAGTGATCAGCTAAAGAACCTTGACTTGAAACCTTTCTTTCAAATGTGCATTTGTATATTTCTTTGTGCTTGTTCATAGCTGTATGTAATATGCATCACATGTCTCCTTCCTCTTTTCAGAAAGGTACTGCTTGGATTTTAGTTTGAAAGGGAAGTTGCATGGCACATACCATGACGTTCTAACTGTCACCCAGGCTTACTTCATTTTCCTATTCTTCAGCCTAGTCAAGAGGCCCATGTGGTGATAATAATCGCAGCCAAGCTGAGTGCTTTGCATTGACAAATGCCTGGCCTCCTGGGGTGTCAGTGACGGCACGATAAGCTCAGGTGAAAACAGCCCTGATTTGCTTATTCAAAGCCACCCCATTTTCCCTTTTTCCCAGCAGTCCGTGCTCTGGACCTGCCCAGGCCGACCAGGATGTTTTGGATGCAAAGTGGAATGCAAAAAAAGAGGGCTATTTGCATGTCCCCTCTCATTGCTCTCCCAAGCTCACCTATTAGTCATGGACTGTGGTTTCACTATTAGCATCTGACTGGTACTCACAACGTTACGCTTAAGGCACTTCTTGTATTAGATCGGCCTTCGCAGACAACGTCCGTTGCCATCCACCATAAATGGACTGTATTACAGCATAAAGGTGGACACTTGTTGCCTGCTCCCTGACCTAAAGGCAAGTGCAGCTGTTCAGATGCTGAGATGTCGCTCTTGATTCTAGCCTTTGATCTGCTCTCTGTTTACCTTTTTGCCCCTGACTGGCCACCAAGACCCGCAAGTCTATCCACACACCACCGAACCATTCCACTCAGGTCTGCTGCAGTCCTCAGCTCTGTGATGTCATCCTTTCGAAGCTAACTTTCAAATCACAGAAGTCTGATGTTTTCTCATTTCGCCAGAGGTTTTGGCTATAAAACCCCTGTCCTTTAACACGGCACATTTGCCCAGAAGAAATAACATGATATACATCTAATATGCAAATATAAAAACAGTCAGACGTCTCGTCTGGCTTTTTAAGGGGCTCTGCGCCTGGTGCTTTGGCCGCACAGTGCTGCCTGCCAAATGCTGGGATTGCCACAGTGCTGAAAGTGGTTTTTCCATTAGTCCCGGTGTTGCGCATTTTGCAAAACTCAGGTGCCAAGCATATAATTTTCCTTAAGTGCTTACAACTGTAAAAACCAAAGTTGATTCCCTGAGATCCAAATTAATTATAGGCCAGTTAAAGAAATAAAAGACTAGGTAAAGCTGTTAGTATTCACAGAATTCTGATATTTTTATGTGGCCTAATATTTATTTTATTCTAGTGTTTCTTTTTATGCCTACGCACTTGGTAATTTACACTGCCTGTGTGCTGCCTGCGGTTAGGTGATAAACTATGAATCATTGGAAACATCTTGAATTTCAATACCAATACCAGTATGGAAAAAAAAATATTTTAAGTGAAGTGGACCTAAAGATCTGCATCTGTCACTGTTCCTCTTAAGAGTGGACAGTGTTGAATAGTTGATGGCATGGCCAAGCAGTCAGGACATTGGGCCAGTGCCTGTGCAGGCGGGTTGGCTGTGTGCAGGACGGCTTGGCGCTGCCGTCAGAGCGTGACCACACACCTGTCCCAGAGGAAGGCCTGGCTAATCGCTCTAATCCGGACGCAGCATTACTATGTGTGCCAGGCCGTATTGAGGGGGGGACCTCCTATAGGGAGGGGAGAAGAGAGTGGTGGCGCAGAACGAGCAGGGGGCTTTGTAGTTCCTCCATATTGTTTCAATAAAACCCGAGGATGTGTAAACCCCCTACAAGACACCCCCTCTTCCACCACCACCCGCTCCATGTCTCCTTTATTTCCCTCAAGCTGGTTCCATTAGAGCAGGTCCAAAGGTCTAATTTCCATCTGAAGCTTCCCTTTCCTCCTGTTGCATCATGCTGCCGATCCCTCCCTCCCCTCCCATTTTCTGCTGAATCATCATTTCAGTCATGACCTCATCATCAAAAGCCCAGCCTGCCATTAGCCAGCTCCACTGTCCACAGTTGACTCCTAAGAACTTGAATCATTCCTTGGGAAAGAACATACAGGATCTACTGAGAATCGTCCGAATATGCTCACATTCTGTTGACCAAGGGTGAGGTTCTGCTCCACTGGTGTAGAGAGCAGACCACACAGTGTGAGAAAATCTGGACAGCAGACACACCTCTGTTGGTGTGTGAGGTTATGACGATGACACCCAGCTTTTCCCACCACAACTTGCAGACAAAAAAAAAACTGAAAGATAAACGAAGTTCATTTCACTTCCATCTGCAAAAAATGGAGGTCCTAAACAAACGATACTGATATGGCTGACAATAAATGAAAGCTAGTGTCCCCAGCCTAGCCTGAACTAGCTTTCATTCACTGTCAGATTAGCATTGTTTTGTTCAGCCGCGCTTCAAAGACTCAGGAACTAGCACTGGTTTTATTTCAATGAGTCACTCTTGGCATGGCGCAGGAGTGTGGCAGGGTGAATAACCTGCTCTAAAGCAGTGCTGCATTCACTTAATGGTTGTTTCTGGGCTCACAGGAGATCTAAGTATTTGTCTGTGGTTCACCACTGTTAGCTTGTTGCCGAGTCCCCTAAGTGAGGGAAACGGTTTCAATAAAACATCAAAAGGAGCGCCTGAGAATGGGCTTCAGATGGGGAACCCTCCTCCCTCTCCCATCTCAAGCAGTTACAGCATCCAGTCTCCTTTAGACCTAAGTTTAAGTCAATGAATCCAAGACAACAGACATATATTTTTTCGTCATCTGTGAAAGGCTCTCATTTGGAGGGATCTGTTTTATGAGTGTTCAAGATAATTATATTTCTTCAAACTCATCTGTGTCAGCTGTGTCTTCCTCTGACTTTTTTCACCGTAACATTCCTGAAAAGTCAAGCCCTGAATCTCATGTACCAATCCAGTCTCCTAGGCCACATCTTCATATTTTGTTCCATTTACTTTCCCCACAAGTGGCCAACAGAGAGCTCTCTGATGTGCTTCATCTAACTCTAGCCGTAACACATAAATAGGTTTTGTAGCGTCTCAAGGTAAATCAAAATGTGAGTTCCGTAATGGGATTGGACACAAAGGTCAGCACTGGCCTTTTTACGATGGGCAACAAGATCACAGCTCAAATTAAGTCCCCATGACTCAATGTGATAGCAATTATACCCGTGGCTGTAAACATGCGCTTTTACACATCTTCACATCTTCATCTTGTTAAATTGCTGGATGCATCATGCCTCCCCCTCCCCACCTTCTACCCCCTAAACGTGTTATGGAACTTGTTTTAATTGGGAACATGATGGTTGTTGATTACATGGTGAATGTCCACCAGGCAGGCTCACTGAGATAGAGGTTAATAATCAGTCTTTTTTTTTTTTCACCCCACTGTGCATTCCCAGATTTCCATGGTCATTAAGCAGACCAGCAACTTTGTCATTTGTTAAAGCCTTTTGTGGCAATTAATGGTAGATGTTAACACAATGTCAGTGTGCATGAAGGAACTTTTGGCATTGTATGTTACAGAAATGTTTCCTGTCTACAGTCTGCCAGTATGCTTCCAGTTAAAATCTTTCATTCTGTCTCATTCTGTTCCCTGCTCTCTCTCTCTCTCTCTCTCTCTCTCTCTCTCTCTCTCTCTCTCTCTTTCCTTCTCTCTTTCTCTGAGGCTTCAAGCGGTGTCCCCAGGACTTTGTTCCCAAACAGTCTGTTTTGTTTTGTCTGCTGCCTGGGCTCTGGCAGAGCTGTGCTCTGGTTTGAAACTGAATCTAAAGCTGTTCTGTGGGAGCCACAAGAGGTGGTGGTTTCTCGCATTTTCTCTGCGGCTGCTGGGCCTTTGTCTGGGGGCCTGTGATCCTGGCTAAAGCTGAGTTTTGTGTTCCCGACTGACTCTGTAGGCATTGGCCTGCTTAGTACAGGACAAAACACAGCAGAAGATGTATACTTACTCCACTCTAGGAACATCTTTTCAAGTGAATGGAGATATGAAAGAACTAGAAATGGCTTACTTCTCTAAATTTTCTAAAAATTGTCCAGTGGAGTGAGACCTTCAATCTTCAGACAAAGCCCACTTTTGTTCTTATGTTCTGAGTGCTCTTCTCCAAAGAAGTCCCCAGAATGTCATGAATCAACTTTGATAGGAATCAGCTGTCCCTTGCAGGAATACTCAGTGCAAAATGAAAACCTTATGTTTTGACACTCATTCTTGAGGGTCATAAGCGCATAACAAGGATACACAAATGACCCTATGCTGTACCCCTCTCTGAAAAATTGATTGACCAGTCATAGCTTATCAACTAAGCCCAGGCGCTTCTTACATGTCTCAACGTTTCATGTGGTATAATCAGATACTCGATATCGCTAACCTTTGGACAGGAGAGTGAAAATGTATCCATTTCCTAAACCTCTGACAAAATGAGAAATGTGTGATCTGGTTTGAACAGTGTGGATGACCACATTACCATTTCAAGCCATGAAACAATAGATACACTATCGGTGCAGCCCTAATTTTTATTAGCATTAGTTTTATAATATTTAAGAACAGCTAATAGCAAATGGTTAGATAAAAATGTAAGTAGCTTAAATGAATATGAAATCCCAAATAGAAAAACATATAGCAGATTCTAACAAGCAATTTCTCTGTTCGCTAGCTAGCTTAGTGATTTTTTTCTAATAAAAGAATATGATATGGTTCAATAAGTCTTGAACCTGTTTCATTTGGTTGTACATTAACACCCATAAAATCACAGTGAACATTTTGGGCACCAATGGGTTAAGATGCATAGAATTATTTCTAGGTTATTTGACCGATGTGTTTAAGGCTTTGCACTTTGTCGTTATACTTTTAGAGCAGTGGTCACCCAACCTGGTCCTGTCGCTCTACCGTCCTGCAGAGTCTAGTTCCAACCACAATTGGCCACACCTGAAGTAGTTAATTAGCTGGAGCTGATGTCCTTGATTGGCTGGATCAGATGCATTAGCGTTAGATAAGGTGGGGAAACATATACACAGGTTGGAACTAAAATCTGGAAAGTATATCTCCAGGAAGATGGTTAGTGACCACTGTTTTGGAGCTATTAGCCTGCCGGGAGATCAAGATGTTGTGGAAGCAGCCTTTAAATGTATGCTGGAGAACTTTTTATCTACTCTTTTGTAAAATTTTGAATTTCTCCTTAAAACTCCATAGGTGACATACCAGGCGTTAACAAAGGGTCAATTAATAGAGAAGATTGTCATTTTTTGTCAAGTAGTAAAAATTTATGTATACGTGGTTACGGAGGCTTACTTATATGGGATTTTTAACTAAAGATGCATTTAAAAAATAAAGCTTCCTAAATGGTTCTCGATTATGATATTAGGAAAACATTTGTTATAGATCCTTTACATCATGTGTGTGGTTCTTCTATGCATTGCTCAAAAGCTCTACCTTTTTTTTTTTGAGAGTGCAATAACTTTTCCCAGAAAACAGAGACTGCAGTTCACCAAACTGGAGACAGTGGAGAAACATGCTGTTTTTATTTGTGTTGTTTTGGGAACCAAAACAGCCAAAGTTTGCTGTTTATTTGCCTTGTTACAACATTTTGATTTAAAACCTTAAGTTTAAGTCTTAATTAGAATGCTCTCAACATATTTCTTTGATTTTGGTGCTGTTTATAACTCACTGTTGCTGCAACTGATAGCAGCATATATACTTCTGTTTTTAAATGAAAATATGCTATCAATTCCCTAGTGAAACATTGGTTCCCTTTTACACTAACTGAAAGGAGTGGGGGCACCGAAAGGTTGCTAAAGAGGGAAAGAAAAACAAGCTTGCCAACCTCTCAAACCTAAATGAAGTTGACGCCATCTGTGTTGGGCTGTTGTTCTTGCTACTGTACCTAGGATCGCTGGTAAAACGCTTTACCTCCCCTCCTCCTCCGCTCCTGAATGCCTTCCACCTCTCCCTCATAATTACCAAGGGGTGCCCCCAGCCAGACTTGGTGTAGCATGTAGCCTGTATGTTTTATTAGAGGCTGTTCGGACACAGCTAATTACTTCCTGAGGGAACTGCCTCTCTGGACTGGCCCTCTCCTCTGTGACTGACTAACGGGGTACATTATGGGTCTGGACAAGTCTCTGCCTTTTTATATGCTTTTATTACAGAAGATTGGCATAAATCTACAAGGGTCCCAGTTCGAGCCTGTTCTTCAAGTCCCTACAATGAGCAGAGCATTGTGGCTCTCAAGCCTTTTCTGACTCATGTAAATGGTCTTTATAAAACTGCTGCTTAGATTTCATGACCTCTTGATACGTTGCAACTGATCTGTTGCTCCTGTTTGTTGACTGATTGTTTAAAGTCAGTTTTGGATGCAGTTTGCTTTTTTCTATTGTTTAATAGCTCTGGCATTGTGCAGTGTTCTTCGGGATCACTTATTTTATCAGACACACATAAAATTGTGCTTAATATGTTCATAAATTGGTTTCAAACATTGAGACATCAAGTCCTCACTTAGTGCAAACCAATCTTACTTTATGTATGTATGTATTTATTTATTTATGGGTAGCATTGTGCAAGTATGTAGGTTCAAAGGCTTTTAAGGCTGTCATGATTGATTGTTTCCATAACTTGATTACTAAAAAAAATATAGCAACAAATAAATTGCCAGTTACACAATACTAATGCATATCTTAAATATTCGTACTAATCTCTCTTACTAGTACTTGATTTGTGCACCTATTTATAGCATTTTTTTTTGCCACACAGTGTGTTTGTACAGTACCATGCAAAAGTCAAAACGGCAATTAAGTGCTAGTTAGTCTTTTTTGGGGAGATGTTTCTATTGTAAGACAATCCACTTGTATTAGGAATGTAAATGTTAAAGGAAAATAGCTGAAAAACAGGAGATTTTATAAATCCAAAATTATAGTCATTAATCTCTGAGGGAAGTTCAAGCTCCACTCTTGCTTCAGATCTGATAAATCCACAGGTGTTTCTATCCTTCTTTCCACTGTGAGAAGACAACTCAACACTCTGAAGGATGTGTTGATCAAAAAACTTTGACCACCCCAGAGTCCAGTCCTTTACTGAATGTGTTTAGAATTACTTAGATTGTAAGAAGCAGAAAATACAGCAAACTTTTAAGACTGAAATTAAACTGAAATTTGGAGGTGTGCAAAAATATCCCTGCAGATTTCTTAGAAAAACTGAAAGCAAACTCTCCTGAAAAGGTGTATAAAAAGCAAAGCACAGACACACTAAATACTTTTGTTTGTTTTAATATAATTGTTGACTTCTCTGTATAATATTTTGTTGATATGTGCTTTATTTTTCTGTTTTTCTTTGTTTTTTTGACACTGAAATAAATAAAGGGTACATTTTGGAATCTATGAAAGTCTATTGTTAGTTTTTTTTTTTATTGTTTGGTCCTCTGAATACTTGGTTAACAATCATGATTGTCGGTAGATTTCTCAAACACTAATGTAATCGATAGTGATAGCCAGGGGCATTGCTAGGCCAGTTTTACAAGAGATCTTTAGCCCACCTAATTACTTAGCCCTCCAACTGAACAGACATTCAAATCACCAATAGTGTTCTGCATTTATTCTTCATTATTCAACTGTGTTATCTTTGTCTCCAAAGTCAAAATAGACTGTGATAGCAAAGTGTGAATTTTGAGAGGTGCTGCTGCAGCTCTAATCCACCACTGCCTCAGCAGAGCTTGTAAATCAATTATATTAGACCTTGGGGAGGGTCTCCAGTGATACTTTGTGATGTAACATCACTCAGCAAGAGCTGAAGTTGTGATAGGATTTTATCTGTAAACAGACTAAGATGAAAACTTGGTCTTATTCAATATATATATAATGTACAGTCTGAATCAGTAAGTAGTTACAGAGTGAATATATCTACCTACAATTTGGATTTGTGAAAGTTGTGGTTAGTACAGCTGGCTATCAAGTTTTTAGCCGGTTTCTTGTTAGCTAGCTAATGTTAAGTTCACATGAGGTAAAGAAAAAAGAACGGGCCATAAAGCTTGAATGTTAGCTATCTTAAGAACAAACTACTTTTTTCTAAGAAGTATTCAAAACAATCATAGCAGTATTAGCTATATTCTGTTTTACAATATAATATTGGCAATTGCTATTGATAATACTAGTGTTGTGTTGATCATAACAGTTTTATATCCTTTAATTTCTCAGTATGTAGATGGTAATTAAGAGGTGGCGGCTCTTTTTTACCAGCTCAATCAAAGAATGAACTCATTGATCCTTGAGTTCTTGTAAATTGAGTTTAAAAAAAAAAACTAAACAAAAGCGATGAGACGGAGAGAAAGGAGCTGATGGAGACTGACAGAGCTGAAGAAGCAGGTCTGATAAAGGTTAGTGATCAAAAAGAAAGCGGGTGAATTCTTAGAAATGTTAGTCCCTAAATATATGCTCAGTTGTGAGACTAAATAAAAAGTAATTGAGGAAATATAATTTTTATGCTATCAAATGTCACCATAACCATGTCACTAAGACTAAGTGCATGTAAGTGGAACTACAGAACAAACTCACATTCTGTCTGGTTGCACAAACTGAGACTGTACTGATCTGTAATCTGTGTATTTGAATAAGATATTTAGGAGCTGCAGCTTCTCTAAGAGAGAGGAAGTAGCATTGCTTGACTTTAATACCAGTGTTTGATCTGTGATCTGTGTAGGTGGACAGATACAGTATTTAAGTTGTAAAAGATCTGTCTTTATTACACTATGAAGAAGCACATCTTCTGTGGGGCTGTTAAACCGTCTTCCTGCCCCCAGACCCCGTCAATAAAGGCTTAGCCCCAAGACCATAAATCTGAAGTGAAGCCCCTGGTAATAGCCCTAGTTTGCTTGCTAATATGAACTTGCATTCTAGATAACTATCACAAAACACTTTGGGTTATTTAAGGCTACACATGCATGACCTTTAAAATCTCATTAAATCACTAAGGCCCAGAGGTGTTAGGTGAGGTAACACGCGGTGCAATTGATAGATCAGGTGAATCAAAGTGCTTGCCACCTTCCAGCTTCCCATTCAGAGAAAACGGAACTTGGTCAAGGCCAGCCATCTGGAGACGAGCATGGTCAACACTTTGCTCCTTACGAATATAATTGAGATAACCTAAATTGACTAATACACTTATCTCACATTCCTGCCTCTTCAACAAACAGATGTCAGCATATTGATGTCCAGGCGCCTTGCGATGTGCTCTCTCTGCATGTAGGCCAGGCAATCATGACCCACAGGTATGCCTTAAAAAAAAAAAACTTCAACTCAATTTGGCTGTAATCAGGTTGTGCCTAAAAATAAAACTCCAAATAGATTTTTTGCGTCACTGCCATTAGTTCAGAAGGAGGGCCAAGGTGGTGTTGAAGTGGTTTGGTGGCCAATTATTATCCTTTCCCAACTGAAAAAACATCTGTCTCGTTTATGTATCACAAACCAGATTATCGCAGCAACTTAGCAAATAATCTTACATTGGCTTTCACCCAGTGCTTTTAAGAGCATTTAATTATTTGATGTGTGATGGCTGGGCCAGGAGCTATAAGACAGTCACCAAAATCCCATTAAAGTCACAAAAAATGCTGCAGCCTCAATAGGGTGTCTGTCTTCAGTGCTGTTTTTGATCTTGTGTTTTTACATCCACATAGTGTCCATCAGTGTCTTTCCGTATACATTATGCATCATGGAACTACATTTACACTCTACGCTTGATCGGTGAGGAGCAGCATGTTGAGTGAACTGCTCCTGTGTATCCTGTGTGTGTGATTGTGTGTGTCTGCTCTCTACACACAACCCCTCTGATGGTACTACTGGGATCTGGGAGCAGATGGGTTTCAAAAGGACCTCTTCCCAAACAGGATGTGAGCGAGTGGGCCCATGGCTCAGTCTGAGCAGGGATCAAATGCTCTTCTTCCACCTCCCACCGTTTCCCTCACCCTCTTCGGGGCGGGGTCTGCGCGACTGAGGAAGAGGAGGTGGAGGAAGAGGAAAGGGCTCCACGGTGCACTGGTGGTGCCGTGCTGCCTACGATCTCCTCTGAGGAGATGCAAATGTCAAGGTCACAGCGCCTAAAAGCAGACCCCCACTTTCCTCAGCATTTCTGCTTTATCCTTTTGTAATCTGGGATTACAGTTGGCACTGATCTGATTACAGAATGCAAAAGTCCGCTTCAACTTAATTTCTTAAAACTTAATTTAACTTCTTAATGAGAGCTCGTTTTGTGTCAAAATGCAGAAATGTATAGTTTGTTATTGAATTCCAAAAGTATTAGGATAGGTTAGGCATTTTTTTCCATTTTTTTAAACATATAATAACATTTGTGGGCAGAGCATAAATAGGTCAGCTGCAACATAAAGTAAAGCGAATCAAAGCAGAACAGGTGATAACAACAATACCCACATGTAGCCTAATGTTAACGTAAAAACAATAGGTAGTAACAAGCTATCTCACAAAGCTTGTTACTACCTCACAACACTATTGTGTTGGCTTTGTAGAAATGCTTCACATTTTCAGATGGCTGTCTTAAGGGTCATTCCACGTCACCTCACCTGCGGACCTGTCCGGTCACGCCATGGATTACTATGAACCAATTCAAGCCAATTTATTTTTAGGTTTTAAGTTTTTAAAACAGAAATTTTTAAAGTTTTTCCATTAGGCTGTAAATGATGTCTTGCATATTGAGTTTATCTACTTTCAGATTGTAATAGTAAACATAAATGTATTAAACCATGAAGGAGCCAGAGCACATCAGTACTTTTTATATGTTCATAAGACATAACTGTTCTTGTAGGAAAGATTTAAAGGAAAAAGTATTGGTCCCTTTTGAGAAAATATAGGGCCAAAAAGGACTAGAAAATGGATTTTTAGTTCAATTTTATTTTAAACTTATGGTGGTGCTTCAAATATTGCATGCAGAAATCAATATTTCATACATTTGCAATAAAAGACAATCTACATATTTAGCAAAAATAATTTTGAAAAAAGACTAAAAGATTACACTTTAAAGACGAAAAATGGCACAAACTTACATAATAAGCCCATCTTCCAATAAATTAACCTGGAGAAGGAATATATTAACATTTAAAGTGAAATATTATTCTTAGTGTTGTATTTATATCAAGTAAATATTTCATTTTAGTTCCTCTGTAAGTGGTGTAAGTCGTTCGGCTACATAATTTAATATATTTAAGAGCAATATATATCCTGATGGAGCAAACGTTAAAAATTAGTAACTAAAATATGAATTGAAGTTTGAAGTTTTGTATGAGTGCATGAATTAAGTTTTTGCTTTGCTTTTGATTTCCTTCATCCATGTCATAAACGAAAAGGCCCAAGGTGAGCTGGCGTGAAGTGACCCTTAAGTGAAGCATATTACTAAAATAGCTCATTTTAAAGCTAATTTGTTTTTGAAGATAAAGAGTACGGAAGGTTGTATTGTATATTGGTCTGTATCAGCTGAAATGTTTCAGTATCAGTACTGGAAAAGAAGCAGTGGTATCATGCCACCTCTGTCTGGTATCAATAACACTTCATGTTTTTTTGCTCGGTACAATTGAATCATTTTTCACGCTTATTATTCTTTTTTTTGTCAGGCTCTACCTCCCCTTGACCCCCTTCATTCAGCGCTGTTTAATCGCTGTCATGATCGAGCACACACCAATGGCTTACAAGCCTCTAAAAGGCATCCAGGCAAACTGTGGTCTTAGAGGTTTGGAAGAAGGCCCTCCAAAGCCCTTTTTCTCAAAGCAAGAAGAAAGCAAGTGTTATGGCTGGAGATTTATTATTGACATGGATTTGTTTTGCGCCCACTCTCTGGACATATTTTCACTATAAATGTGTCAGAAATTGGGGACATCTGCCTCAACGTGTAGCAGCTGATGGATTTGTCCTCCCCAGTGCCCCGCCATGTGTGTCTGCAGAACTGCAGCTGGTGGCTGCTATTTGGTGGCAGACAATGGGACTGGATGGCAACTCAAATGGAAGAATTTTGTTGCAAGTGGGAAGCAAGTGATGTGCTTGCAAAGTCGGGGAGGAGGGGGGTCAGGAGGTGTGTGCATGGTGGGCAAGAGGAGGGGGGTGGTCATTTTCACATTAGCAGAATCACATTTTGAGAGCAAAAAACCCTACATTCCAGCCCTCCTTTATTTGATTAGCCGTAATGTCATAAATGCAAGAATGTACTCTGATAAATAGCAAAAGTAGCAGATGAATTAGTTATTCCCGTCAGCAAATACCCACGCCGGTGCCCCGCCCCCTCCTCCCTCTTGCCCACACGGCCTCCTCAATCTCCAATATGGAGCATAATTATACTAATTTGTTCAATTGCATTAGTGCGAGGCCCGGCTAGAAGAAAGGCCCTCTTTCTGTTCGGGCCGTTGCAGACTCTGCAGACACGGCAGTGTATGACGAAGGCGCTGGGGAGTAGACCTGGCCCCCATACGCCTCCTCTCACAGGCCTTCTCTCTCTCTCTCTCTCTCTCTCTCTCTCTCTCTCACTTTGTCTCTCACTCTCTCACCCCTTTTCTTTGCCACTCAATGTCATTTCTCTCTTTTGCCACCCTTTCTTATTCCTCCATAGCAGTTTTTTCTGTGGTCAACTTGGCTTATCGACATGGTTCGAATTAATAGGGGTCATGAGAAGTGTTGTAGTGTTGTTATGCAGAAGATGGCACGCAATCTGCAATCTGTGTTGCTTTCATTTTTCATTTTAATTTTGCAGTTACATGACATCAAGTCATTTGAATATACTTTGCAACTGTTGTAAACCTGGGCTTATCTTGTTCATCTGTTGTATTTGTAGAAATACACATACACATATCTACTTGGATATTCACACATCTCATGTTCTTTGCTCAGTTTCGATTGATATACAATATTCCAACATTCTAATTTTGTGTCATTTTAGCAAGAGTATCAAATGCGCTACCATTCAAAAGTTTGGAATTACGAGTTAAGGAAATAATTGCTGTTTTATTCAATAATAACACAAAGTGTAGATTGAAATATTATCAGCTAGACACCAGAAGGCAATTAAAATGCCTTTGGCTTGTGCCTGAAACCAAATCACAGCCATGGAGTCATTCTCGATAGCACACGCACTCTCATGTTCAATTGCTTTTATACAACAGTTTTGCAAAATAAACAAATAAGTGAACAAAAAAGTCCCAAACATTGCATCATTGCATCAACACGCTTTAATTTTGGCAATTCCTTTTCCTAATAGCCTTTTGCATTATGGATAGAGCCATTAAAATATTGAAACATCAACTTCAGCTCAGTTTTTTTCAACATTTACCAGATAAACCCAAATGTTGTTCTGTCCCAGTCAGTGTCTAAAGTATTTCACAGCCCATTTTGTTTGCTGAATTGTATTTTGTCAAGTATCTCGCTAATTCCAGTTTGTTTAATTGTTCTGTCATCATGGCTGCTGACCAAAAGGTGTTAACGTATCTTCTATAGTGTAATGTACAATATTCTCTTATAAAAGGTATCAAATATATTTTCTGCTTTTTTTTTTAACTAAATATGAAAAAATACACTTCTCAACCAATCAGATTGTGTTGCTGGAAATAAATGCTGTATAATCAATAATAACATATATGATAATGAAATGCTATAATCCAGACACTACGAGGTATTTCAAGATGGCAAATATTGCATTGTTGGTATTCATGTATATATAAGTAAGCATGTATTTGCTCAGAATGACACTAATATTATAAAAAAATACAAATAATATTAATACAATAAGCAGTGATTTTGGGTCATTTTAAGCACTGCAGTGACACTGACGTGGTGGTGGAGTATGTGTGTGTGTTTCGCTGGTATGAGTGGATCAGACACAGTAGTGCTGCAGGAGTTTTTAAACACGGTGTCCACTCACTGTCCACTACATTAGACACTCCTACCTTGTTGGTCCACCTTGTAGATGTAAAGTCAGAGACAGAGACAGTAGCTCATCTGTTGATGCACAGTTTGTGTTGGTCTTCCTCTAGTCCTTCGTCAGTGGTCACAGGATGCTGTTGGCTGGATATTTTTGGTCGGTGGACTATTCTCAGTCCAGCAGCGACACTGAGGTGTTTAAAAACTCCAGCAGCACTGCTGTGATCGATCCACTCATACTGTCACAACACAGACTAACCCACCACCAAGATGTCAGTGACACTGCAGTGCTGAGAATGATCCACCACCCAAATAATACCTGCTCTGTGTATGTACGTCATATTTTTCTATATCTACATCTACAGCTCTGTTCATAGACATATCTAACATTTCCTCATTTTTCTTAATCTTATACTAGAATCAGGTTTGTATATTATACCATGGAAAATAGTGATTCCAAACTGTGGAATAGTGGCTCCAAACCTTTAAACTGTCGTGAATATTCTGGAAAGACATTTTTAAAGCCACTACCAAAAAGGCAAAACAAGATTCAAATAAGCATCAGACTGATAGCATAAGAATCCATTAATCAAGCCTTATCTCTCTGTCACCGCCCTCTTTTTTCCTTTCGTCTGCTCAGCCATCTTCAGAAACACACTGTGACCCCTCTTCTTTGTGTCTGAAAAGGTCAATGTAATTAGATGCATCTCCATGAATCAGCACCCGTCACAACGGAGGAAAAATAGTGCCTTTCTTTCTCTATTTTTTCTTTTATGTTCTGAGAAATTGAATTAGTTATGAGATTACTTGGTAGGCCCTTGGCAGAATAAGCAGTCGGCCCCTATGTAGCTTGTGTTGGATCAGTTTGGAGCATCTATCAGCAACTGGCTACTATACAAGACTCTGGCAAACTCCCCCCCCCCATCTTTGGCACATTAGCATGATAACTATATTTAGCTATGAATATTTGAAGGCTATTTCTGTTTCAGAGTGATTCATCGGCTATGTTTAGACGGATACAGAATGCTTTCTTCAGCGGTGGCTGCTACTAAAATCAGCTTGAAGGTTTGCGATTTTCACATGCCCTTTATTTCCCAAATAGAGATTTCAGAGAATTGGGTTTTAAAGGAAAGCATCAAAGAGTGTAATCTGTGACTGTTTAAGAGTGTTTACTGCATAAAAATGTGACAGATTACTCCAGTAATTACATCTTTGTTCTGGCCCAAAAGAATACTCATGACTTTAAAGCAGCGTTGCGGAAGTTGAAGACCTGGAGGCCTCTCTTGTAGAAATATGTAATGTTCTAGCAACTTGCAAAAGAACTCTTTTCTAATGTCCCCAAAGTAAATTAATCTGGGGCTTTTGTTTTGGACCATCTCTCATATTCTGATTCTTTTGGTATATTGTTGTGTTTGTGCCACAATGAAAATGAACAAACAGGCAGAATGCAAAAAGACCTAACAAAATGGGCAAACTGTGATGTGGCTAGGCTACGTTCCATTTTGGAAAATTGAAAGTAATGTGGAGAGCTTCACCATTTCACCCAGGAGCTGAAACAGGGTGCTTCCACATGTAGCTTGTATGTCTGTAGCCTAATTTGAGCCTTTTTTGAGCTAATTTTGGAGATGCTAACACCATTTAAAGTTCCCACAATGGACCACTAGCCCCTTCGACATTTATCAAAAACTTCTATCAGTTTGACTGAACAGTGAACAGTGATTGGTCAGTGAGTTCATGTTACCTGTGCAAGTGCAAACATTGTTGCAGGTCATAGCTACTACTAGCTATATTCACAGATTCACAGATACAGCATGTCAAAATTAAGAAATGAATGGAATTATCAAGGCTGTGAGAACTGAGAATACAGAAATAACGGCTTGTTTTGCTAAAACGCCAATGCTATCACAATAAGAGTCCCATATAATCTTACTGTTAAATTTAGGTTTACTGGATTTTATTGAACACTATGTATTTATACTGTTATGAATACTACTTCTACTACTAATCCTAATAATAATAATAATAATGGTAATAACAATTATTATTATTATTATTATTAGTAGTAGTAGTAGTAGTAGTAGTAGTAGTAGAAGTAGTAGATGTAGTAGTGGTAGTAGTAGTAGTAATATTAGTAGAAATAGTAGTAGTAGCAGTAGTAATATTAGTAGTGGTAGTAATATTAGTAGAAGTAGTAGTAGTAGCTGTAGTAATATTAGTAGAAGTAGTAATATTAGTAGAAGTAGTAGTAGTAGCTGTAGTAATATTAGTAGAAGTAGTAGTAGTAGCAGTAGTAGTATTAGTAGTGGTAGTAATATTAGTAGAAGTAGTAGTAGTAGCTGTAGTAATATTAGTAGAAGTAGTAGTAGTAGCAGTAGTAGTATTAGTAGAAGCTGTAGTAAGAGTAGTAGTAGTAGTAGTAGTGGTAGTAGGAGTAGTAGTAGTAATAGTAGTAGTAGTAGTAATAGTGGTACAAGCTGTAGTAAGAGTAGTAGTGGTAGTAGGAGTAGTGGTAGTAGGAGTAGTAGTAATAGTAGTAGTAGTATTTGTGGTAGAAGCTGTAGTAAGAGCAGCTTGTGGTGACAGAACAATTGCTATTAAACATTGATTATGACATGCTTAAATGTGTGTACCATTGTATGCAAAAGTTTGAACATCCTCAATCAGATTTTCTCAGAACATACTTAGCTATGACATTTTCTGTAAATTTCAGTGCATAATTTCTATTTACTTGCTGAGTTTAGCATATAACATAGCATATAGCTAAAAATAAAACATACAGTACAAAAAATGCCATTACTTTTGCACAGGCCACATTTTATATTTTTCTTCCAATATGTTAAATTCAGCAAATAAACAGTACCTGTGTATTAAAATATAAAATGTGCATAAGAGTGTTCTCTGTAGAGGATGTGTTAACTTCTGCTGACTTGGAACAACAACATGGAATTTGACCAGGTGTGCCCAAACTTTTGAATACAACTGTATATGTTACATAGTCCAAATTCAGGGGGAAAAAAGTCACACCCTCCTGAAAAAGACCCCGAAGTACTCTAAGTTTATGACCCCTGCTTAACAGGATGCCTTGCAGAGGCACGACAACACAGTGTTTTTGTGTATTTCTTTGACGATTTCCTTCAGTTTCATCAAAAATCGCACTTACTGCGACTACAAATGCCTGGTTGGGTCTAACAGCCTGCTTGACCAAAGTTGTTCATTTCTATTTTACATCATCTACATACATTTTCCTTGCAAATTGCCATTTAAATGACCCTTCTGGAGGCCACAGGTTGCAGTATTTTGCAGCATTGCAATGCAAAGTGGCAAGTCAGTAGCAGGACACGTTGTCCTTTGGGCCATTTGAAGGCCAGCCACAGCCTGTTTGCTGGAAACTGCTGCACTGGCCGCCATCTGGGGATCATGTAAAGGCCGAGCCGTTCATTTCAACACAGTGACACTCTTTACAAACCAGGTGTGCGTGTGCGAGCGTGTGCGTACGCAGATGTGTGCACGACTGTATCTCGTCTGTGCATTTCTGTGTGTGTGTGCTTCAGCCGTATGCTGTCTTGTGTGGGTTCAAGTGTGTGTGTCTCACACAAAGGCAGCTCTGTGTCATCTTGCACATCTGTGACTGTCTGCTTAAGCTCTTCTGTCCCGTCCTCTGGCGTCCTTTGAGCACATACACAGGTGCCTGACACATCTGGAGCTCTCTGTACAAGCCTCAGCTCTCTATCAGCCAGCTCCATAGCCCTAACCAGGCTAGGAACAATGTTATACCATGACCTATAATAAACGTATCAGCGTTAGGTTATGACAAGAAGGCAGATTTGTACTTTCATCACAGTCATCTTCAGCATTTTAGTACATTTCATTTGACCCCTGCCTGCTGAAAGGCAGTCCTTTATCAAGGCCGAACCCTTCTCTTGGACATCATCCACAACTCAGATAAAGTGAACACATTCACGTCTTAGTACAAGACACTGATTCTTAATTTTTTTCTAAGGCCTTTGCATGAAGTGTAAATGTTTGGCTGGGATTAACAGTGGCCTCTGTGTGTAGATGCAGAGCCAAACACTGACAGTACTGTCAACATCCGAGACCATCAGTCATGATGACCCCTCTGAAAGATTCAGGCCTTTGTATGTCCAGGAAATCTAAATGAATGAAAGCGGAAGATGGTAGCATTATGTTTGTCCACTGCGCCATCTAAGACAGGCAGCAATGGCATTTTACTAAGCGGAACACTAATGAATCTTATGTAGACGCTACCGTTCAAAAGTCTGCAAAAACTATTCATCAAATGATATTCAATATTATACAGAATTCTGTAAAAAAGAAGTGAATTTGATGCTAAATTCTATTGTCGCTGTCACACAAAAACCTTGTATTTCCATTTTTGCTTTTAGTTTTTTGCATAGTTTGAAAACTCATGGTTTGCATTGTGTTAGAAATAGAAATATGATGTAAGGACCAATAAAAATCATCCCAAACTAATAAGAAAAAAATCTCTACACATTAACTTCCATTAAAGTTGAACCTGCTTTTTCTTTCTCCTGTAAAATTACTATTTTGAAGATTTTGTTCTGAAATACTGTATCTATTTACAATATTTTTTGTCAAGTTTGCTGCTTTGTCATTAGGTCCCCACTTTGGAAATATGTTAAATTCTTGATTGTAATTGTATTTTTAACTTAATTCTCGAAGCAATACAACTTTTTCACTCCTTTTAGAGTCTTCTGCAGCTCTGGTCATTGTTCTGTTCATTGTTTCTTTATTTCATACACAGCTTCATACAGGCCTACTAATTAATTAAAAGCCTTAATCTAAAAAGCGCTGGCTATGTTCAAAGTTACACTAGGTCAACAGGGAACATCACACTCAACTAGTTTTTCAACCTCATACTTTTTATTTAAGTTTTTTTTTTTCCACTTTTACTTAATTTTTTCATTGAAGTAACAGTAGTTTTACTTCACTCGACCCACCTCTGCACACTAAGGTAGAAACTAATGTATTTCCTGTAATACTGTGTTTTTGGCTCATGATTATCAGACGTGGTGCTGTCATAGTGTGTGTAGGTTTAACACAGTTGCATGACTTACTCAACCTGCTTTGCATAAGTCAGAAGGGTTTAGTGCACAGAGACGGAGAGGTGTGTGAGTCAGGTACAGTTTCAGTTAGTGACGTCAGAGCTGCTACATCCCTGAACAAATTCTGTCCCTTTAAACTATAGATTTATCTTGAGAGTTTTTTAGAAACTACTTTAAATAATATGGTAGTTACAATGAAATTTGATCCTATAATTTGCTGAATTCAATTCAAATTCATTGTAGCTACCAAATTCTCATAGTAGACAAATGCAGTATATGCACTACATGCAGTACACGTGGCGTTTAAAGAGGCATGAATAACTTGAACTGTTGTTTGCATGGCAAAAATGCTAATTAGCACAATAGCTAATTTAGCTGAAGTAGACATCTAAAGATTAATAACTGAATAATACATCTACTTGTGCTATATATTAAAACTTCAGCTAGATTAGATGGCTAATTTAGCTGAAGTAGTCCTCTAATCTAGCTCAGGTTTTAATGGAATGCACAAGTAGGTGTATTTTTCAGTTATTAATCTTAAGAGTTATTATTCAGAAACCACTGTAAATATTTCAGCAACTGTAATGAAATTGACCTGTAAAATTCCACAATTTATAGGTGTGGAGAACATATTAAGCCACATGGCTGTTCTTGATCTTTGATTTTTAGTCCATTTGTTGAATGAAACACGCTTCTTGCCCCAGAGGCTCAAGACTCGACACAACACCCTGTCAAATTCAAGTGACTTGAGACTCAACTGAGACAAAGTCCCCAGAAACTTGAGACTTGACTCAGACTCAGACCCCAGAGACTCAAGACTAGACTCTGACTCAGACTCCACAGACTAGAGACTCGACTCAGACTTGCACCCTAGAGACTCGATTCAGACTCGCAATTAAGAGACGTAAGACTCTACTCTGACTCAGACCTCAGAGATTCGACTCACACTCCAGAGACTCGAATTAGACTTGCACCTCAGAGACTCAAGATTCGATTTGGATTTACTCTCCAGGGACTCAAGACTTGACTTGAACTGAAGTCTCAGGTCTTGGGGTGCAAGTTCAAGTCAAGTCACACCCTAGAGACTTGAGACTCGACTCAAACTCACACCCAAGAGACTTCAGACTCAAGACTCGACTCGGGCTTGCACCCCAAAGACTCAAGACTTGACTTGGACTCAGACCCCGGAGACTTGATACTCAACTCTGACTGAGAACCTAGAAACTTGAGACTCAACTCAGACTTACATCCCAAAGACTCAATACTTTCACACCCCAGAGACTCAAGACTTGGAAACAAGAGACACAAGACCTGGCTTGGACTCAGTCAGAGGCTCAAGACTCGACTTGGACTCAGAAACCAGAGACTTAGATTAATACCCCGAAGACTCAACCTTGTCTTTTGCTCACACTCCAGAGACTTAAGACTCAGCTCAGACTCAGACCCCAAAGAATCGTGGCGCAAGAGACCTGTGAACATCTTTGAATTTTAGGTCTCACTAATTTCTTAAAATTGGCAGAATTCTTGCTGATAAAGCACCAATAATTATTGTCTGTTATTGTAACAAACAGATGTGAAGTCAACTGTTATACAATGTTGTATTAGAACTTAAGATACCTTAGAACCTGCAACAGCAACAAAATGTTTGCATTGGCCAGGGCCTAAATTTGAAGTGACTGAAACCTTGCGTGTCTGAAACCTTTCTTCTTCAACCTACATTTAAGAAGTGAAATTTCAGAGGAAACTCTCTATTCTAAATCAGAGAATGAAAACTCTTTTTCTCTTATTTGACAGACATATGCTTTCTGTAGCCTAATGAACAAGATGCCATTATAAACAAGACCCTCCTTACTCAGAGATGTGTGTGCGTGTATGTGTGTATGTGTGCATGCATGCAGAAGGTCAGATCGCAGGACGTGGTCGCTCAGTCATACACACATGATCAGTGGTCATGGTGAGTGTATCTTGTCTGTCTTTCTGGGTGGTCATTGTTTTTTAAGGGTGGAAGAGTGAGTGGGTCAGCAGTGTGCCGTGTGTACGGCTGTTGCTCTGTCATAACGACGTTTCTTGGCTTTGTGTGTGTGTGTGTGTGTGTGTGTGTGTGTGTGTGTGTGTGTGTGTGAGCTTCCTGTGTGAAGCAGTGTGGGGGAACAGCAGTAGGGACTAGCTGACCTCTAACCTGGCCACATGTCTTGCTATCTTCCCTAGTTCCGCCCGAGGGGGCTCTCAGGATTCCTCGGCCCACTCATCCTGCTCATCAGCATCATCATCACAGACATTAGTACTCTCGTTAGTATAGCATTAATTATGTCCTCCTGAGAGCAACTGCACTTATTATGTGGTCACTTATGTGTAAGTCAGAGTTTCCTGAATGACCTAAAATTTCCCATCATCTCCTTTCATTCTTACTTTACTTCTTTCTTCTGAACTACATTTAATGTTACAGGAATTTTTATCTAATGATGCCAACAGCTGTCTTGCTAGTTGGCTGCTTAGCATTATGCAGATGAGAACTAACTTTTGTTCATTTTTAGCATTTGCAGTGTTCCTTTAACTCTTAGAAGTCAGTTACAGAGCTCAAAAGTAGTTTTGGGACAATTCTAGCATCATTTGCTTTTTAGAATTATTTAATATATTAATGTATTGTGGAAATTGTTCTTTACTATATTTAACAGTGAATAATTTCAGGTACATCATGACTTATTATCTAATACTTTGAGTGCAGCTGGGCTATAGCAAACTAGAAAACATTCACATGACTCCCCATTTTACTTTAAAACAAAGATTGCGACCCAGTCCAAATGCACACACCTTCAAGCCGGAGATCTCCTGAGTACCATCCAACAGTGATTCCAAAATTCAGGGCAGATCATCAAAACAAGATGTGGAATTATGTACAAAATGCACATTCTAAACTTTCAGTTGATACCAAATTTGTGTTCGTAAGTACAAAAGAAAACATTTTATTCCAAACAGTCATAGGCAAAGGTCTGGGCACCCCTGGTCAAATTAGGTTTTGTTGATTTTTTAAGTTTAAATAAATTTACACGTCCTCTACAGACTTCTACACACTTCTGCATATCACTGTTGTCGCAACAAAACCTTGTATCTCCAAAATGGTAACTTTACAGGAGCAGGAAAAAATCTTCTTTACTTTGACTCACTAATGTGAGTCAATGGAACCAGACTTTTGTGGGCCATTTCTTTTGGTCCCTTCATCATGAATTTTCACAACAGGTATTTTCAAATCATGTCAAAAACTGAAAAACGTCAAAAATGGAGATATGAGGTTTTGTCCCCACAGCAGTGATATTTTAATGCACAATTACTGTTTATTTACTAAATCTAACATACTGGAAAATAAAACAAATTGTGGCCTGTGCAAAGGTTATGGAACATCTTATATTTTATGTTTTATAATTGGACTCTCATGATCACTATCATCACTTTCTTCTCATTTCCTCGATGTCTCTCATGTACACACTATTGGAGTTAAGCTTATCTCTCTTCCTTCCTCCCACTGGGTGAAGCCCCTCACTTGACCTGTATGCATAAATGCAGTAACCTTCCTGATAGCCCTTAATAAGAAGATTACGCAGGCAAATGGCTTAAAAAATGTGCTGAGCTTTTTCCCTTTTCACTTACCACCCCTGCACTCTACCCGGCGGAGCCTCCGAACACTAATTATCGAATTACCCCTCTCCTATTCTCCATCCTCTCCCAGCTCACACACCACTTTACCAGCACAGCCAAATACAGCCCAGTAATTGAATGGCAGTCATTGCAGTCAGTCTGCAGTAGTGCTGCTATAAAGGCAGCAGTATGCGCGTTGGCAGGATGGCCTGTCTTCCAATATCCCCCCCACTCCTTCCTGTCATTATACACGGGGCCTGCATTTTGGCCTTATTGAATTTATTTTGGCTTATTAACCCGGGCCATGAGCGGAGATTAATGCTGGGATTGGGAGAGATTCAGGCCAAGACTCCACACAGCCGTCCTGCCACTCACACACATCACCTCTCCAAGCTACTTCCTCCAAGTTGCTTTAGTTTTAGTTTATTATGTTTATTTTATTAGGGACTATGTACAAAAAAATGGGCATCATTCACCAATATCTTCCCAAGTTTTTTCTCAAGTTTGTTCTTGAGAAAGGTCCCAAGAAAAAATCTATGTCAGCTTCATGACATGTTCTTAAACCACAGAATTGTTCACACCTTTGTGCTCTCGAGTATGCAAAGATTCTTTTCTTACCTAAGAACAAATCCCAAATAAGAAAACATTGGTGAATGTTAAGCATGGTTGGTGAATATTCATCTTAAATCAGAGTTAGCAACCATCTGCAGTCCATAGGCAGGTAAACATAAAGTTAACTGAGTCTTACATTTTTCTTGTATTTTGTTTTTGTCTCTGAATGATGTTTATGTGGGTCATAGTTCATCTTTACATTAATATTTTCTAACCTGTCTTCCTTTAGAATTAAATAGGCTGTTTGTTACTGTGGTTTTAAGACTGATATGTAAAAGAGCTATGTTCTGATTGGCCACCCTGTATTGCACCTCATTCAAAAAGCAATGCAAGGTGAAACACTCTTTTTAACTTCAGTATAAATGGGCGGGGTTAAACTGCTGCATGCTGAATATGTGAATATATGTAAATGTGTAACAAAAATATTGGATTCAAAACAGGCTGTTCTTTTAGCTTCGTTTCCATATGTGGACTATTGTAATGGTGGCAGACAGAACCAGACACTCACAGAAGAGGCTTGAGTTAAGAACTTTAAAGGGAGAATCCAAAATCACAGTTGATGAACAGAAGCAGGGAGTCGAAAACCAGAAAACCAAAACAGAGCAAAGGGATATGGCAGAAATCAAGGTCATTAACAGAATACAGGTCACACACTAACTAACATGAGAGAACCGATCGGTATGCACAACAAGGTGACAATACTTCGCAATGAGAGGTTACTAACAGACTGATTATATACAGGGGTTGACAGTTGTGTGTGATTTGAAGTCTGGGTAAGCAGAACGGTGATAGGTTGATCAGTGAGAGTCCTGAGTCATGTGATGAAGCAAGGGATTCTGGGAACTGTAGTCTGGAGTGGCCGCGTTGGCTATAGTTTCGGCCAGGGCGGAGAGAAGCGTGACAACTATATGGACTGGGGAGCGAATGGTACATTTTGTGAATGGTACTCTGAAGGGTCTTCAGTACCTTTAGTTCGGAAACTTTACTGTACCATTTTCCATGTTTTTTAAGTTACAGTGACTCACATCCCATCTTGACTCCAGGCTTTAATTTTATTTGCCTCTGTTCCCTGGGAAAGTGAATGTAGAGTACCTTTATAACTCAATTAAGATACACAGCTGGACCTTAAGGCCATTGTTGTATGTTATATTTATATTGTTGTATGTTTATATTCACATTGTTTGTATCCTGATTAAATAAATGTACCTCTACAGTACCTTTTCACAGGTCTTGAATGCTAAAACAGTAGGTGAGACTTTATGAATAGTATACCATACAAACATTAATATTTTCACAAGCAGTACCACAGTAACCCCCCGCCCCCCGCCTATTTTTCAGAAGTCGCAAGTGCCACTGATAACAAAAAACGTGTTAAAATTTTATATACATTTATACAAATTATATTTTTCATGTGTAGTTAATTAAAACAAGCAGAGAAATTCTGTTGAAGGTACAGATTTTAACTCACAGTCAATCATTTGCATTTGTAAGCACTTCATTTTGATTACAGTTGGAAGGTTCTTGCTGTTTTGCAGAAAGAAAAACATCCTTTACATTTTTCCATGTTTTTATCAATGTTTGACATTAAAACAAGCAGAAAAAAATGAAAGTGCAGACTAGAACCTGTTGATACAGAAGGTACATTGAAGGAATTAAATGAAGAAATGAGTTTATTTACTCATTAACTGTGTACTAACTACAATGACAATTTACTAGTATTTTATCATTACATTTTTTCCTATGGTGCAGTCTTGTATGGAGCACAGTCCTCGGGCATTAATGGCCTCTTTCCTTCACAGCCATATATTCAGCTGCATCACTATGCTCAGAGCTCATTCTCCCCATTCTCTTAACTGGTATCTACTTGTGTTTGTGTTTTGTATTGTCATGCTCATACAATCATAAGCACATAGTGTAACTAAAGATCTTTAAGACAGATCTAAGCCTAGTGAAAAGTCTGAGTTAACTGATATATCAATAATGAGTATTCCATAACTTCAACAACGTAATCAATGCTTAATTTGTTACCATTAAAATAAAGTGTTACCAATTACGTCAAGCATCAGACTTTTAAACAGTTCGATAGCATAAAAATAAGTACTTTTTAATCACAGGTTAGGACCTCGACCTCACATCACATTGTTTCTCTCTGACATATATAAGCAGCTCTTAGTAAGTGCTTTTCTTTCTTCAGCACTCTGCCCATCTCTGCCCGTTATATAGTTTTGCCATCTCTGTTGATGGGTCCTAAGGGTGCATGTTAAGGGGATTCTCTGACAAACTGCCTGGCGTTAAAGCTGTTTACGTAGTTGGAGGTGTGAGCGGGATTAGCTCGTCTGTCACGAGAGGCCGTGTTTTCCACGCCACCATGAACATCTTAATGAATAGCTGCTCTGAGCGAAGCTCCCTCTGTTGGGTCTGGACACTGTAAGTGGAGGCGATGACTCTTGGAGGTGATTTCCTGAAAGCCACACGCCCAGAGTGAGGTACGGTATTAGGAGAAAAACAGGCCAAAGAAGAGAGGGAGGGACAGAGAGAGAGAGAAATAGAAAGATAGAAAGGGAAGAGAGGATGGAGGAGTGTAAGTCATGCTGGGTAAACAGCATTCAGAGTTGGCTCTTTCGCTGTTTGTTTTCCAAGCCCGTGGAAAAGTTTGTCTTTCGGACCTTCTCCCTTTTTCAGTGTTGATCTTCATTGTTTCCAGATTGGACTGAGTAAAGAACAGGGTGAGTGTGGTGAGATGAGGAGAGAATGAAGAGAGGAGAGAATGTCCTAGCCAGGGTGGCTCGCTGTGCACTGGACCATGTGCTGTTTGTTATATCAGGCCCATGTGGAACATTTGGGTTGGATGAAGAGGAACCTCTCTTGGCTCTGCTCCACTTGGCTGTTGCATTTGTTTGTCAAAGATCTCTGACACTTCCACTTATTCCTCTCTTCTTCATTTCTCGGCCTCTGTTTTCACAGACCTCACAACAGTTCGATTAAATTCTTTAGCAAATGATTCAGTGCGTCATCAAAACTCACATTTCACAGTTCAAATGAGGATAAGTCAATTTTTGAATTTTGTTCGTAAAAGCTTTAAAATCTAAATAGCAAGTTCAGAGTTTTTATAATCAAATTGGCTTCTCTCTAAAGGTTACTGCACGCTGGAAGAGAAACACTGTATTGTTGCGTAGCAGGTTATATTGTGCAACTATATCACATTAGAAGCATTGCTGATGAAATTAATGAAATTAAACTTTAATGAAATAAACTTTCAATGTCATTTAGGCATGTTATCATGTTTTTATCATTTTATTATGTTAATAGGTGGTGAACTGGGACTATTAGAGCTAGGCCTTTAGTTCGACCCACAAATGACAAAACTTTGTCAAAAGCGAGAAAAAACAAAACATCTCAAAACGATAATGTTAATTTATGCTAGCACCCATATGGGATTATCATGGTATGTCATCTAACGGCAATTCACATGAACATTTTTTGGCCATTCTAGATTAAATATCAATTCTAGATTGATATTTAAAACTTGCAATAGACATTTTATGTTTTTTTTTTTCATTTCTAACATCTAACTGAAGGCTGTCACATGTACTCTTAGTCAGTGACATAGCTTGGACTTCTTGAAGGTGATATTTTTCTCACAAAATTGTTCCTGCTCATGGTAAATCAAAATGTGATTGGTTGAGTCCACTCTGACTTCCTAATTATATTAGCAGTTAATCTGACACATTAGGCCTTCAGTTCAGCTCCTGAAGTGCTGACCAATAGGACAGCTGCATCTATCTAAAACAAAGAAAAAAAAATCCTGAATGGACAATTTTTCCTTGAGCATTTCAGAAATGTAACCCTATTGTTTCAACCACAATTTAACAAAGAAATACAGTACAGAATTTAACTACAAGAAGTAAGATGGTTATATCTAAGTTTAAATGCAAGAAGATGCCTTTATTTAATAAAAATAACTAAAAAACCAAAAACATTTTACTTTTAGGAGTTGCAAATTTGAAGAAATTCAATTACTTCCTCCACATATATAATGAAGCTTTTGGCAGTTTATAAGATTATTTGGTTAGGCAAGGAACACAGCAAACGCAGCATACCAAAGTAGCCACTAAGCACTGTGATCATGGAACATTGGGGTTGTAATGTATAACACAACTGCACTCAGCTTCACAGGTCTCCGCAAAGTAATTGCTTTTCAGAAACCTTCTAAAATTTGTCTTCGTTTCCTGCTCGACATGGGAAAGTCCAGAGGGTCTCTTTTCAGTATACCTCCCTGCCTTTTCATACCCCCCAAATTACCAACCTGTTTGCTTGTCTGCTACCAATTTTCAAATAATACATATAAATCCATGTGCAGGTACGGTTATTAAAAGCCAAGTACGGCAACACTTCACCTCCAGAGCTCATAAAGTCTAGCAGAGAAATTTAATCGCTGCCTAGTGCAGTAATAGCCACTTCCTTAATCAGGCTAGCCAGCAAATAGCCATCATTAGCACCGGCGGCGTATGGCCAAAATGTGCCGTTAAACAGTTGTTAAGGCTGTAGTCAGCTGTATGGGACACACCTACACACACGTACACTTGCTGACTAGGGTCTGTTTGCAATCAGACGTCTGCGGCCCGGTTATCCAATTAGGCAGCAGTAGCATTGCCCTGAGCACAGTGGTGGGGATGATGTCATCTCTGTTTGCTCACTGGATGTTGGCCACTCTCTGCTGACCCACAGTGTGCCCAAAGACCCCAGTCTTAACTGGTCAGCAGCACAGCTGTGTTGTCAAAACTGGCTTCTAGTTCTGGTTCTATCAGATAAAGATTAGATCAGATCTCCTATGTTGAAGCTCTGAGATAAACACTACAGATACTACAATACACAAAATCTGTAATACAGATAGTAATAAATTCATTATTTGCCCTTTCGTTCTCAGTAGGTACTGACTGAATATGAATATGAATATGAATATGAATATGAATATGAATGACCACAGGACATAATGAGTTCTGGACAAGAACCCTTACACCATTAGAAATCTAGGGTTATTGTTGTCAGTTTGCTATACATTTGATTTACAATACATAATTATTTATAAATAATTATATTAGTACATAATCAGGTAAGCAGTTAGTTCCATAAGTAATTATGTTTACATTCAATTTACATTCTGTATTAACAGGAGTGTGTGCACAGTATAATGCCTTCTGTGCTTGTTTCATAAACTTCACCTGAGAAATAATTGAACAAAATGAGTTGTTGAAATGTTTCAATGCATAGCAATTAACAGTACGGGTATTGCCATGGTAACCGAAGCACCTGTTTATTCACATGTAACATGCAAGTTATTTTTCTGTGGTCTTAATTATGTTGTCTATTCTATGCCTTTATTTACTGTTTTGATTCTATATCACAACATCTAAATGAAGATTGACAAACTTTAAGTCAAGCTGCATTTGACTTTAGCTTGTAACTCGGAATTTCAGACCAAAGTCAATGCCCCCTCGGCATTTCACATGGACTTGAGTTACATGTTGACTGACTTTACTGTTGACTGACTCAAGACTAAATTTCATCCTGAGAAAAACATAAGAACAATGCCTGCAGCTAATAACAAAGTCCTGTTACTGGAAACTCAGCTGGGACTCAAACCCCGGTGACTCAAGACTTGACTTGGGCTTGAATACCAGTGATTTAAGACTTGACTCAGAATTGCACCTCTAAGACTCAAAATACAGCTGGGACTCAAATCCCAGTGACTCGACACTTGACTCAGACTCGAACCCCAGTAACTCAAAACTCAACGCGGACTCTGTACACCAAAGACTTAAAACTCAACTTGGACTCAAACATCAGTCACTTGGGTCTTGACTTAGATTCAAAACCCAGAGACTCAAGACCCAACTTAAACTCGAACCCCAGTAAGTTGAGACTCAACACAGACCCATACACCAGTGACTTGAGACTCGACTTAGACTCGAACCTCAGTGGCTCAAGACCCAACGTAAACTCGAACCCCAGTGAGTTGAGACCCAACACAGACCCACACACCAGTGACTTAAGACTCGACTCAGACTCGAACCCCAGAGGCTCTCAACTCTGATTCGTATCACAATGATATGAGACTTAACTCAGACTTGAACCCCAGTGATTCAAGACTCAATTCAGACGCGAACCCCAGTGACTCAAGACTCGCACTCGCATCCTAGAGACTAGAGACCCAACTCTAACTCGTATTTGAACCCCAGATACTTGAGTGTTGATTGGGACCTGAACCCCAGTTACCCAAGACTCCAAAAACTCTTGTTTTTCCCACTTTGTAGCTTCACGTGTGGAGGTCTAAAATGATGTAATTTTGAGTTCTGACTTCCCACTCCCAAGGTAAATCAGGATGTTAAAGGTCTGTTTCTGTGTTTCAATACATCACCTGTAGTCTGCTTTGGGTGCAGGTGATCTGGTAAAGCGCACACTGGCAGGGTGCTCTGCAGAGAGTGTCAGAGCAGACAGCCTGTGGAGCTCAGTGCATTTCTCACCATCAGCATGCATGGGCAGCGACCCAACAACCAACTGAGTACAGTTCTGCAGCCTTTACCTCTGAGCCCCCCCAGGGCAAAGAGGAGTTAGAATAATTATTAAAGCCGAGAGTAAAGTGTTGCAGCAGAGCTGGGTACAGTGTTACCATGCTAACACACACACATACTCATAGACACACATATTCCAGAACATAGGGCTGATCTGAGATCGGCCGATCCTGCATCTGTTGCTTGTACGTCCGTCACTGCTCACACATCTGTGCTGTCCAGAAAGGGAGTGTCTTCTGCTCTCAACCCTCTCACTCTGAGCTGACCCACACAGGCACACACACACACACACACATACGCTCAAGCTTGTCCAACATTTAACCCTTGTCTAGGCTTATTATGATTATTTTGCTCTTTTGAAGTTTAATTACACCATAATGTGATTAATTTCATACACTACTGTTAAAAAGTTTACCTTTCAAAAGTTTAGCATCATTGTTTTTATATACGTATAAAAACAGTTTTTTTTGGATGTACATGTATTCAAGGGCCCATATCCTCCATTTGTCTTATATTTTCATCTCTGAGATCCAGTTATAATCTTCCAGTTTTACTATGTCCCAGTAATAATATGCACTAAAACTCGCAGTTCATTTAGAATGTTCTTCAGAATTAAATTCATCCTTTGGAATTAAACAGGCTGTTTTTGTTACTGTGTTTCGATAAATGTAAACAAGCTCTGTTCAGATTAGGTGCCCTGTATTGTTAAAAGCAATCTGAGCTGAAACACTCCTTATAACTTCAACATGAATGAGCAGGGTGGCAGGCTGTCAGCACAATATAAAACAGTGAATTCAAAACAAGCTGTTTTTGCAGTTTAGTTTCTATATAGGGACTGTATGGACTGGTGAGTGAACTGTGAAGTGTTTTTAACTTAATGTTAATATTTTATATCATGATTTTCCATGATATGGGCCCTTTAAATGACACTGTTACGCTACTAGCTCTCTAAAACTTTATAGGTTTCAACTACGTAAAAAAAGGAAGAAATATTTGATTTGTCCAGAATGATGATCAAACTGTAGATGATTCCTTAAAATGATGTAAGATGTAAAATTTGGAGATTTGGACACCTCTGTGGTAGAAATGTGTAATTACATGCAACATGCGAAAGAACATTTTGAAACGTGGGTTTTGTTTCAGACCCCTTCCCCGAGTGGATGAATCTGAAGATTGCGAGTTCATTGATAGATTATTCAAAGAGAACTTGGTGAAGATGTAAGTGAATTATCTACTATTATCTTCATATCATTAATAAAGTTTAAAATTCACACTGACAGAATTTCTCTGCTTGTTTCAGTGAGGTGCAAATATAGTACTAGTATCAAATCACACCTTTTGTTATAGATAGCAATAATGAAACTGTGACATTTTAGGCTTCACATAATATGCCATAGAATAACCACTTTTGTTTCCTTGAACTTTGAGAGGATGGTTCTTTAGAAAACCATTTTTATAAATGAGATGTGTGAGAGTGAAGTCTCAGACTTTATGAAGTCTGTAAAGTTTCTAAAAAGAACTCTTAAATTGATATAGAGCCTTTATATTACGGTTTTAAGGTTTCATATCTCTTTTCAAGCAAAAATTGTTCTTCTGTGGCATCACTCAAGGTCCCTCTTTTAGAACCTTTCTTGGCATGGTCTTCTGTTAAAGATTTTTAGTTATCATTGCTCTCTTTTGTCTCCATGTTACACTAAGACTTTTCTTTCTAGCTGATTGAAAGAAGCTAACAACTGCTTTAATGGACTGGACTAATGACCATATCGAGGTATGGCCTTTGCCAGGCAGCAGATGCTAGGAGCTTTTCTGGCACATGCATGGCCAAATGCACTCCAGTGGATTAGTTTTTTCCCCCTTAGCGATTTGCTCTCAAAGCAAGAGCAAATGTAAGTTAGTGAACTTACATTTTACAGCTGTAGGAGGATCCTGTCAAATACAGAGTGAAATGCAAACAGTCGCAGTGCTGCTTCATAGCACTAGCTGTTTATCCCTTCTCACCAGCAATAACAGAGGCAAGGTGTAGCTCAAAATGAAGCAGATTTGCATTTCCTGAAGGAAATACAGTGCTTGCAAATCAAGAAAAGATCATAAACAATTGTATGAAATGAGTCACAGAATTCAAATGTAATAAAATGGGGAAAAAATGAAGGAAGAAAGAAAAAAGAGGAAAGAAATAGAAAGAAAGGAAGCAAGCAAGGAAGAAAAAACAACAAAATAAGAAAGTAAGGGAAAGAAAGATAGAAAGACAGAAAGAAAACAAACAAGAAAGAAAGAAAGAAGGGAAAAATGGAAGAAATGACAGAAGCAACAAAAAAGAAGACCGAAAGGAAAAGAAAGGACAGAAATGAAAGAGAATAAAGAGAGAAAAAGAGAAGGATGAAAAAGAAAGAAAGAAAGAAAGAAAGAAAGAAAGAAAGAAAGAAAGAAAGAAAGAAGGAAAGAAAGAAAGAAAGAAAGAAAAAGACAGAAAAAGGAAGGACAGAGGGAAGGAAGAAAAGAAGAATGTAAGAAGAAGAAGAGAAAAAGGATGAAAAAGACAGAAGAAGAAAGACAGACAGAAAGAAAGAAAGAAAGAAAGAAAGAAAGAAAGAAAGAAAGAAAGAAAGAAAGAAAGGGAAAAAAATGAAAGGAATGACAGACGCAACAAAAAAGACAAAGGAAAAGAAAGAAAGGACAGAAATGAAAGAAGATAAAGAGAGAAAAAGAGAAGGATGAAAACCAAAGAAAGAAAGAAAGAAAGAAAGAAAGAAAAATAAATAGAAAGAGGAAGGACGGAGAGAAGGAAGAATGGAGGAAGAAGAAGAGAGAAAGGATGAAAAAGAAAGAAAGAAAGAAAGAAAGAAAGAAAGAAAGAAAGAAAGAAAGAAAGAAAGAAAGAAAAGAGACAAAATAGAAAAAGATAAGGACAGAATAAAGGAAGAGAGAATGAAGGAAGAAGGATGAAGGAAGAAAAAGAAAGGAAGGTAGAAAAAAGAAAGAAAAAGGGAAGGAAGAAAAACAAAAAAGATAGAATGTAAGACAGAAGAAGAAGGGAAAGAACGAAGCAAAAAAGAAAGAAAGAAAGAAAGAAAGAAAGAAAGAAAACAGAAAAAAAGATAGAAGATGGGGTTATTAAATTAATTCTAAAGTCATAACGAGCACTGTATTCATAGTATTCGATCATTAAGAAGACCATGATGCCATGTTGGTAGGCGAGTAACTCTGTCTGTGCTCTGATTGTCTGCAGTTGGCTGAAGACAAGACCGAAAGCAAAAAGACCAGAATGACCACTTAAAAGATTTAAAGATATGTAGACACTTTAGATGCAGTGTCCAGAACCTCTAATGGAATATGAGCTATTTTTACTTATTTAGTGTGCTAGTATGTGGTTTAGGACATGAAAACCCCAGCCATTCAGATTTTAGCTTTCGTTTGTCATCACTATGACCACAAATTAAATGAAATCAAGCCAATAGACTCAAATATACTGGCTAATATGATTTAAAACTTTAAAAAGTGTTTTAAAACATGTTTCACTGCGCTTGCTGGATTGGTTTTGACATTGTTCTCTCATTACAAACAGCCACAGCACTGCTACCAAGATGGTGCCAGTGCGCATGTGATGGCATGAGAATACTATCAATAGTAGAAGCACTTTAAACAAGCTCAGCCAGTTGGCCTCAAGCACATTATGACATCATCAGATATGGCAGTTGGAATTCAAACTGTCAGAAGATTCAATCAAACAAATCTATTGGAAAAATGTATTTTAATCTAATCTATTTTAAAAAGTGTAAATATTACCAAAATGACAGAAACAGAAACCATCTCACTTTCATGATCTGCAGAAAAGGTGTTTGAACGGAGTCTGTACATAAAGCAGTTTAAGCTGTATTAAGTTTATTAGTCAAAGAAAAATAAGAAATAAATACTAATAGAGAAAGCAATACAGTGCTCACCACGCAATTAGTCTATTTCCCTCTCAAGCTCACTGAAGCAGGTGGAGGAATTTTGCTGAAAGTGTAGATTTCAATTCATATCATATTTGTATAGTAGAAGAGGAGAAGTTGGAGGAGTGCTGGAGTGATGTTGATTGGTGCTGATCATTTGCAAACTTTGGTGTTCAAACAGAATGTCCATTCTCAAAAATGCATTGTGGCATCACCACGATGCATATTGTCACAGTTTGCATTGCGATGTCACAGTGCATTGTTACACCCCTAGTTTCTAACACTGAAACTAAGAAAGAAAAAGTAGAAAAAGTACAGAATCAATGTTCCTCACTGTGTGAATTACTTTGAAATTTAATAAACAGAAAATGGGTCATACACAGGAAGTCAGTCAGGAACACAGGGGAAACGCTCGGTACACACATAGTGTGACAATACTTCGCAAGAAACCTAAGCTAAAGCCCGGGCTTATATACTAAACTTACAAACAGGTGAAACAAGAAACAGGTGTGAATGATTAGTAGTCTGGAATAGCTGAGCGATGATTGGATGGATTAGTTAGTTAGGATTGGTTAGTCCTGAGTCCCGCAAGTCTGAGGTGGCCATGTTAGCTGTAGTCTCAGCCAAGCAATTTTGTTCTTTTGGTTCATTCTTTAGAATTTACAATGAAAACATTAACGCTGAGAGATCAAACAGTTAAAAGTAATACAAACTCAGTTTTATAATTACAAACAGTAAAAAAAGTTATACGTATCTGTAATGAGAAACAAACATGTGGGTTTATTGCACTTATGAGAATTAAGGTAAAAAATGTCTTTTTGCCACACCTATAGAGTTCCAACTGATCTACTACATTAAATGAATATATTTTTTCTGCATGTTGACTGACACTTAAATAAATGGGTTGAAGCGCTTTCGTGAGAATTATCCAATTATGTAATTACCTTTGAATACTGTATCAGCTCTTTGACTTCTGAAGGTTAATTCAATGCAAATGGAATAAGAAATAACAGTTGCAGGTACTTTTTGCATGCAGGTCAGGGTGTGTTTTGTTTGTTTGAGCTGGTCCTGGGCCTGTGTGACAGGTTTAGCGCCGTTGTTTGGGGTTCATTGACCATTACTCATGAATATAGTGTGTGTGAGTGTGTGTGTGTGTGTGTGTGCGTGCATGTGTGTGTGTGTGTGTGTGTGTGTGTGTGTGTGTGTGTGTGCGTGCGTGCGTGTGTGTTTGCTCCAGCACAATAGACCCCATTGTTTACCCTTTTCTGGAGGCTGCACCCTCACAAAGCCCACAACAACTTCCTGGGACAGAACAAGCTGTACCCCACAACACACACACACATACACTTCTGTATGCCGGGCTTGTTCCAAGCCTTTGTCACTGTTGATATTTTTCAGATTATGTAACATGACACAGGTCTGTGCAGTGCGACAGTTTTGCTCATTTATGATGAACCCTATCAAAGCAAACATCCCGTTCACGACACATTCAGAAACTTCGGCTTTGTCCTTTTTATCTTGTGTATGCTGTCGAAGGAGTTCTGGCATATGCATGCCTATGTTGACTATAGAACTACTGATGCATGTATATTGTTAGGTGCACTGGGATATTTTCTCTGTGAAAGCACAAGCTCATTCAGAGCACAATTTAGATAGATGAGTTTTGTTTATAAGAATAATAATAGTAATAATAATAATAATAAGAGGAAGAAGAAGAAGAATTTTTATTTATATAGCACTTTTCATGCCGGTGACAGCTCAAAGTGCTTTAAAGACAGGTGATAAAGTTAACAGTAATACAAGAAATTATAAGTATTTATGTAGAATCATGAGTAAATGACACAGATCAAATTAAAAGATAAACACCACGATCAGAGTAGAGACATAGAGTTTTAATTAAATGCTAAGTTAAAGAGATTTCCACAGAGAGTTCCACAGTTTAGAAGCGTAATAACTGAGAGTTTTCTGTATTTTACAGAAGGTATTTCTAGAAGTAGAAGTATCAGAAGGCCAGTATGTGCAGATCTAAGATCTCAAATAGGAACATAAACAGATAGACTCTGTGATGTAGGCAGGTGCTTTTTACTAAAGACTAGCAGCAGAACTTTAAAATCTATCAAAAAAAATCTAGTTCTTTCAAAATGGGAGTGATATGATCTCTCTGTTTTGTTTTTGGTAGGATGCGCGCTGCTGCATTTTGTACGAGTTGTGAGGAATGTACTGTTTTCTTAGGAAGTCCAGTAAGTATTACAGTAGTCAAGTCAGCTTGTAACAATTGCATAAACAAGTTTCTCTGTGTTGCTCTGAGAGAGAAAAGGCTGAACTTTAGCAACATTTCTCAAATGATAAAAAGCTACTTTTGTGCAGTGGTGGACTAAGTACACAAATCATGTACTTGAGTTACAGTAGAGATACCCAGGGTAAAATATTACTCCAGTAAAAGTAGAAGTTCTCCCTTTAGACCTCCACTTGAGTGAAAGTACAAATGTATTTGCCTTCAAATGTACTTAAGTTTTGAAAGTAAAAGTACTAAAAGATTAATTATGAGTCTGATGTCCTATTATCATTTATGTAAGAAAACTCTTGCTTCATAAACTGATTTTAGGTGAAAATACTCTAGTGTCACTCGAGTAAACCAATCTTTTAATAGAATGTCATTAATTAATCTGTCACTGATGTCTATTAAAATTATCATAAGCACAAAACACTAAAGGCGAACAATTTCCATCAGGTAGAACCAAGTGGCTATGAAATAACCTTTTGCAAACAAGCAAAGTTTCAGTTTAAGATTTATTTGCAAATTAGTTACAAGTTTAAGTTTAATAAGAACTTGCTTTAAACTCAGATTCACCAATGAGTTTCCTTTACTATATTGCATCTGTAGGTTTCTGTTCATAAACATAAATTAGCAAAAACAAATTCACTATAAAATGAAAGTGTTTGTATAAATTCAGAAAAAAGACACATGCCAGTCACAACTGCATATGTGTACATAGTTCTGTATTGTCGTCTATTTACACAAAGTTAGCTTAGTTCCATCATTTATGTTGAATAGACTCTCCCAAACTTTTACGCTGCTGTACTAACGTTGAACCGTATGCTTGCACTGGGTCGGTATGTCCAACAGGTCAAAACAAGCTCAAAACAAAGTGTGCACTGTACCCTGATTGGTGTTCTTGCTTCACACTTCTTTCGTTTTGACATTACGTTTTTATACACACATAAGCCAAAAGGAACGACAGATTTCGCATAATGTAGTGGAGTAAAAAATTAAGATATTTGACTCTGAAATGTAGTGTAGTGAAAGTAAAAAGTCGCCCAAAATGGAAAAACTTCAGTAAAGTACAGATACATGAAAAAACTACTTAAGTACAGTAATGAATTACATTTACTTAGTTACCACTGCTTTTGTGACTTTGTTTACATGCGTGATAAAACAGAGCTCAGAGTCCAAGATCACACCCAGGGTTTGTATTTCAGGTTTGATTTGTGAAGCTAAAGAACCATGTCTCTCATAAATCATTTTTCTCGGTATTTTGTTTTTTAATGGTTTAATTGTAAACAGTTTTGTGACATCCACTGAGAAATATCTGACACACAGCTGGTTAGTCTGTCTACAGAGTCTTGATCTTAAGAAGGAATGGAAATGTATGACTTGGTCTTCAGCATAGCTAGGAAAATTTATACTATGTTTCCTAATGACATCACCTAGAGGTAGCAATTACAAGGAGAAAAGCAAAGGCCTTAAAACTGAACCTTGAGGGACTCCACAAGAAATGCCAAATCTTTTTGATGAATGATTTCCAATTGAAACCATGAACTGCCTATTACTTAAATATGATTTAAAACCATTATAAAACTGTGCCAGAGAGGCCGACCCAGCATTCAAGACGCTGGATTGAAATGTTGTGGTCAACGGTATCAAAAGCTGTACTAAGATCTATTAAACCATAACAGAAGGATTTTTGTGCATCAGAACTGAGCCTAAGGTCATTCACAACGCAAACCAATGCTGTTTCTGTACTATGGTTAGAACAAAAACCTGACTAAAACTTCTTTAATCAGAGTAATCAGATAGGAACAAAAGGTAGCTTGTGATAAAAGGTCTAAAAAGGTAGTTTCATAAAGATTTCCCTAATTTGATTAACCCCTTAAATTGCCAGGGCCCACCAGCAGGCCCAAAGTTTTATTACACACTTCTGTATCCTAAGAACAATCAGACATTTTGCATTGAAGTCCCTGTAGTTACTGATACGAAGCCTTATTGTGTAATAACATTTATGTTTTCTCAATTCACATACATATTTGCACTTCATATGTTGTAAAGGCTATTTATTTTTGACCAGTAATATATGTCTTTGAATGTAATCAGTGTGCTGCTGAATTTTTAACTTGCTAGCACATGTGCTACCACCTACACAGCAAGCGTACAGCCCTGTGACGATAACCTTACCCATTTTCTTATAATCATCCATCAAATCTGGAATCAGCGACACCTTTTCCTGATTCACTGCTCCCCTGGTCACCAGACAGGAAGCCCATTCATAACAAGTTATATTAATGGACTTGTGGTCAGATGATTAGAGATTATCCTAATCATATCTGTCTGTGACATGTTTTGGCCTGTCAAGCTAATTTACAGTTACATGTAGCAGAGCTGAAAAGTAGCCCAGATTTTGGGGGCCACTCCAAGCAAGAACATCTTGGTTCCCCCTCCACAGCTTAAGGGAAATCAGCCCTTAACAAGTATATAAGGAAAAATAGAACCAGCCAACACGGCAAAGGGCCCGTTCACTGTTACTGGCCAGCAAGTAGAAAGGACTTCACCTCTCTCTCTGATCCTCTATTAGACAGTGAAATGTCTATTGAGTAAAGGTGTGTAATGAAGATTTACTGTCCTTCTCACATCTTTGCTGCCCTCAGGGCTTTGGCTCTGGAATGTGTGAGTGGGAGTGCCCAGTGATTATGTACAGTGATAGTGTGTGCTGGTGCCACGAGGGGTGCTGCAGCCAAAATGGACTGCATTGCAGGCCTTTCTTGTTCCAGCTAAATAATGGGATTTGGTAGAGACAGAAACACATGTATTTTCAGCTGAAAATAAATGAGCATGTAAATAATAAAATTGTTTGGGCCTCCAAAAGGTTGGGGCTATAATCCTGATATTGTTTTGTTTTGACTGGAAAAAATATCTAATTGCACTGACGACATGCTCAGTACTGCCGTTAGTATCCTTCCATTGTGGGGCTGCATAACCTCCTGTGATATCATAAAAAAAATCCCTGACCATCCTAAAAAGGTAGCCATGTAGGGGCCCACCAAACATTTGTGCCCAGGGGCCAAAAACATGATGATCCGGGCCTGCCTTTATTTCTTTCTATTCGTCAGGTCCTTCTGGTGATTTGCATGCCCACAGCATACACAGCAATGAAATCAGCTGGAGCCCAATCTTCGCGCTTCAAGAAACTTTTTGTAGCCGAATAAACTACTCATTGCATAAGTCCGTATTGCAAAGCTTAACAAGCTCCTCTTTATCCTTCATTGTTCTCCTGCCTGTGCATGTCTTACGTCTTGGATCTCATCTATTGTTTAGTGTGTGTTTGTGTTTGCATTCTGTCCCTGGAGATTTCACTTTGTGTGTGTGTGTGTGTGTGTGTGTGTGGGCAAGAGTGAAGAACTTATGATGACTGTTGTCCCTAATTTCAGAAACTGTCACTGTTCTTGTTATATTTTCTCTTCTCCGTCCATACATACAGTAACGATTACATTCTCCATTACACTGTCCCCCATGCTGTGAAGTCCTCTAGCCAAGTAGCTGCAGTGTTGTCTCTTCCCCCAGCTGAGCCGCTCAGCGGGTTCTTGCACTGGGTGTCAGTGTGTGCAGCGGAGCCGAGCTGAGCAGTTTGGCGGCGAGAGCCGAGAGCGAACGCACATTCGCCTCCGCACACACACACACACTGCCGAGTAAAGCCAGACATGAGTTACGGCTTCAACTTCCCAGAACCAAAATCAATAGGGGCGCGATAATTTATTTACTTTTGCCTTTTTGTGGTGTGATTTATTGGAGTCGATCATTGTGTCGATGCTTGGAGTGTGAGCATAAAAGCTTTTCGCCTTGCTCTCTCTCTGTCAGAGTGATCCTGTCCTGTTTACTCTCTCTCTCTTTCTTTCAGTCTCTCTCCCTCTTTCTGGCTGTCTTGTTTTCAATCTCTCTTTCTAATTCTATGACTGCTGAGGCTGTTCAGTGCACCTGTATACATATTTAGGCCACGTTCACGCCTGGCATTAACATACATCCTGGCTGATCCGATCATAAATAGGCATCACATAAATGGGCTGCATTTATATGAGAATAGATGATTTAACGTTTTAACATCAATCAACTCATAGTATATCTAATTTCATGAGAGCCTTGGGTCATGAGGTCCCTAGTCTGCTGCCCACTTTTGCCTAAAGCAAAGGTCACCCCTCATTACAGATGTGAATCTAATGTGCTCTGTGATCCAATCACTCAAACCACCTTAGGAGGTGATCAGGGATGCATATGTCCACAAAACATTTGTAGCAAGAATGCCAAACTGTCCTGATGCATCAACAGCAGCAAAGAACTACCTACTACTGAAAGCCTGACTATAGAGCCAGCTTACGAAATTACACTGATAAACATTGTGTTTGCTAGATTAGCTAGCTAGCTGCCATGAAACCATTTGAATTAGTACCTTTTATGGCAACCCATTGATAAATATTTGCTATAAAAAATTTACAGTATCAATACAATGGGTCAGGGCTTCCCAACATTTTGCAACTCATGGCCCACAAAACTGACCACAACATTTTTCAGAGCCCCCAAAAAAGATTTAACCAGCCAGATTATTTTAAATGCAATAATCAATATGAAATTTCACTTGACTCTATAATCAACAGCAAAAATATGTAAAAAATTCAGTAGCCATTTACTCACAATGGACAAATTCCATACAGTCAAAAAGAGAATTGTTTTACATTGACTTGCATTGAAAATATAAACATGTGCTCACAGTTGGGATGTAGCGGAAGGCAAGTATTGGAAATATGTATTCAGAGTACAGAAATTAAGTAAATTAAGTTACTGTTTGAAAAGGCAGTATTCATAGTATAGTTACTTTTTACATTTTTCAGAGAATACTTTTAGAATACTTACTCAATACTTTGATTTGATTTGAATATTTTTTTTCAAAAGAAACACCATCATTGCTTGTTTAACTATTAATTATTAACTATGCCAAGTAGCAAACATGCTTGTTATCAAATTCTAAAGAGGATCATAATTAATGGCTTCTTTTCAAACACTGAAGTTCTGATTAAAGCCTGAGTAGACTGATAAACCAAAGTGATGAGCCAGTTATTAATCTCAGCATTACTGAGGGATGGTCAAACTTTTTTCTTTTCTAGTAACAGCTTCCTGACATCTAAACATCCTTTCAGACTCATAGTGTTGAGTTGTCTTCTCACAGTGGAAGGATGGACAGAAATACTTGTGTATTTCTTCAGATCTCAAGCAAGAGTGGAGCTTGATTTACTCCTCCTTCTCAAAGATGAAAGCTTTAAGTGCTGTTTATCTGATGGTGACAGTTGTCTACCAGGTTTACGTGGTTGTTAAGAGACCCATTTTCTCTGTGTCTTAATCATAATCGGTAATCATGTTTTAAACTCCAGCTCTGGAAATTCCTGTTTTTTCACTTATTTTTTTTAGATTTCCCCCTTCCTAATGCAAATGGGTTGTCTTAAATCTAATCTACTCAGAAATGTCACTTAAAAAATAATTATATTTTTTATTTTTATATATTTTTTCAATTATATAAACAGACATTGCTGAAAATAAGCTTTTGGTACTAAAATCTCTTACTGTCTCTTTTGATGTCCCCTCACAAGTTATTTATTGATTTATTTATTTTCTTTTCAGGAAATGTTGGGCTGACCATGAATATGCATGATGCCATAGTGCACACACGCACTCACTCAGCATGGTGGCCAACACAGGTTCACCAGTAGAGGCTCATGAAGTGGTAGGTTTGCAAGAATTGCGTCCTGTCTCAGCAGGAGATGCTTTTAAATTTGAGGAAGACGTGCGTGTCCCTCTGTGTGTGTGTGTGTGTGTGTGTGTGTGTGTACAAGGTTTATGCCACATTGTGGAGACCAAAACCTGCTTATACACTCACACTTCGGGGACCTTTCTTCCTCGTGGGGACAACAAGCCGGACCTCAGATTGTACATTATTACATTTTAGACCTGCTTTAAGGTTAGAGTAAGTTTAAGATCAAGGTAAGGGTTAGGGTTAGGCTGGTAATATTTACGCTTAAAGTTTGGGTAAGTTTCCAGGAAATGAGTTGAAGTCTATGTAATGTCCCCACAATTCACAGAAACAAACGTGTGTGTATGTGTGAGTGTGTGTGTGTGCTCTCCAGCCTTTCAGCAGCGTACAGCCCTGGAGCAATAACGCTAAAGGTAAGGCGCGCTGCGTGCCGGCCGCTCCATAAAGAGTCCCCGCGCGCGAGGTGCGGACAGGCTCCTGGCCAGCAGCCCGACCACAGCACTCAAAGAACACTTTGTCTGAGCCGTACCTGCGCGTGCTGTGGAAACAGAGCCGCCATCGTCACACAGTTGATTTAATAAAACTGGATCCCCAATATGAGACTTTGAGTGTTAGTGGAGTGGAATGTCTGTAATGGAAACAGAGGGAGAGAGACAGACAGACAGAGAGAGAGAGAGAGAGAGAGAGAGAGAGAGAGAGAGAGAGAGCAGAATTAGAATGAGAAGAAGTCTGCAGGATACCTTTCTTTCTATTTCCATCTTTTCTCACTTTATTTTCTCTATTTTTTCTGACTCTCTCAATCTAAATCTCCCAATCGCGGTCTCAATCTTCACAATTCAGTATTTTCTTCATTGACAAAACTATTATCAAAATTTCACTCTCTCTCTTTTCTTTATTCTTCTCTCCCTCTCTCGTGTCTCCTTCTTCCTCTTCTCTCTCTGTAATTTCTCCCTCCCTCTTCTCTTTTCTTGTCTCTTCGCTCATTCTGCCTCTCTCAGCTCTCTCACCCTTTCCAATTCAGTATTTTCTGTATTGACATTTATATTGTCAAAGCATTTTCAACATTTTCTGTTTTTTTCTTTCTTTCTCTCTTTTCTCTCTTCTGTCTTTCTTTGCTTCTCTCACATTTCTCCCTCCCTTCTTTCTTGTATCTCTTCTCTCCCATTCTTTTCTTTCTTCTCCATCTTGCTCATGTTTCTACTCTTTCTCGCCCCCCTCCCTTTCTCTCTCTCTCTCTCTCTCTCTCCTTCTCTTTCTTTTCTTTCTCTCTCTCTCTCTGAACACCCGGCAGGCATCACAGTCACAGTGCTAATTTCTCTAAAAGCTTTGGAGGCCCTGGCTGTAAGCGGGCTTAAACACATGTTAAATGATGATAGAAAAAACAGAGCGGTAGAGGAATTAAAATAAAGGTAGAGTTTATGTGTGTGCGTGTGTGTGTGTGTGTGTGCACGCAGGCCTCATCGCTGTTGCGGTTTTGTAAGTTGGTTTTTGTATTTGCAGGGGGAACCACACCGGAGCCCCTGAAAAGCTCCAGTGGCCTTTTTATAAGACACATTATTATATTTGTAATCTTTCTCTCTTTTATTTCTCTCTCTCTCTCTCTCTCTCTTTCTCTCTCTTTCCTGTAGTTCCCTTTTTCTGTTTTCCTCTCTCCTTCTCTATTTGTCTCAAATTTTCCCTCGTGGGACACACACCTTGTCAACAGTGCATGCAATGAGGAACTTATTTAATGTTATGTGGCTAAATTTCAGGCTGGATTGAGCTGTAGCTCTGCTGCCGTCTGCTGAATGGCTCTCATTAGGATGAGTAAGCGGCCGGGGCGGGTTGTTTGTTGACCCGGTCGGCTGTGTTTGCGTCCAGGGGCCACAGCCAGGGGACGGGGCAGGCGGTCAGCGGCCTGCGGCTGGAGGCTCGTTTGGCCTGGGGTGGGGCGCCGTTCACAGACGTCCGTTTGAGTCCGAGAATGGCCTCTCTCTTCTCCATTGCTCCGGAATGACGTCAGGTGTGGCGTGACTCACCTGAAGCCGCAGCTGCACAAAGACACAGATTCAGGCCTCAAATGGGCCGGTGGCACTCGCAGCAATTAGCTTTTAACACGCTAATTACCATGATAATTTGTCTGCCTAAAACGGGGAACGTTCCATCTCACGGTTTGATTCACATCGTATTGCGCGGTTAATGGACTGTGGATTCAGTAGTGGTGGAAAGTAACTAATTGCACTGACTTTAGTTACAAGACCTAAGCAGTTTTTTTCCAGCATATGTTTTTAAATGGTGCTACTTCTGCTTGAGTATAATTTGAAAGATATATTTAACTTTACTTTACCACTTTCCTTCAAACTGCGGCCAGCTACTGCTGCGTTTCATTGGTCAGAACAATTTTGCACACCCTAATCATTCGGATTCAGCCATTAGCAGACGCTTGCATAACCTCCAGTCGGGCTCAGCTTTTCAATTTGCATTCTGACAATTAGAATTGAGGTCGTGCACGCGGTTCCCGAATTTATGGGCAAGTGAGCACTCAGTTGATCAGACAAATGCAATGCAAAACTTTTTTTTCATATGTAGCATAAAATTATTCCTTCCCCTGCAGTCATTTCCTGTAATAGCAATACTTTTATTTCTATTCCAGTAGATTTTGTCTGAAGGAGCTGTGCTTCCACATATGTTACAGTTTGCTACTACTTTTTCAACCATTGAAACCTGTCAAAGGTGAGGGGACACATTTAATTTTTAATGGTTTTAATACAAATGATAATGTCTTTGTCATTTTATTTATTTATGTATTTATTTATTTTTTGGTTACCACATTTAAAGACTAACCGGGTTTATCAACCAGTTTGATCTTGGGGAAAAACATCAGACGCGCAAACCTTTGTGACAATACTTGTGACATGAAAACCCAGAACTGTATAGTATTTTGCTAGTAGTGAAAACCACAAAGATGATGATTATTAACCCCTTAAATGGCCAGGGCTTACCAGCAGGCCCAAAGTTTTATTACACACTTCAATCACCTTAAGTATATAAATTATAAAGCCTTAGTATATAAATAGCATGGGACAGTGATGGTTAACTGTTCTGGAGAAGGAACGTTAATTTGAAATCTTTGTTAGCATTATTTTAATAGCTTTATTTCTTTGTTCCATGTAGCCCACAAACTTATTATTTATGTGCTACTTCTAAACTCCAAAATGTTTTTTTTTGGATCAACATCACATCTTACAGTATTTTTATTGTGATCTTTCAAGATTTAACTGGCACGTATATGTTACTTTTGTGCTTAGGCTGTAGATTCATTGGGTTATCATGATCTATATGTACAGAATAGCTCTGATGCTTCTGTTTTCTGAACATACATGATTTTGTCTGTATCACATGTCATGATGCATAATCCTAGTCAGGTAACATGTCTAAGCTTCTATAATCAGGGAATTTGTTAATTCTTAAAACCACTGCATTTGGACTTAATTTGATCATAACTACTACAATTTTTTTTGTTGATGTGAAAATAAGTGCAAATAAGTTAACACATCCTGATTTTTGTCTGCAATTGTAGTGCACAATTACTGTTTATTTGTTGAGTTTGACATATTGGAAAAGAATAAAACAAAATATGAATTGTGCCATAACTTTTTCAATGTTCACATTTAACTTTTTTCCATGTTAAATTCAGAAAATAAACAGTAGTTGAGTGTTAAAATGTGCAAATATTTGCTCTCTGCAGAGAAACGTGTCATTTGAGCAGGGGCACTCAAACTTTTCCATACGACTGCATGTTCAGTAAACTATTACAGGCTATTTCATATCTATATGTTGGAGCAATGTACTGATTCACAAACAGTCAAATTCTATAGCATGGACATGTCCTTATCAACACAACTGCTGGACCTACTATTTTGTTACATTAGGCCTGCATACAGCCAAAGTTAAAGGAACAGAATTAGCTGTTTTTATTTTATTCTAACCAGTTCAGAAGTTGTTGGAATGTTGGGGTTGGAACACAAGAATGTAAATGTTAAAAGACTGATTCTGCTTGGAGTGAACAGATTATATTTCTGAGCCCATATCTGAGGTAACAATGACATAACTTAATTGTTTTATAGGCTTTCAGATGTTTTATAGGCTTTCAGATGTTTACAACACCTTTAAGGCGAAAGATTTTTAATATGAGCCTTTAATAGTATAAAGAAAACTTTAATATTATTATTCAGGCAAAACAAATATTACACACACACACACACACACATATATATATATATATATATATATATATATATATATGTATATATATATATATATATATATATATATATATATATATACACACATACTGAAGAGCACACTTAAATATGAAGCTGAGAGTTGCAAAAGAATAAATCAGTAGCTATGTTATGTTAATAAAACCCACAAATCTTAATCTTATTTATTGAAAAGTAACAGTTAAATTCAAATTTCAGAAGGATGCAAGATGTCTTTAAATTGTTGATGAGCAATGTGAGCAACAGCAATAGCGTAAAGCTCAAAATAAACATGGCTTGGGCGATACTACTAAGTGGTTTTAGGGAGGCTGAAGTGATGCTGGTGAGGTTGGGCAGATAACTTTTGAGGTCAGATAAGAGCCTTACACTCACTTACGCAACCATCATCACACCACAGACCAGCCTTTTCAGCCCTGGCAGGGATAAAAATGTGCCCTGATTTCCCATCCATGCTCACAGACTCTCTTTAGACTCATTTACTCACAGATGCACCGCTGTCCCACAAGCCCCACTTTTGGCTTTCTAGTGGCCAGACTTCACTCGTGAGCGTGCCCAATTTCAGAACAGCTTAAAACTGAAGAGGGAGGGTTGCAGTTATAATTAACCTCCATGGTGCAATTTGTGTTTCTTTATGGCTCTGAACTTTGTTGACCTTTTTGCACATCTCTGTAAAGACTGATGGGCCTTTTCTCAGCACTGTTTTGTCTCTCTTCTGTTTTTTTTTTTTCATATCAAACATGTGCAGATCACTTTGGCACAATGACAAGTGAATCCTTTAGACAAAAAAAAAACACAAAATAAATGAGCAGCAGAAATTCTCCACTCTTCGTTTCTTCTCTGTCTCCGAGAACTCCCTGCAACACATCTGAAGTTGATTTTGCGGAGCTCCCCTGGAGAGCACTGTGGGATGCTGGGGTTCAAGGAAATTGCCAGCGCTCTCTCTCTTTCTCCATTCGACCTGCTCCCTGAACCTCAAGCGGCCACCAGGGATCCCCATCAGTCTTAAGTCACGGTCAGACTGAATGTGAATAAAATTTGCCTGGCGAAATTCACTTGAATGGGAAAGGAAGCGAAAAAGGAATTGGTTAATTTCACTTTGTGCTGAGTTCATTTAGGTGAACTTTAAACTTTTATGAACTCGCAAAACCTTGGAAGCATGAGACAATTAAATAGCAAGAGAGCAGACTATGGTCTGTTCTTGCAGCTAGTTTTTGAAGTTTCAAGATACCTCACTCATTTATTGCAAAAAAATAAACTAGCTAGCTCGCTAAAGTAACTGTTCACTAGTCTCTCAAGCTTTTCTGCCTATCGTCTAAAGGTCTGGTGCATTTTGCCATTTAACGTGCCCAAGAACCACCTTCTAAGACAGGAAAGACAATTTTACTGTCACAAAAATAGCCAACCACAGACCACTGTTTCACCATGACGTCCAGAGCAAAAAGTGCTTTGTTGTCCACTCAGAGAAAGTGTCCTGGCTAGCACAAATAGGTCCAAACTACCCTTCAGCTATCACACTGCAAGAATCAAGAGTCAGTGCTGATACCTAAAAAGAAAGATGCAAAATACAGAATTAATATATGGCAAAAGTGTAATACATTTCAATAATTGCTAGATTAGTGTTCATTTAAATGCTGGGTAAATAGATGGGTCATTTAAAGAGATGGGTCTTCAGTGGTCATTTGACATCAGCCAGTGAAACAAACCACCACCTGGGTGCCAGAACAGAGAAGATACCTGATGGTGTTTTCCATGCATATTGAGAGATGGTGGGTCAAGCCATAGTTGAAGCTTGAAGTACACAAGGTATGGATTGAATTTTGACCATTGCAATCAGGTAGGGAAGGGCTGGTTCATTTTTGGCTTTGTAGGGTTTTAGATCCACAGGATCAGGCAACCAGTGAAGGAAAGTGGAGTGACATTATTGAGCTTAAGAAAAAGAGCCTTGCTGCTGCATTCTGGATCAGTTGCATAGGCCTGATGGCCTGCATAGGAAGACCAGCCAGGAACGAGTTGCAGTAGTCAAGCCTTGACGTGCATATATAATTTATATTTTTTTTTTTAGAATTTTGCATTCTGATTGGAGATCTGATGGATAATTGCAATAGTTATGGCTTAATAGGCCAAAGAGATCAGACATCAAAGAGATCAGACATACCCTCTCTGTGTAGACAGAGCTTCTGACGCAGAGACTAGCTGTACACTGAATCACTGCATTCCCTCCGAAATCACATCACACCAGGACTGCTTAGAATTGCCCTATTCCACCCCAACGAAGAAAATTGAGAAAAAAATCAAGTGTGACTGCTTCTTTAGACTTGCAGAATAGGGTCCACGGACTTGCAGGATATACAATAGATTGGCATGGCTTCACCCCAAAAAAAAACACGTAAGGGGCAGCACGTATATGTGAAAGAAAAAGCTGAGGAACTCCATCTCCACTGTAGCAATGCTAAGCCCAGGGGAAGCAACAATGTGTTGTCAATAGAATCAGCCAGTGGTTCAAGCTATATCCATGATGTGGATGATACTGATTGTTCTAAACCGTGCCTGTTGCTAGTTACCTTACTCTGTAGTTTGACTACAGAAGTAAGACTCCTGCTATAATGAGAACCTAAATAAGCCATATATTTTATGTTCATGATGTGTGTTTAAATTATGACTACACATGGTTTAATTGGAATAAATTATATAGTTCATAATAGTTCATAATAATAACAACAATAATAATAATAGTAATAATAATAATAATGAGCTGGTGGGGCATTGCCTCACTAAATGACCCCCTGAGCTTATCCAACCGTATGTCTTAGCCAGCATGGCAACATGGGCCTAACAAGTTCTGAGTGATTTGAAGGTTTCCAGTTTCTCCACTGTCAAGCTGTGGGTAGACTGAGGTGCCAACACTGCATTACATTCCCCCCTGTAAGCATAGGCCCTCTGGGAAAGTCGATATCACTGCAACGAAAAAAACAAAAAAGAATAGAGACCTATAAGTAAACCATCATTGCTTTGAGATTCCTTGCAGGCAGTCAGTTCCACAGCACAAACCTCAGACTCTCTGGAGAGGAGGCGAGTGCCAGTTGGACCTCATGAGAAAACGTCGTCTCCCAGGGCACTGCCAGCATGACGATTGCATCTCCTAACCAGCTTCCAGTTCCTGCGCATTGGCCCAGTGTGCTTTGTCAGTATCAATGGAACATGATTTGGTTCATTTCAGTTCAATTCAGTTTATTTGTGTTGCATTTTTCACATTGTCACAAAACAGCTTTAAAGAAAATCAGGTGCCGTCTAGTCTAGTGATCTCATAACAACAATAAATGTCTGGAGAACGTGGATGAGGGTGAACAAGGCTACACCCACCAAAATTCCCTCTAAATCCCACCCCAAATTTCTTCACCTCAGTGCACTTTTGAGTTCTATATTATAAACAATAATACAAGCAATAAAACCAAACTATCTAGCAAAACAATATTGCAACTGTGGACAGCAAAGGTTGTATAATGTAATAGCTTACATTCATGGTACCAAGCACATGCACAGATAAACCTCAGAGGGTCTTGAGTCCCTGACCCTTTTCACCTTAGACTGGGTAGAAGTGCCCTCGTGGTTGGTGTGTATAATAACTGTATTTTATATCACCTCTGCCATTCTTCAAGATCCATTTCAGCAAGATGAGGCTCAGCTGCAGAAATAAGAGGTGATTTGCTAATAATAATTAATAATTAATAATAATTTGTTAAAAAAAATTTACCAGAAAAAAATAGAAAAACAGGAATTTATACAAGACTCTTTAGAGCTCTTACATTTTATAATTTATTATTTTTTAGATGTAACTAATTTATAACTAGATTATATAGATATAGTCATAAAGATTATATAATTAAGTTCTGTCTTCATTAGACATTACATTAGTTTTAACATTTCGAACAAGTTTGTTCCCACCCTAATACATCTACAGTCCCACCCAAATTTAAGCCAAGTTCCTCATGGCTGTCTCCAGACATGTACTCTTACTATGAGGTCACGCTTCATCCTGCAAGACTGGGTCCAGATGCCTAATGACAGTGAGAAGGGAAAAAATCCCAAAGAGCATTAGGGAGAAACCTTGAGAGGAACCAAGACTCTAAAAGGGAAACCCATTCTCCTCTCCATGATCTTCTCCATGCTCACTTTTAAATCATTGTCTTAGACTTCAATAAGCGTGTTCGCATACATAGACTCGCTGTGTAATGTCATCCTACTTCCTGTGATTCTCAGACAGTGATCTGGTGCTGCTCTCTCCGCTTCCCCTCTGCGGTTTCTGTTCAGCATTTCCAGCACGAGACTCCTCGACAGCCACAGAGATTAAACACTCTGCTCATGCTCTCCCTGCTCCGCTTGTTTCTCCTCTTTTCTATCTCTTTAGCACCTGGTAGCAGAGACGGACGAAGGCTAAACTGATCCTGTACGCTCAAAACATCACCCAAAATTTATGCAGTTTTCCACTTACCTAAGAAGTAGGTGATCAGCCGAGACCTGCTTGGTGTCTCTTTACTTTAGCAGTGGAGCTGTGAAGCTAATATTCTAACGAACACTAGGAGTCCATAGACACTCAAATCTTTTACATAAATGCACACCCAAAACTCATCTCAACTTGCTCAAACCACCTCCAGGTCTTCATTGAGGCCAGGCAGATTCATTGAGGTGGAGTATGACTAACTGTAAATAATAAAAAAAAAGAGAACTAAATTTCCCTGTGTAGCTGAGGGCTCCATGTATGTCACATAGGTATATGGATGCTAAATTACATTTGTAATGTCTGTTGTTTCATTTTATAAACATTTATAAACTTTGATTTTAGAGTTTTGCTATGTAAAATTTTGGGGATTTGAAGGCCCCTCTGTTGGAAATGTGTGGAGGCCCCTTCCTCAGGTGGATGAATCTGATGAATTGCAAGCACCTTGAAAAAGTATTCAAAGAGAACTCAGCCAAAACTTGGTGAAGGATGAGGTTTTGATCATATCTTCATCGGTATAATGTTGTATAATGTTGATTTTTCAATCGAGACCTAAACATTAAGTCAGACTTTCTTTTTGGGCCTGTGCATGTGACATTAATGCATACAAATTTCCAGTTAAATCAAATGCGACACCTTTAAATGATTTCAGGCTTTACAGGGTGACTTGCAGCAACACACGCACACTATATTTTAGTTTTTAGTTTTTTTTTTCCTAACGTTTTTTCTCCTGAGGTAATGATACTTATTTCAATTTGTACAAAAAAGTTTACATAGTGCTGCTTTAAGTTAGTACATTCAAGATATGACAGTTATTTGGTAGTATTGGTAGCGTCTAAATTCATGCAAAGCAGAGACCGAATTTGGCACAGCTCCTGTTGTCTAAAATGTTTTGTTTGTTTTTACAGCTCATAGTAATTCATACCGTGTCCTATATCACAAAGATAAGTCTGGAAGATCTTAGTTAAGACATGGTCATTGTGTCAGCCGTATGGTTTTAATAGAAATATTTGCTAGAACTTGCTAGGGTTCTTCACAATTGTACATGTCAGTATCAAAAATGGTTCTTTAAAGAGCTGTCCACTGAAAGGTTCTTTGGGGAGCCATTGCATTACTGCAAAGAATCGTTTGGGCACCTTTATTTTTAAACAGTGTGTTGAGGTTGGGGGTGGTGTGAGTAAACAGCTCAACCGGAGACAGGTGGCACTTCCCACGATCCCGGAAGTACTTATCCCGTGCTCCTTGTTGACCCCTGTGGAGGAGGAGGAGAAGGGGGGAAGAAGGGCAGGAAGTAGGTGGCGTGACCTCCCCGAGCGGCCTTTTTTTTCCCGGCGCTCCAGGAAGGAAGGATGCGGTTTGCTGTCCTCCGGCGCCATTCCACATCCTAAAGAAAGAGACGGCATTATTAATTCCAGGCTTGTCTCTTCTTCTTTTCTCTCTCTCTTTCTCTCGCTCTGACTCGTTTTTCTCTTCCTTTGAGTTCCTGTTAGACTTAAGAAAACAATGTGGAAGCTGACAGACCACATTGCTCTTTTCCTCGCCATCGCAGTGCAGGGAGTGGTGATGCTCTTGTTGGGTCGTCTCCTGCTTCGCATTAATCTGCTTATTTGTTTGTCTTGCCATTTTATGTGCCTGCTGCAAGACACAGAGCGAGTAAAATGGGTGTCTAATGTGGTGAAGACTTTCCATTGGCATGCGACGCTCATGTCTTCTTTTAGACTGATCTGTGCCGCTTTGTGTACACACAGACTATGATGAATAGCTGACTACTGCAGCTAGAGTTTCTTTCTTGTTTAGTTTATGGCTAAAAAATCACATAGAATGGCTTTCATCACGTACATGCAAGGGGAACTGCAGTGGAGTTTGAAGAAGGGAGTGTGTTTTAAAGTCTTTTTGATCTGGCAAATCAGACTGAAATGGTACAAGGCAGAATTTACAAATTGCAAGTTGTGTGCATAACTAATTAGTCTCATTTGCTCATCTTTTCTGAGGACCAAGAATGTGGTTCATTGAGACTATATATCTAAGACAGTGTTTTGTGCATTATGTGTAACTGCTTCCTTAGCACAAAACGCCTTATCAATTCCATTGCGCGCTTTCATTTTTTTTACTCTAACAACCTCTATTAGGAACTAAACTCATTTCCCATCAGTTGGCCTAAGCATTAACCGGTTGTGGGCCAGCACCGTTGCACTTACCACCAACGGCACACTTACCGTATAAAGTCATCCACAACGCCTCAGTACTGTTACCTCATTGCATTTGGTTGTATGCAAAAGAGTCATTTGTAGCTTAAAACAAGCATAGTCAAATGCAAGAGCAGGTGAGAGATTTTGCAGCATTTCATGGCAGAATGAGGAGCTGAAATGACCCTGCCATCTGGTGGTAATAGATGTGCACTGCATTGACTTGGGCAATAGATGCTCAAAGGTTTTGTAGTAACAAAAGAGTAAATACAACTTATATGAAAATGTGAATAAAGAGGCAGCTAGAGAAATAGAACTAGCAGTGAACAACCAGCTCTGTGCAGTGTGATTACTTCTATTAAATACTATAGACATTCCACGCCATCTCTGTTTGACTGCACTCTCTCCCAGTCAACCAGCTCCAGGTCTGTAGGCTGAAATTAGAGGAATATGCCCCTCCTTCCAAACAGATGAATTAAGGGTAATCGTTATTGGTCACATGGTATGATATCATTCACATGATGCAAACTGGGTCATGCTAGCTTCCTTTCAGTGTTAGCATTTGATGGGTATATTTCTTTAAAGTCAGTGAGAAATCATAATGCATTTTCATGGCACATCTGTACCATGAGTAAAATACAGTATCAGGGAGAGTCACTGAGCCATGACATTATTGGTCAGTATTATTTTTCCCCCTTGCTGGTGTGAAATAATGGAGTCAAAAATCATGCTACAAGAAAACAAGACATTTTTTAAATGGTATGTTACGATGAATCATGCTTAATATGTTCAGGCACTTTAACTAACAAGGTTTAAAAAAGGTAAATCCTAATTTTAGGTTGGCTTTAAGCAGATGAAATTGCACAAAGGGGGTGCTCATTCGTCACAGGGGGAATCACTTCTTATTAGCTGAAACCCAAAGTCTAATGGCCTCTAAATAGTTTGCTCCAGCAGTGTGGGCAGCTAGCGAGCAAGCGGGTCGTAAATGTCTGTTTGGTTTCAGCTTGCTAATTGGTCCCAGTGGTCCTACCAATATTTTAAATTTTATAGGCAGCGTCCATCGAAAAACAAGCAGCCATGAAAAATGAGGCTGCCGTGGTTTATGTATTTTCAGAACTGTTGTGTAAAATGAAAAAAAACTGTCTATCTCACTGTCTCCCTCTTGTCCTAAAATGCAATGTTTGTATTATTATTTGCTATCCTCACATGGATGGACCAGATTTATTTTAAACACTCAACTAAAATTAGTGCAAAAATCAGACACCACCCTTCGTGCATTCAATTTCCAGTCAAACTGGCCATTGCATACAAGTTATTCATTCTCAGGAGATATTTCTGAGGAGGGTAGATGTAAAATAATACACGTGTATAAGGAAGTGGAAAGCAAAAACATAAGTGTTTCTTTAAAGATACAGAGAAAACGGGACTCCTGGCAGACGACTGAAACTACCACCAGATATCAGACAAACAGCACTTGATGCTTTCATCTTTTATCTGTGCTTTACATCCCAAAAAATCCACAGGTGTTTCTGTCCATCTTTCCATGTGAGAAGACAACTCAGCTCTGTGAGTCTGAAAAGATGTGTATCTGTCAAGAAGCCGTTACTGACAAAATCAAACAAGTCAAACAAAGAAGCTGCTGTTTTTCTCAGAACAATGGACTGACCACCCCAGAGTCCAGACCTCAGCATCTTTGAATGTGTTTCGATTTATTTGGGTCATGAGAAGCAGAAAATGCAACCAACTTCTAAGACTTCCCTGTAGATTTCTTTAAAAAAACTGAAATGAGAAGCTATAATAAAGTTAAGAGTGGACAAACTAAATACTGAGGAATTTGATATTATATGTAATTGTTGAGGCTTCTGTGTAATTTTCTGTTAATTAGATGTTTTCTTCTTTTTCCAGATGCTGAAAAATGAAGAACTTAATGGCCATTTTGAGTGACAATTAAATAATGGACACAGCACAGTACTGTATTCATTTTACTATTTTACATATTTCTAAAATAAAGTATAATGAGGTTCTCTAGTATTGAATCATCTGAATGACATAGTTCTACTACTGAGTCATCGGAACAGTATAGCTCATGCACTGAAACCAGCGACTGTCCCTGTGCTTCTTGTCTTGAGCAGTCTATGATGCCTAACACTACAGAGGTCAGTCTTTCAGCAGCTTTCTCCTAACTCGACACTCAATCCCTTGTGCTGGTCAGATGGCCTCGGATCTATACTGCTTTCGTTACAGGCAGCTTTCAAACGAGAGCTTGGCTCATAATTGAGTTAACGAGTGTGTTTGCTTGTAACCTGAGCCAGCAGTGGCCGAGTGCAGAAGAAAGGCTCACAATACATGGCAATCCTTTCTGACAACTGGCACTTTCACACCCCGGCCCGGTGGGAGGGGGCGGGGGGTCGAGGCTTGGAGTGGATCTGTCCGTAATGAAAAGACAACATGCGAATGAGGCTGAAGTGGCGGGAGCACAACTGCACACTGATGCTGGCAGCAGCCACCATTCCGACTGTCTTAGACTAATCAATCCAGGGTTGTGGAATGAGTTAGTACACACACACACATAAACTCACATGCACATACACACTGAAGAGCTTCTAATATCTGACTAGCAGAAGTGTGGACTTGAGACACATGATTTAGACTTTTGATGACTTGTAAAACGACATGACAAAATAAAAAAAAAAACTTGACTTATGTTATACTTTTTTGAGATGTTAAGTGCCTTGCCCAAGGGCAAAGAAACTAGGAATACCCTGTAAATCTTGGGAGTTGAACCCATAGTCTTCCGGTTGGCTCTCTTGAACACCAATGACCTTGTACTTGAGCCAGATGAGACCCAAAGTGGAAGATACACAGAGAGGCATCTGGCCGTAGGGATGCTAAGACTGCATCAAAAATATACTTGATATAGGCCCCTAACAGCAACTTTGTGAATAGCTGTTGTTTTGCTTTGCTTATTTTATTTTGGATGACAACTCAGACAAGATTGAGTACTTAAGTTAGCCTCCATAAGCTGAAAAAAGCTAAAATCAAATGAGCATCAATAAGCCTTTACTCAGCACTGTTACTCGAGTAATGTACCAGGCTATTTTTGCTAAACAAAAACTGAGCTCCCTCTGTTTGAAGAATTTGAATGATTTCTGAATAATAAGCACAAAGTTCCCATCATTTCGCTCTCTTTGCTATAAACTTTGCCTAGCAGGGCCAATGGGAGCCGATTTTTTATTTTCATTTAAATTTTATTTTGTCTGGCGTTCATATTTTTGTTACTCAGCCATAACAATTTATGTTAAAAAATACCAGTTGTTTACTTTATCCCACATATAAGTAATAAAGACAGCATATCAGTGACAATGATGAACAATGACCGCCAACAACCTCTCCCTCAACACAGATGAAATCAAGGAGCTCATTGTGGACTACTGGAAAAACAAAAGCTGCACACTCTCTCCTGTTCGTATCAATGGTTCTGAGGTAGAGCGTGTCTCCAGCTTCAAGTTCCTGGGAGTGCACATCTCCGAAGATCTTTCATGTACACTCAACACCTCACACCTGGTTAAGAAGGCACAGCAGCACCTCTACTTCGAGAGGAAACTAAAGAAGGAACATCTGTCTCCTCAGATTCTCAGAAACTTCTTATATATATATTTCATAGATGCAACATATTTATGCCTGTTATTGCACATTTGCTCTGTCCATTTTGCACTATTGCTATTATTTGCACTTCTAGTAGATGCTAAATGCATTTCATTGCCTTGTATTTGTACTGAGCAGTGACAGTAAAGTTGACTCTACTACTCTACTCCTCTACTCTACTACTCTATAAATGGTTAATATTTACCATTTACCTTTGTTAGATCCTATTTATAAATAATAGTGCTATCCGTTTTTTGTCTCTCTGTTTCTCTCTCTCTCTCTCTCTCTCTCTCTCTCTCTCTTTGTCTCTCTCTCTCTCTCTCTCTCTCTCTCTCACACACACACACACACACACACACACATACACACACACACATATTATAGTTGATCAAGGTAAGAAAGTCAGACATAATGTATGCAACAGCATCTCACACTTACTTCAGCTTCTGCAGATGGTTGTTCTGTGGATCTGTGGGGTGAAGGGACACCAGCCTCCTCCTCCTGAATGCTGCTCAGGATGGCTGCAGAAGCTGACCGTCTTGGGATGTGTTGTCTTCTCTGGATTTGAGGTCTCACCAGCGCTGCAAGCCATGTAGGAGGTGGACAGAGTGAAGGGACACTTCACGCTTTTATTACCTGTGGGTCCAGTAGACCCGAACACCACATGTATAATATAAATGCGTAGGGTGGGTGTACAGTGTGAAGTCAATGAAAATGTATTCGTTTGTATGTTCTTCACAGATAATGAGATAAGACCAAGAAGTTTGAGGTTGAAATATTAATAAATCGCATCATTTTTCTTTTGGTAAACATTGAAAATGGGTCCCACAGACCCAAACACCACACAAGGGGTAATTCAAACTAGCATTTTTTATTCATTTTCAGATATAAAGTGCCAAGGTTTGTAGTGCTTGTTAGGATGCACTTGGGCAGCGCTGGGAACAACGCATTTACTTGGTTCTTGAGTGTCAAGACTTGACACTTGCTCCTTGCAAATTAGTGACTTGTTCCCACTTCTGTTAATTTACACACACACATTGAAGCTGCTGTCATAATTTTTGGTTCTACTATCCTGATCTCAAGCAGTTACTGATATTGTATCTGTAGTATTTTTTATATTATAAGACAATCCCTTATCCATCCCACAACCGGAGAAATTCACAATTATCACATCCAGTGATCAAAGGCCCCAACATGCCTTTGATTTGTAAAAGTGATAATAACTTGTATACCATATTATACACACTGGGCATTCATTTTTCTGCCCAATTCCGATTCCTTTTTAGTCATATTGGCTATGGCTGATTTTTATCTGCCTTTTTATTACACTCATATTTTGTGGGCTAAATGCACAGATGAAACACAATACTTTCTATTAATGACAGGTCAGGACATAAATAACGGTTTTTGCTCTTTAATGGGCCAAACTGGCACTGAAAAATTGGTTGCCTATTTAAATAACAATCAAATAAAATGCTACATCTAACATAAGAGGTAACTGGGTGTTCAGCAGAATTATGCCATGATGTTTTGGTGTCAATTGTGCTGTAGCATTCAAACATAATGTGAGTGGATTTACCTGAATCACATTATTTACCCAACTGTACAAAAGTCAGAGACCACCTTTCATTTAACTTTCAGTGAAAATGGCTATTAAGTACAAGCCATTCATTTTTTAGCATCAGAAAAACAGCAGAAAACATTTAACAGAAGTGTATGCAGGCTCTTCGACAACTAAACTTAATATCAGATTTTTCAGTATTGAGTGTGTTTACTATTTGTCTGTATTACAGATTACATTCTTTTTGTAAGGCTGGCTTTGAAGGAAATCTGCTGGGATATTTTTCCACACCTCTGTCATTTTCCACTGTCTTTGAAGTTGGTTGCATTTTCTGCTTCTTACGATTAAAGACATTCAGCAATGTTGAGGTCTGGTCACAGTCCATTTTTCTGAAAACACCAGCAGCAGTTTTGATTTGCAAATTTGCTCCTTTTTTGTTTCCTTTTCTCAGTAACAGCTTCTTGACAGCTACACATCCTTTCAGACCCATAGTGTTGAGTTGTCTTCTCACAGTGGAAGGATGGACAAAAATACCTGTGAATTTTTCAAATCTGAAGCAAGAATGGAACTTGACTTTTTAAAGATGAGAGCTTAAAGTACTGTTTATTTGATGATGACTGTTTTGTTGTCTACTAGGGGCACATTTAAGCCCAAAATGTTGCGTAACATTTTGCTACAGTTTCCAGGTTGAATGACACGCTTCATCTAAACGACGCGAAGTGGTGTACAACAGGCTTTGAGGTACGTTTTCTCTCATTTGATGGGTGTGTCAGAGGTGTTACTCCATCAACAGTGACATGTATATATACCCTGCTGTATTAAAAAGGCAGCGTATACAATGGATGCTGACAAAGTCTTTTACAAATGCAGCCACTGCAGCTTGGTGTATGCAATTATAGAAGACATTAGAAGATGTATTTTGAAGTATTAAACACGTATTTAAACCCAGGCTTAGAACAAAATTCTAAAGAACTCCAAAAGTGGCCCTCTCAGTTGCCATAGTTGCAACGCCTGCATAACACAACAGAATGTTCAACGTACCACCGTTTCTATTGAACGCAGAGTTGAATGCAGCCTAGGTCTTGCATGGTTGTTACGAGTTTCATGTTCTCAATACCCCTAATACCAACTACTATGCCATATTGTACATTGTTAGAAATAAAGGTTCTGTGCAGGTACATATTTTGTTCATCAAAGTACAAACAATGTAAATGTTCCCTCAAAGGTACAACAGTGGTTATAAGGTCCAGTTGTGAACCTTAAATAGGTTTTTCCCCATTGAGAAGTACATATTTGTATATTTTCATAACTTAATGTTTTAAAACAGAACACTAAAATAAAAAGCCTGAAGAAGAGATGGGGTGTGTGGAGTCAGTACAACTTAGAAAATATAATTTCAAAGGATTATACTGGAGTACAGTTATGTTCCCTGACTAAAGGTACTGAGATGTACCTATGAGGGCACCACTCCAGTGACAAGAGGGGTACTGCCCCAGTGACAGTTTCATACCTTTTTTTCTTAATGTGTACCATCTACTACCATATACTATGTTGAGTTTCTAGTTTGTTAGGTACACCTACCTTGTACCTACGCTCACTGGCCAATTCGTCAGGCACACCTATCACAGACCATATACATTTGCCTTTCAATTTCTGGCTGTAGCCTGACTGGTGTTTTTCAATTTGTCAGCCACCTTCTACCCTGTTGATAAATGAAAAGAGACTACCATAGGACTATCGCTGACCAGATATTGAGTGGTGCATCATTCTCAGCACAGCATTGTCACCAAAATGGTAGCGACATGTTAGTGTATGATGTAGTGGTATATCAGATCACAGCAACATTGCTGGAGTTTTAAAGCAACTCAGTTTGACTGTTGGCTTGAAAATCATTCTTAAAAAAAAAACGTGCCACAAATGGTTCTTTGGGGGATGCCATAAAACAGGGGTGCCCAATTCTGGTCCTGGAGATCGTCCACCGGCACACCTGGCTCTAATAATCAGGTGTCTTCATTACCTGGATCAGGTGTGATAGATTCAGGTAGGAGCTAAACTCTGCCGATTTGTTTATCTCCAGGACCAAGACTGGGCACCCACTTTCGTAAATGAAATGTGTGACTGTGAAGAACAAGGTTTAAAGAATATTCACATGATTGAAGTTTTTTTTTTATCAATTCCAGGGATCTTTCTAGAATCTTTGTATTATGTAAAGAACTTTTCATGTCAATTTTTTTCACTTTTTCAAAGATCCATTTACTTAAAGGATGACTAATACAAATTGTGCATGGAAGTAGAAGCACTTTAGTCTCCAATTCTACACCAACCAAGGTAGACGTTGCCAGTAAGTGTACATTGTTGTACCGGATGCGCCTATTCCAGCGCCACTCACACTAACATGCCAATACAGTGTTGGTGCTACTGCTGTTCTGAGAACAATCCATCACTGAAATAATATCTGATTAGCAGTGGTGCTATGGTGGTTCCTTTCCACTGATGGATGGGGTATCGAGGGGCTGATGAACAGTATGCTTTTCCACTTTGAATCTTTACTTTCATCACAGTACACAAATATGCCTCTGCTTGAAGTTAGAAGTTGACATGCCCACTTCATGCAATGTCTGCAATGACTAATGCTTATACCATGCCATGCCTCCAGCTAAGCTAGAGAACATGCATATAACGCTTTAAAGCTGCAGTCAGGGACATGAAAATGACTGAGGTAAAACAGAGTGTCCAACCTGGAGTGAGAGAGGGAAAGTGAGTGATACTCCTGAAGTGAGAGAGGGAATTTGAGTGGTGCTCCTGGAGTGAGGGAGGGAAAGATTGTGCTACAGCAATATAAAATGGAAATGAGCTCTACCCATTTGATTCTAAGATGGGCTTTTTTTTCTTTTTTCTCTTTTTTACGTTGAACACCATTACCGTCAAAAAGTAGAAGAGCTTTTCTCATCCCTCTTACTGAGAGTCAGTCTTTGTTCTGGTGCTTTCTGTCTTTCACACATTCTAAGATCATTTTAATAATACCTCTCTCACGACTCTATCTCATGTAGTCACAGTCTTATATTCAGGTAGGCCCTAATAACAAAGGGATACTTTCATTTACATAATCTGTTGTATAGTAACTTATGGTCTATGACCACATGACAATAATTTTGACACAGAAAAAAATGACAGAAAATAACAGAAAACACACTGGCTGTGTTTGTATAGTATACCGTGTACTGTATGCTGCATGCTGCATCAGTATATAATGATTACTACTCTTCATCAGTAGTATACTGCACAGTATGCAGCATATGAAAAAAACTTGTTAGGTTTGGATTCATCTGTGTAGTTTCCAAACACACCTGTTTTCCTCTATTTGGAAGTCATTTAATTTTATTACATTCTTGGTATTATGAGCTATTTTGACCGAATAATAAGCAGTGTGACTTCACACAGGAGCCACAAAAGCAGACACTGTGTAGATTGTTCTGCCAACTTTAGTAAGTTACTGTTTTAACCATGTTACCTGTAACATGTAAGTTAACTTTTAAACAGATAAACCCACCTTAAATCCAGCAGAGAAAGCTGGTATGGCTTTACCATTGCACCATTGACTGCAAACTTCTCTCATTTTGCCTTTTTGAAAGGCTGAATCCAGAGCTATTAAAATATCCAGGTGGTTACATCAGTGGTTACATCAGTGGTTATATCCTCCTTAAATTGCCACATTGCATTTTGGAATGCAGTATTTTGTAAAGACAGCTCTGGCTGCAAACTGGAATATTTGGTCAGAGCACGTCATCTGAGTGTCTTTGCCATACTGGGGAAACTCATGTTGGTCACATACTGCATATTACTTGCTACTTTTGGGCACAATCAGTACACAAGCAGTATGTAGCAGACTATTTTGAACACAGCCACCAACTTAAAATACCTTTAGAACAGAAGCTAATGGCCACTTCATTTAGCTGTGTTACTCAACCCTGCTGAACGAACATAACGTAAAAAGGTAATCAAGCACTTTGAGCTGGTAGACTGGCACAGAGTATGTTTTCCTTTGAGTTTCGCTGGTCCGTCAGCTTGACCAAATTGGTTGATCAGCATGACAAATAGAATCCAGTGGGTTAACTAGCTTGACTGAAAGGGTCTGAATAGCTGCATGTCCAAGGTGATTGACCAGCTTTGTCAAGGTGGCCCTGCTTGCAGATCAGCCAAAACATCAAACTCAAACAAAAACATACCCTATTAGCATAGGGTGGCATAAAGGCAACAATCTAAGTTGATCTACCAGCTTAGCCAGCCAGCTGGCCCATGTAGGGTATGTTTTTTATCTAGCCCAGCTTGTCAACCACCAAGATTTTCAAGACCACAGGTGTTCTGTAGCCTAAGGGGGAAATAGAAAATTATTGGCTGTGGAGCTAGACAGATGCAGCAGATAGAGATTAGGATGAGCATAGTAGGCAAAAGCTCTGGATTATCCCTTTAATAAAACCACAAAATGCTAGAAGGCTAATGATAAATAAAAGATTATGGATGATTAGCTAGCATGGTGAAGTGGTCCTACTCTAATTCTTCCAGCACACACTAATTCACACACACTGCTGTTCTCAGTTCACTGCTAAGTTGTCCCATTTTCTCGCTTGTGTGCGCCCGCTGTCACCACATTACTCAGTTTTGACAGCAGCCGCATGTGTGAGGTCTTAAATCACCGCACCTCGCTGCTCAGCCCGAGCGGATCTCCCCACTCGCACAGGAAGCACGGACGGAGGCCAGGATTTACGACCTGGAGCGAGGAGCTCCCCATGAATTCAGAGAATGTCCCCTTACGAGCGATCTGGCAACCAAGCGTGTACACGTGACAAGTGCTAGATAGCTGTCCCATAAATCACCTCAAAGCAGAGCAGGCCTCTGGATTTATCTGATAAAGCAGACCTACGTTAGCATAAGAGGTAATCTGGACAGAGTGACTGCCTTATAGATGTTAGTCCAGTTTTATTCTTTGTCCAGCTTTGTATTTGGTACTGAAGTCTAGGAGTATAAATGTGAAAAGTCAATGGGCCTCAACTATTTTTAAGGACAAATTTCTTCTTAAAACGTATTTATGCAGTTTTCACAAAATTCTGATTTTCACCAATGTTTTCTTATTTGGGATTTGTTCTTAGATATAAACAGTATCTTCACACACTCAAGTGCACAAAGGTGCAAACACATCTGCGGTTTAAGAACACATAGATTTTTTCAAGACCTTTCTCAGGAACAAATGTTCTCAAAAAAACATAGGAAGATATCGGTGATGATTGGTGAGGAATGAGGCCCATTGATGTGGTAAACACAGTTTAAGCTCCTGGAGAGATTGGCCCAAGACTGCAATGAAGCAGTGCTAACAAGGCTAACAAGGAATGTGGCTAAAAAGAAATGGAAGCTAAAGGATTCACTTAGCATCCGAAGATAAGGCACCTCTTAAACAGGTAAATGTTGTCCTCATGCTTTTTGAAAATTATAAACACATACTTTATTGTATGTATAAAATATTTTCAGCAAAAAACCTATTTATGTAGCTTGATAGCTTGTATTCTGGTCATACTAGCATCAGTTACCTGTGTTCCTATGTTTGGCTAAAATATTTTTGGAGGGAAAACACTGGAATATTCCTTTAACGCAGAAGGAGATCCTGCCAAGCACAAAGAATCAGCCTGCAATAAACAGACACATACAGGAGGGATTTAAATTGTTACATGAATTGATTTTGGTACTGTAGGCGTTTTCATTAAAACAAATTTGATTGTTTCTGGTAGGGTAGGAGTTTTCATAAAGGTTCTCAAACTTGCAGTCTCAGGGAATGTAGCATTATCTTTTAGACCTAGTTTAGCTGCAGCATCGTCATAAACAGAATAAAAATTCATATACTCTCCAAATAATGTTATCTACCTATAGTAAATGTTTCTAACTGGGACAAATGTGAAATGTAAACCTTTTTTTAAAACAAAATTCAAACAAAGACAATCTTTGAATTTCCCATCCACTCTTTATGCCAGCACAGTTGGCACTTGGGGGCTGCCAGCGTGCCAGGCTGTGCCAGTGGTGCGGAGCTGTGCCGTTGGAGGGTAAACAGCAGGCAAAGCGCTAGCAGCATACCCCCCCCACACAGCCTCCTCATGGGGAGAGCGTCACTTGGTACAGCACGCAGCTGAGGGCCCACTTGTTGTGCTGACAGTTGCTCAAGGGCTGGGGGAGGTGGCCTAGAGGCAGGTCAGTCTGCTGCATGGCGCTTGAGGCCAGTGCTTTACCCTCTGACCTTAGATAAGCTAAATGACACCTGAACTCTAGTTTGGGAGGTATTACAAGGTATTAGAAGGGTATTATGAGGTCATGTTGCTACACAGTGAACACTGTTTTATTCTATACTGAAGACTTTTTCCAAAACTGCAGATTCATTTTCATTCCCAGTCCATAACACCACAATGAAGTATGAATTAAATAAATCATGTGATGACATTCTGTATGTCATTCAATAATTTAGCCTTAAAGATCTAGGTTTCTACTAGCCTTTGTAGCTATGCAACATATTTGTGTCTTTTTTTAGGCAACAGTATGTCAAACAGTGTCAGAAACCACATGCTGGTGCAGTTGCACAATGTTAAACTGAAGGAAACCTTCCGTTGCATTTTTCGTTAGCAACATTAGCCTCATACCTTCAGTGCAAAAGTGGAGAAAACAAAGTTCAGACAACAGACATGCCACTATTTTTGGCCAAACTATTGCCTTAAAAATAAACTCAATCCTTTGCTTTTATTAATGGATATCATAATGATTAGTACTGAAAGGTTTATAGTAGTCACATTACTTGTTTACCACAAGCCACCCCAATAGGCAGCTACACCTGTTGTCACCTCCACAGACATACAAAAATGCAGACGCGCGCGCGCACACACACACACACACACACACGCACGCACATGTCGTTGCTGCTTTAGACATGGTGCTGGTGCACATTTAACCCTCCCCTGACATGGCAGTTCATTTTTTTGAACCCTCGGACTGGATTCTCGCCTGACGCTTTTTCACCATCCTTCCCTCCACAGCAGCCAGCTGTTGGGATGGCAGACAGCTGCGTGTGAGGCGGAACCAATCTCAGCTGTCATGAGGCTTTACTGGCTGAGTGAAGGAGGGGGCGAAGGAGTGGGGTGGGACCACAAAATGCCATAGGGACAGGAGTTTAACACAGAGGGGCGGGGGGTAAGCGCTCTTCCAGATGCTCACTTTGTTGATTTATCAGTCACAATGTTTATATGCATACCAGTGGTTTGATATCAGTTGAGACTGCTAGTCTAACTGAGATATGATCAAACAGCAAGGTTAGACAGTCGTGGTCCAGAATCGCTGGAGTATATTTTTGTGTAGTGTCATAAAAAGAAGCGCTTGAGGCTTTGCATTTTTCAGTATTTGCATTACTACTACAGGTATTGTGCAGCACACAAATAGCGTCTTGTCTGCTTCGAAAAGCCACGGTGTGAAACTCAAGCACGTGCTTAAGTGCACCATGAAGGGGGCGTTTCCCATTGTATTTAAATCAGACTCTGCTGGAGTACATGTAAGCAGGACTATTAATGGGCTAGTTTTGAGCAGCTATTTTGATGTGTAAATATAGCCACTCTTGGCTTTGGTTCAAATGATTTTACTATTTTACTATTGTGTGTAAATAATAAACCACATAAACCACCGACCCCCTATTTCACTAGCTGAGCTCCATTTTCTTTGCATATTGTCGATGTCAGAGCTAAACCTTCTTTCTGCATTTATGTCATTTTATTTATTTATTTATTTATTTTTACATAATTTAAAAGTGCCAGCTGCCCCTGAACAATGAGATATAATGATGAACGGATTAATACAAATGTTGTACAATGACCTGTGGAAAAATCATGTTATATTAACTTCCATTTAAATTTAAGTAAGTTTTCCTCCTCCTCCTGTAAAACTTGAGAAGTGAGGTTTTGTGACTGTGACAATTGTCAACACTATCAAGAATGAAATATATTAAAAATATTGACTATACTAACAAACATGACTGGAATAATCTAAGAAGTTCACTGTCCTGCTGCACTACTTGTTCTGTCTGTTTTGAAACTGGAAAAATGTGCCTGTTGCTCCCTCTAGTGGTTCTTTATAGGAACACTAAAGTCAACCTCCATTTTCTCTATTTGACTAAGGCTGTTTTATAAAGCATAACAACTAGTGATCACCACCCTCCCTCCAGGAGATCTACAGTACTGTGCAAAGGTCAGAGAGTTGTCATTTATTCAATTTCAGTTCAATACTACATTTTTCTGTGTTAGAAAAAGCATAATGTATTTAACAGAAAATTACACAGAAGCCTTCAACACTAAGTATAATATCATATCTACCAGTGTTTAATTTGTCTGCTTTTTGTTTTGTGCACCCACCTACCACTTTAACGCTTCCCTCCTTCAAATCTTAAAACCAAACAGCTACAGCTGGGTCTTCCACACAAAAACTGTTCCCAAAAGAGTCACTGACATTATGCTCCTCATCAAAGAGACGCAACTACCCAAACTCACATTAGCTGCCTTGCAAATTTCTTTCTCATGTGCATCTAAAATGGTTAAGATGTTTCTAATGAGATCAGATAAAAGATAATCCACTTTCATAATGAAGGGAAAGTCAAAGAAAAATAAGTTTTAAAAATGTTTTTATAAAGCTAGATAGACAAGGATAGACAAAACGAGACTCTTAACAACTGTGCAAGACCTGATAGACCACCAAAACTGCCACCGTTAGATGAACAGTATTCTTAAAGCTGTCCACTCAAAGCTGTGTTCTTTGAAAATCAAGCTCCACCCTTGATTTGAAGAAATCCACAGGTGTTGATTGACTGACTAATTGAATCTACTTTACCATTTCATGCTTTTACAACAAATAGCATTATTCACACCCTAAAAATGGGTTATTATATAATATAAAAAGATCAGATATACAGAAACAGTCAGTAGCAACACAAAATAGCCATTGGCTTTTGTCCATTGTGGTTCCTAAGACAGACAGTCAAACCAAAAGCAGAAAATGTAACATCAACAATCATGATATCATATACAAAATCAATATATGGGTCTGAAAGGATGTGTAGCTGTCAAGAAGCCTTCACTGAGAAAAGGAAACAGATAAAAAAGATGGAAATTTGCACTAGAACTGAAACTGGACATCTGAGATGTGGAGCAAGGCTTAATGTACTGATTAGTCTAATTTTTAAGTGGGATTCTTTTGATTAAGAGAAGCAGAAAATGTGAACACCTAAACTTTAGAGCTGTAATAATATCTCTGCAGGTGTACTGTACTTTACTGCAGAGTTTAGTTCTAACCTGCACCTACCATGCTGCACCCCCTCCCCACCACCCCCAACCTTACTACTGCATCTGACCCAGCCAATCAGAGACTTCTGGTGAAATTAATTAGTTGGAGTGCAGGTATAGTTGTAACTAGACTTTATGGCAAGGTGGATCTCCAGGAACAGGAGATCGATGGTTGGTGACCATTGACACAACAGCTATAAACTCACATTAGGCAGCAAATTAAACCCTAGCAACAGCAGACAGTTGAGCCTTTTTGTCAATATGAGAACTTTCTTTCTGTCTCACCAGTTCTGTTATGGGCTCATTAAAATTCATAACCAATTACACACTGTCTGCTTATTGTGCTTACAGACCTTTCAGTTTTTTTCATCAATATTTTACATATGAGACACAACACCTGCTCCAGAATCTTTTATAGCATTCAGGACCATGGAAAGCGCCACTGCTCCAGACTGAATGACTGTCCACTCCTGAGCTGCATCCCAAATCACACAATAAATCTAAAGTCCAGGTAATATGCCAAATAAATAGGTCTAAATAATATGCCAAAACAGTATTGCAGAAAGATTACATCATCCAAAACTACTGTTCATCAAACAGCATACTGGTCTTCTGAAGTGGTGGATCAGCTTTGAGAACATGGTAAACATACACTGTAACAAAAATTTTAAGAGAACTCAAAATTTTAAGGCAACACGATGCATTAAGATTGACTCTTCTGAACAGCTGATTTTGTAGTCACCCTGACTAATGTTCATTGGCTTAATGTACTTAGATTTGTTTGTTTTGCTGAAAATGTAATAAAAAAAGCATAGCTTGTATTATGCCATTTGGCAGACACTCTTATCCAGAATGGCTTACAGTCTAATCATGTTAGAGAGGCAAGCTAATATAGCATTAGCAGTCATGCTCAGGGATGCTTATTGGTAGAGCATGTGCTTACATGGGCAGGCAATCAAACCCTAGTCTGCTGGCTGGAAGGCAGAGGCTACCTGCTGTACTATACAAACTGCAAGCAAAAGACCAGATAGTGATGGTTTTATTATCTCACACACCTCAATGCAACAACTATTTAATAAATAAGTTCATGGCTTTAGCTAACAGTTGGAGTGGTGTAGTGGGTAACACTGCTCCACTCAGCAGACTGAGAAAATTAAACACTAAGAAATTCTGAAAATTATGTAAATGTTTCAAAGATTGTACTGCCACTGTGAATATGTATATAGTACGGGAGAGTGGAGCTCAACACATTTTAGTTTTTGCAAAATAATTTAAAATATATTTAATCTGGAATAATCATGTTTTCTACAAGCAACATATACATGTCTGCTACAAACAAACACTTGAACTTTGTTGCTAGCACCTACAGTTTATGTACAATTCCACTGAAAATAACAGGAAGCACAATGTTACCCCAATTTACCCCATAGGTGGATTAACTGTAACAGACAGAGGGTCTGTTGTCTTGCTAGAAAAGTCTGATGAATCAGTGCAAACAAAGTTAATTCAATACCTAATATTCAATATTGTTGCTAGGAAATGTGCAACGTTCAGGTAATGTGGCCAGAAGCACACAATGCTTGACCTTGTATAACAACATAAAAAGTCTGTGTTAAAATGCGCCGTGTTAGGTTATTCCCCGCGCCCCACTATGCACTTAGTTTCAGACACAACATTGGATTAGTCACCCCTGATCTGCACATTTCAGTGTTTTTGCTGCTCCAACAGGCCTCAATTAACCAGCTCATTGACTAGCCTTTTCTCAGGTGAACCGGTGTTATAAAGCTGGGAAAACACTAAACTGTGCTGAGGCAGTAAAGGACCAGAATTGGGAAACACAAGCTTAAGGCTTGTAGCTTAAATCAGTGGTTTTCAGCTCCAGTCCTGGGGACACACTGCCCTGCACAGTTCCTACTGTTTCCTGCCTTAACACACCTGATACAGCTTATCAGGTAATTATCAAGGTCATGAGCTGGAGCAGGTGTGTTGGAAGCAGAGAATATTGTGCAGGGCAGTGGGTCCCCACCAGAGTCGAAAACCACTGGCATAGATGACATTGATGTCTGGAGTGCTGAGGGCTCAAATGCTGCATTTCTTAATCCTCCTGCTCCTGGTGACCCACAGCACTGCAACATTTTTTCTTGATTTGACACACCTGATCCAGCTGAAGGCGACACAGTGGCGCAGTGGGTAGCGCTGTCGCCTCACAGCAAGAATGGCCTGGTTTCGATTCCCGGCCGGGTGACCAGGGTCGTTTCTGTGTGGAGTTTGCATGTTCTCCCCGTGTCTGCGTGGGTTTCCTCCGGGTACTCCGGTTTCCTCCCACAGTCCAAAGACATGCAGTCAGGCTGATTGGACATGCTGAATTGCCCCTAGGTGTGATTGTGTATGTCTGTCTGTCTGCCCTGCGATGGACTGGCGACCTGTCCAGGGTGTATCCTGCCTTCCGCCCAATGACAGCTGGGATAGGCTCCAGCACCCTACCGCGACCCAGAAGGATAAGCGGTTTAGATGATGTATGTATGTATGTATGTATGATCCAGCTGATCGACTGATTACTGAACTCTTCATGAGGTGAATCAAGTGTGTTCAGCTGGAGAATAGTTGAAAATGTGCAGGGTAGTGCATCCGCAGGACTGGAGCTGAAAAACACTGATCGACGCTACAAGCCAAAGCCTTAATAGGCTCAGATTCTGCATTTTTCTTATATTTTATTTTTTTTCAAGCTGAGATCCACTTATAATATCTGTCTGGGTTTAACCAAAAGGAGTCATAATTCATTTTCATATGGCCATTTTCCAACCTCTCTTCATACCTTTGCCTGAAGATGTCATTGCACTGTTTTTGTGTCAGTGGTTGTGCAAGACATTTTTGACCCCAAAGGTTGATGCTGATCTGATCTATGTGGAAGACTTTGGGAGGTAATTTTGTTGCCTTGCCTTTAGAAGCACAAAAGGAAAAATAAAGGAAAAATGTGATAGATTTTGAGGGAAAACATCAAAAAGGCTGTTTTTGTTACTGTGCCTTGAGCGATATATATATAAATGAACTATGTTCTGATTGACTGCACTGTATTTTGGCCCATTCAAAAAGCAGTTTGGACTGAAACACTCCTTATAATGGCAATAAGAATGGGACAATAAGCTGTCAAATTAAATTGAGTCATTCAAAGTGGCATCATGTGAAATGCTCCATTCTAGAGAATTACTTTCATGATGACTGAGGGTTTGTTTTACCATAGTTTTGAGATAGAAAATTTAAGATTTTAGCCTAACCTTTTAAAATCTGTTCATGGTAGAAAGATAGGTATAGGGCAAAAGAGTACCCAAAGAAAATGTTTTTTTTTTTTTTTTTTCAGATTTTCCACTACATTACCATTATCAAGATTTCGTATAAACGTCAGAATACACCTGAAGGTTCACATATGTTTTGGATGGTTAAGAAAATGTCTATATTTGTGTCATAGATATTGCAGCCCCTGGTTCCTACCAATGAATCAGTGCAATTCCATATAACCAATGCAATCCTCTGCAGTGAACCATTTCACATCAACTCTGTATGATTTCTGTTGATGTTTACATCTTAACCATTGAATTGTACAGGAAATTCGAAATGTCGGTGGAATTCCCCTTCAATGAACGCTGCTCGAATGGAACGTTGTGCAGTAGCACACACTGCTAAGTGGGTTTTTAACAGGAAACATCCCAGCATTCACAGCGTTCGTCTCAAACTCATTTCCACTTCATTGCTGGTAAAATATAAACATATGTCTTTTAGAGTTTGAGCACATAAAACAGCTTTGTAAATCACTACCATATTTTAGGGTTGTTTTCTTGAGTTTTGGGGTTGATTATCCCAATTATTGTTCGATTACTCGATGTAGCAAAATACATCGCTGTTCCTTTAAAACGGACCCACTTCAACAAGTACCCTCACATCTCTCTCTCTCTCTCTCTCTCTCTCTCTTTCTCTCTCTCCGCGCTTTGCCAAAGCACACTGTTGAGTGACACTCGAGTCGGTGTCGGTTGAATCTGCACGCTGTGTGTGTTGTGAGCGCTCTGAGACGCGGAGCTGAGGAAAGTGAGTGAAGCTGCTCATCGAGTGCTGTACTGCATAAAATCAGGTGGCTCGGCTGTAGGAAGCGGAGAAAAGCGGGGAGTGAGCCTGAAGTGGACTCGCACCGACATCCGCCGCTGCTTGTTCCAGTCAGCAGAAAAGTCGGCGTAAAGTTCCTCCAACAAAACCCGATGGCAGCAGAACTGGCGTGCAGGTGAACAGTACCTGGCTAAGCCCGGCTAACTGGAAGATTCGTCTACACGTTGAACCCCATCGTGCTTTTTGTTCCTTCGAGCGGCTGCTTCGTTTACGACTTTTCGCCCGAGAGAGTTGCGTCGCTTTTCGTAATGTCCAGGAAAAAGGCGTCGAAGGGCAAAGGCAGCAGCGGCAGTCCATCTGCCGCCACTCCGGCCAAAGAGAGCGGCCGCTCGACCAGGAGCAGCCTAGTGCCCGGGGTGCAGGCCAACGGAGTGGTCCACCCTAGCCGACCTCCGGTCAGCAGCAGCAGCGAGTTCTACGACATCGCCTTCAAGGTGAGCGGATAACAAACGGCACCTGGGGTTTGTGATTTTAAAGCCCGCGCTGAACAATTTTATTGATTCGGACGAGCACATCTTTTCCACATTAACTGTATTACATCAACACAGTTTCCAGAAGTAAACAAACGTGTAATGATGATACTGTGAGCCATAACATTAAAACCACCTCCTTGTTTCTGCGCTCATTGTCTGTTTCATCAGCTCCACTTACCATATGGGTGCAGTTGTAGTCCGTCTGTATTCCTGCATACTTTGTTAACCCCCTTTTACCCTGTTCTTCAATGGTCAGGACCCCTGCGGGACCATCACGGAGCAGGTGTGATATTATTTGGGTTTTGGATCATTCTCAATACTGCAGTGACACTGACGTGGTGGTGGCGTGTTAGTGTGTGTTGTGCTGGTGCGAGTGGATCAGACACGGCAGTGCTGCTGGAGTTTGTAAACACTGTGTCCACTCGCAGGGGGGCGCTGCCCATTATTTTCAGTCCAGCAGTGACGCTGAGGTATTTATCTGCTCTGTGGTGGTCCTGACCATTGAAGAAAAGGGTAATAGGGGGCTAACAAAGCATGCAGAAAAAGATGGACTATCTATAATTGAACTACATCTATAAGTGCGTCTATATGGTAAGTGGAGCTGATAAAATGGACAATGAGAGTAGAAACATGGAGGTGGTTCAGTTCAGTTGCATATGCATAGATCACAAAACTGCTTGGCAAACCCTCTAATGAGCAATCTGGGGGTGACAGTGGCTAGACTCCTTTGGAATGAGAAAGAAACTGAGAAGAATCAAGATTCAGAAAGGGAGCTGGGGTTGACTACAGATAGTGGAATTATTATAGAAACAAACCAAGTTTACAAAATTTCCAGAATTGAACAGATACATTTGAATCAAAAGTCCTGTGAGATAAGGAAGTGGGCAGTGTTCACAAATCTGACCATCTTGGTCATAAACGTGCTGGTAGATATGACCACATACTAGATAAAGAGCTCGATATGAGCATAAGGCAGGATTACTGTGACAAAGAACAAGTTCATGTGGGCTTTGGCAGGCAGCCTACTTAAACTACACGTGTAAAGATTTTGTGTTATGAGCGACAGTGCATCCTGGACTAGAGTTTTAAATGTAAGTTAGGCACACATTTGTGTAATGCAATGTTTTTATGTATTAGAGCTTTGTGTTTTGCATCACAGAAGCTCTGTGTTATCACAATTATATAGTAATACCAATGCTACAACACAGTTATACAAGGACAGGCAACAAAAGATAGAAATGCAAACAATGTGTTACAATTAACCATACATTATCATGCTAATAAAACACAACCCATGCAGTGGCCTGGATACTGCACTGCAACTATGGCACTTGTTGCCCTGTAATACACGGTTGTTGTCACACTTTGGACTGTGATTGCGCTTGCTGGGCAGCTTACTGTTGTGGTTGATAAGCGTAGTTTATGTGTGCAGAGTATTTGTTACACACGGCGTGGGCGAATGCATGAGTTAGATAAAGGCTCTTTGGTATTGTGCCCAAATGGTCGTCCCTGCCATGCGCTTTACCAGATCCACGAGCGCAAACAGTATCACGGCACACATGCAACAGCTGTGTCAACACACGTCGTCGATGGCAGGTGACCTGGAGCGGTCAGCCCATGCAAACAATGAAGCAGCAAGGAATAAAATACATTTGCAGGTTGAGCACAGATCGCTGGTGTAGCTGTTGGACTTTCACTGCAAGCGCCAGTTCTGTGCGAAGACTAATGATGCTCCATTACGATGGAACGTTCCATAATCTGGAACGTCCAGATCATAATAAATCACAGAGATCATAATGAATCGTAATCCAGACTGCATCCTTATATTGCTCTTAGTAGGTGGTCAGAGATGAGAGTGGAATTGGCTATATCCTCCTTCCTGTTAAGGGAACACTCCAGCCTGAGCTCTGTTTGATGCATCTGTAGTGTACAGTCACGTTACCATGGACAGCAATGTCCCTGTGCTTGGCAAACAACAGAAAAAACTGTTGATTTATAAAATAGACAATGGGTGCTTTAGCATAGACTAATATTTTAAGTTTGTTTTGATTTTTTTTTTTGAGTTTTTAAGTAAGCGCAATGAAAGGTATTAAAATTATTGTACATAGTCATTGACTGTGCTGGGCTATGGAAGATTTGGTTGAAAATTGCTGGAGTATCCCCTTAAATGGCTTGTGCATGATTTTAAATATCTCAGTCAGTCTGACAGAGAACTCTAAATGGAATGCATTCAGTTCACTGCAGTTTATTTGTGTAGAGCTTTTTACAGCAGGCCATGTCGAAAAGCAGCTTTGCAGAAATCCAGGTCCAGACCAGCGATGAGCAAGCTGGCAAGACAAAGAGACTGGCAAGGCCATTAGGAAGAAACCCAAACCCAAACCCATCCGTCTTTGATTGTGGATAGTGTAATTTAAATAGAAAGTACAAGATTAGAGTGCAAGAGCACGTGTGAAATGAATGTCAATGTAAATCAGAAATCATAATGCTTGTTTCTTACCTAGACTCTGATGTATTTTTGATTGTGGTACAGTATTACTGAGGGTCTCTGAGCTAGCTGAGTTTTCACTCAGAGTGGTGAGAGGAGGAGTATTGGTTCATATTATTTTTCCCCATCTACTGGTGCACTCGAGATTTAGAAGACATTTTAGAGGCTCATAGAAATCATTACATTTTGATTCAAGAGTACAGGAAAACAAGAATTTGTGCATGAAGTAACAAACTGAAAAGGTCAATTTTGATTTCAGATTGACTTTAACTGAGATTAACAGAGCAAAGATTTCTGAAATAATCGAAAAAATAGAGTTAGAAGTCTGAAAAACTGTCAGAAAACAGCTCAGAACAAGCTCTAGTGGGCTACTGATGTGTTAGACACATATAGAATGATATGAGATTACGGTAGGTAAGGAATGCAAAATGACTGGCTCAGAACTGTAATTTGTTCATTGTTATTACAATATTGGCTTTTGCAATAGTGATATTGCAGAAGGCTGCATTAACAAAAATCTCCTTTGTTGTACTGTGTGCTGTGAGCTTCTGTACCAAACTCAGACATTCCAGATGAGTTTTTATGTTGTTTTTTAAGCCATTCATATGATCCAGGCATATCATACTGTAATGCAGTCACCACATCATCTCAATTTGGAATTTTGTCCATATTATGCAGGCCTGGTCCAGAAACATGCAGGGAATAGACCTATCCATGCACTACTCACAGATGCTTGCTTTTGTATCATCTGTAGTGAGGTAGGATAAGATTTACAAGACATTCACAATTGTCCCATGCATCCTCATGAATTTGCTTTAGAGTTTAGATACATAGTGTTGAGTTTCCAGTTTAAAATGCTAGGATAGTGAATATGATAGCTGGAATATGTTTTGACTAATCGAAAGTAGACAGATTGGTATCGACTGTGAATTTGGCACCATTAGCTTGACTTCATCTGCACCTGTGCTACACAAACAGTGTCAACCTTCACTTCACATCCAAAATAAATAAATATCATTTGAACTTAATAACACACTATACATTTTAGTATTTTAATAAATTGTGTGCTGCAAGCTAATGTGTAGCCAATTATAAATCATAACAGGAGTTCAAAAGGGGATGCGATGTTTGTCTGGTCTCCAGAGCAGCCGGGTGCATTAGGAGAGTGCATTTTGTGCCAAATGTTTCCAGTAAATTAATAAAATCCTCAAGCAAAAACTCAAGTCAAGTCACAATGTCCAACAGATGTCGCAAATACAAATAAAGATGGTTCTGACTCAGGTCTCAGAGTGGGTGTAGTTATGTGTTCAGAAGACCTGTCACTCCAAATCAGTTGACCAATAGAGAGTGCCGGTGAATGCAAAGGAGAAGCAAAAGAGTGATTTTAGTAGGTTAAAATCTATCAGCATATAGAAAAAAATGAAATCAAAGACTTGCAAAATGGGTAATCCATTGATTTCAAAATGAGTGAAAATGTGTAGTAATCTTTTTTTGTCATTATTTGTGTGTGCACCATATTTTGGACATTCTTGAGCATTTTGCCTGTGGACTTCATAGAAGGTGGATGGAACACACAGCTAGCCCCAGAGTGGTCGACTAGCAGGTCTGACCAAAGCTCTCTTTTTATAGAGCTGAAGCAACAGGTCTTGAAGTGGGGAAATAAATCCATAGCAGGCGTCCCCCCAGCACTTCAAAGTGTGGCCTCCTCTGTCTGTGTACCCAACGAGCCGCCAAACGCAGCACCCTCCAGCTCACCCTCCGGGATGGAGTGCCTTTGAAGTGCCTTCTTCCTTGTTATGCTGTTGTGCTGTGTTTTATAGATATGAATTAATGCGTTCCTCAAGAATGCGCTAACCTGTCTTACGCCATGAAAAGCTTCTTTTTGAAATACTTATATAGAGACAACAGTTGAGGGGTCTTTAAGCTCGAAATAACTACACTCAGAGTGCTGTGAGAAGCTTCAAAAGAGGCGCTATAATGAGAAAACAGCTAGGTGGTTTTCAAGTGGTTCCATTTTAGCATCGCTCAGAAGTTGAACTTTGGTTATCAGCCAATTATCACAGTGAATTTACTGAGAAAATGACATATTTTAAAGCCTTAGTTGGGAACTGATGAAACAGCACCACAGCTATGCCATGCTTAGCTCTGAGTTTAATGACAGTGAGTATGGTAAACAGATTAGAAGTATGCAGAATCCAGTTCTCGATCAGCACCATGCGAAAGGCTTAGGCACCTAAGCACATTGTTTAAAACCATTTATTTTGGCAATATGTGTGTTTTTGCTATAAAAAGCATATGTCATTAGAATAGATGCAAGTAAAACATAAATACAGTAAATAAATAAAGTAACAAGAATGACTTATTTTGAAAAAAGTTGTTGACTTTTTGTAAGCAGCTTTGCTGAAGAACAAAGTTTGCTCCCAGACATCTCATGTATGCTCCCAGCCATCACATATATTTGTCAAATTCCATCACTAGCACACTTGATTTAACATAATAAAGCATTTATTAGCCAAACCAGATATAAGATGATAACCGCAAGCAAATATTGGGCTGCCAGGAGATGATGGTGGGAAAGGGTTAAACAAACATACTACATAAAATCACTACCTACTGTATTCATATTTTGTATAAAATTTGTATTTATTCTAACATTAGTGTTTTGAGCAAATAAACACTTCCTGCCCAGACGTAAAAGCTTTATTCTTGTTTTCTCAAGTGCCTAAAACCTTTGCACAGTACCCTGTATCTTCTGCATGTCCAGGGGACTGTCAGTTACCACAAACTATAATTTGGGTGCATTTCCCAGTACTTATTAAAACAAACAGAAAACTGTTGACTCAAAACACATCTAGTCAACTGGGTTTCTGTTCTTTTCTGCAGTACAAGGAAATTGTTGTCTTTTGTTATCGACTTTATGCTACAGATGTGGCAGATAGAGATTAGGTTGAAGAACACTGGAGTATTCCTGTAATGACGTTGCAGTGCATATAAACTTGTTTCTTTATGATAGTATTGCCTTCGTGTCGCATTACTAACAGCATTCACTGACTTAATCGGCTTTATGTACTCACTGGTCACTTTATTAAGCACACCACCTTGTATCTGCACTCGTCCATTTTATCAACTCCACTTACTATGTAGGTGCACATTGTCATTCTGCAGTTATAAACTAGTAGTCTGAGATCTGTTTTTATAGATCTGTTTCCTTGGATAATTAGTTAGCATTCTCAGCACTGCACTGATGGCGGTGTGTTAGTGTGTGTTGCGCCTGTATGCGTGGTTCAGACGCAGCACTGCGGAGTGTTTGAACACTGTGTCCTCTCTTTAATTGTCCACTCTATTAGACACCTACCTTGTTGGTCCACCTAGTAGCTGTAAAATTAGAGATCATCTGTTGCTGCATAGTTTGTGTTAGTCATCCTCTAGTCACTCTTTAGAGGTCAGTTTCTGGTCACAGGCTGGATATTTTTGGTTGGTGGATTCTGCACATTCCAGCAGTGAGACTGACTTTGAAACCATGTGTCACTGCAGTGCTAAGAAATGATCCACCACCCAAATAATACCTGTTCTCTGGTGGTCCTGGGGGGTCCTTTGAGTTTTCTGGCTTTTGCTGAAGAAGGTAAATGGAGCTATTAAATTATACAGATTGACTAGAGTCTATAAATGTAGAACTGCATAGTGCACCTAAATGGGCAAGTGTAGACACAAGGTATGAATACCTTATAAATAGGCCAGTGAATGTAAATGTTAGGCCATCTCAGTTTTGGTAGAACACTTACCACTGCATAACCATAGCATAGTTACTGAAAAGGGTGATTTGAAACCTGCAGCTGCAGGTGAGAACAGTAAGAATCACACCAGTGCTAAATGAACAGTGTGAAGTTACAGCATTAAACTGTAGATGATCCCTTTCACCGTGGCAGTTTTACAGCATGTTTTACAGTGTGCTTTTGGTGCTGCCCTGACCCTGAGATGAGAATTTGGGGGCAGTTCCCGAGTGAGACGTTAGGAGGGATGATTTGTGGGAGCTGGAGTGGCATTTCAGCACACGAGCAGCTGGAGGGAACGAAGGAAGGGGTGTTTATTTTATTGTGGCTGATTTGTGGAGACGTGAAGAGGAGGATGATGAACAGGGGAAATGCAGCGCTCCTCCTGGCTGTCTCAGTGGGATCCTGCAGCATGAGGAGAGAATTGTGTGTGTGCCTCTGTCAATGGATGGCTGATCATATCGGCCAGTACTGAGGTCCTGTAAATGTATTGGTATTGGAGAAAATTACACAGAAAAAATATTTAGTGGACTGTTTTGTATTGTGCCTTTGATATTGTATTTATGCAGTTTATTTTAAATTAAGAAATGTGACAGTTGAGATCTAGGGTACTCGAGTACTGAAATTACTATTTGAGTATTTGTTATGGTGCATCACGAAAGTCAGGGAAAAATTAAAACAACCAATAACTCTGAAATGCGGCAAGGGTTGTAAAGTGCAACAGCGCTGCTTGTATTCAAGATTAATTAAGTGTATTGTATTATACTTTGCTGCAATGAAACACGAACACAATACCAAGGACGCATTGTTAAGAAAGAGATAGCACTGCTGTAATTACTAGAACCACTACAGCTGGCATTAGCTAGAACCAAAACCAATGAAAGGACATTTCTCTGTTCTCCTATCACCTCAACATGTTGGCACATGATCCACTGAGGAGAAAAACACATCACAAGTCATCACCATCTACTACAGCACCAGTTAGCTCTTGTGTTCATTGAGTTCATTAGGTCATCTGAAGATGCAGCCTCTAATACTCAAACACAGTGATCAGAAGATTTCCCTTGGCTATTTTTGAATTCTACTATGTTTTTCTACTCTACACTTTTATGAGCTGCTTAATTTCATTAGTGCTAGGCGTACTTATTTTTTAGCATGCTAGCACCAGTGCACTAGTAACTGTGTTTATGTATTTTGATACATGATTATCAGAAAAAAGCTCATTTTATTCCCCACGGTTAATTAAGCATCTGTTTATTATCTCTTTCAGATATATAGTCAAAATTAGGACTGTCACAATTGCAAAATTGTAGCTGATAATTAATCGCCACATTGTCTTTTTTGTTTATTGTACATAGCTATAACAGTACAAGTCTAAAGTGGCCAGATTGCCTGATCAGCTGTCTTGCTTTCTTGCTGTCAATACTTAATAGCTCCACATAAACCTTTGATTGTGAAAGCTAAAATCTATGGAATTTTTTTGTGATCAGTTTAAATAATTGCAATCAGTTCAGATGATTAGGCGATAATCATGTAATAATAATGTAATAATAACCAGGAGAACTACTACAGCTTCTGTTAGCTAGAGCCAAAAACAATGAAAAGACTTTTATCTGTTCTCCATGTCACCTTGACATGTTGGCACACGATCCACTGAGGAGAAAAAAACTCATCACAAGTCATCACTATCCACCACAGCACCAGTTAGCTCTTGTGTTTGTGTTTTAGGTCATCTGAAGGTGCAGCCTCTGATACTACAACACAGTGATCAGAAGATTTCCCTTGGATATTTTTGAATTATAAGATGGTTACATAAATCTTTGATTGTGAAACAACTGTGGAAAATTATTGTGGTCATTTTGAATAATTGCGATCAGTTCACATGAGTAGGCGATAATCATGTAATAATAATGTAATAATCATGACAGGCCTAGTCAGAATACACATCCCTTTTAAGAACTGACAATTATGTTTGATAATTTGATCAGTCGATGACAACCATATCAGTAAAGCTTTGTTTAATAAATTTTCCTCAGTTGTTTTAAATTATAGAGTTTGGTGTGTAAACACTGTTAAAATTCAATGGAAAATTCAACTCAATGGAATAAAAAAATAATGACAAAAAAATGTAGCTTAGAGGCCCTTCTAAACTACAGGAATCTGTTGATGGAGGGGTGTCCAGTCTTATCCACAAAGGGCAGTTGTGGCTGCAGGTTTTCATTCCAGCAAAGCAGGAGCTCATCTAATCAGTTGTTCGAAGACTAAGTCTAATTGATTAAACAAGTGGAATCAGGTGTGCTCCTGCTTGTTTGGAATGAAAACCTGCAGCCACACCGGTCCTTTTAAGACTGGACACCCCTGGTTTAGGGAATCTGTTTAACCATATTACATTGGTTACTGAAGTTGTTATCTTCTTAGTATTGGCATTAGTATTGGTTTTAACATTTTAAGACTGTTTGTGTTCTAGTGTGTAATAGGGCAAATGGGACAGGGGATGAAGGATGAGAGGAATAGAAGGGCATTAAATGATGCAGGAGATGAGAGCAGAAAAGTGGATGAAGGGTCGCAAAAGCAGAGGAGATGAAAGAACAGGATAGAGAGTGAAATGAAGAGTGAACACAGCGAGAGGGGAGCAAGCAGACCAGAATAAAGCAGATAAGAGGCAATTTCAGCACACCTCGGTGTCAGAAGCTCCCTCTCTCACTCTCTCGCTCTCTCGCACACTCTGGACGATGCCCCGGTCACCGGGCGGGCAGAGCTGCACGCCGTCGCCCAGCTAACCCAATAACACTAATCACATCAAGCCTCTCTGCATCAGAACACTGCATGCAGCCTGGAGGAGAGGAATCCACAGCTGCCTGGCCTGCTGGAAACCTCCTCCACCCGCTCCCGTAACTCACCATTACTGCTCAGACACAATGACCAGGATGCAGCCCCATTCACCCCCATTCATCTGGTCTGCAGAGGCCTAAGGGAGTGGGCTAATGAAGTTACGCAAATAAGGAGCCAAATGAAGGCTAATCAAGAGGGCCAGATGTCCAGTGATGTCAAAATTAGCTTGCAAATTGAAACGTGAACATGGTTGTTACGTTAGCGGTCTAAGCAAATACTACCAGTAAAATTCCCAGTTATATAATGTACAATTTACAAATGTATTTATTGCATGTTACACTGTACAAGATGCTGCATGTGAAATCTTGACCAAATTCTGATGTCAGCTGTGAGAAATCAGTTATGTTCATGTGTGTAGAAAAACAGATTATATGATGAAGATTTTCTGGCAATAGACTTGCGATTCTGCTTGGGTCATCCATCACCTTCTGTTTTTGGTCCAAAAATGGGGTTGTGCAACCCAAAAACTCTCAGCATGAAAGTGGAGATGTTTAAAAGGTGTGGAAGGAGAGTTTGGAGCTGTTTCTGGCAGGGGAAACAAGGGCAACATGAAATGGCCTCTCTCCAATGTGAGCTTAAAGTAAATATTAATAAAAAGTAAAAAATTTTCGGACCGTTACATGGTTATGTCCTTTCAAGGCCGCTCATTGTAAACTGAAGGATGTGCCACTTTCATGTATATACAGTACCGTTTCAGTTGAAAAACTCCAGTCAAAGTGACCAGACTTTGAGACTTGCTCTCAGTTTTTGCAAGAAATCTGCAGGAATACTTTTCCACACCTCCAAAGTTTAGTCTTAGAAGTTAGTTAAATTTTCTTCTTCTCCTGATACAAGTAATCTGAATTACACATTTAGACTCATCAGCCCGTAAAACTTACTCCACATGTCAGATGTCCAGTTGTGGTGTTGTAATGCAATCTTTTAAATCTTTTTTGTGGGCTCTAAGGTGTCCTGGTCATTGTTCTTTGTAAGGGCTTCTTGGCAACTGCACACCCTTTCAGACTCATTATTGAGTTATTCTTCTCACAGTGGAAGGATGGACAGAACACCTGTAGATTTTTTCAGATCTATAGCAAGACTGGAGCTTGATTCTCTGAAAGCTTTAAATATTGTTTATCAGATGGTAACTATTAACTTTTTAGAACTTCCAGTTGTATTTTCACTTATTTTCCTTTAACTTTCCTCTTCCTCATGCAATTGGATTATCAGAGATAACTTCTTTAACTGCAGGAGAAACCTAAGAGAAATCCTGCCCTTAGAGGTGATTAAGGCAGTAATGGTAGCAGAACAAGGCCTGCAAACGTAGCCCATTGAGTTGCATAAATTAATCAAACAGCATGGTTACATATTAACCTGGTCACCTTCCTGGGTGGTGATTTATTCCACAAATTATGTGTAGACTAAATGCTTTCCTCTAGGTCTGTACGTTATGTGCCATGCCTGATTAGTCACACATAGTTAGATGAAAACCTAACCCCTAATAATGTTACATTCATGGTGTAATTTCACTTTGGCTATAAAGTTCTAAAGTATTTTTGCTTGATTTTCTGTTATTATTCATTATGGGGAAAATGTAGTTATGATTTATGAGAAGAGTAAAAAACTATTAGTAGCTGTTATTATCACCGCTGCAGTAGAGTGGAAATTATTTGTTTATGCTGAACTTCGATATTATGATGGAGACCAAGATTCTAAATGCATCCTAATGCATCCAGCAACCAGCCTAGTAATGCAATAAAAAATATATATATATAATAACAACAACAGTAATAATTCTACAACCCCATTTCCAAAAAATTGTTGGGACGCTGTCCAAAATGTAAATAAAAACAAAATTCAATGATGTGCAAATCATTTAAACCCTATATTTCACTGAACATAGTACAAAGACAACATATTAAATGTTGAAAGTGAGAAAATGTATGTTTTTTGAAAAATATATGCCCATTTTGAATTTGATGCCATCAGCGTGTTCCAAAAAAGTTGGGATGGGGGTATGTTTACCATTGTGTTCCATCACCTCTTCTTTTTGACAACACTCTGTAAGTGTTTGGGAACTGAGGAGACCGACTGCTGCAGTTTTCAAAGTGAAATGTCGTATTTTTCATTTTTTAATGTGCCAAATGTTATCAGTGGTGACAGGTCTGGACTGCAGGCAAGCCAGTTTAGCGCCCGGATTCTTTTAACTCGGAGCCATGCTGTTGTAATACATGTAGAATGTGGTTTGATATTGTCTTGCTGAAATAAACAAGGCCTTCCCTGAGAAAGTCATCGTCTGGATGGCAGCATATGTTGCCAAAACATGTATATATCATTCAGTATTAATGGTGCCTTCACAGATGTGCAAGTCACCCATGCCATGCGCACTAATGCACCACTATGCTATCATGAATACTGGCTTTTGAACTGTGCACTGATAACAAGCTGAGTGGTCTTTAGCCTGGAGGAAACAGTGTCCCTGATTTCCAAAAAGAAATTCATATGTTGACTTGTCAGACCACAGGACACTTTTCCACTTCCCCCCAGTCCATTTTAAATGAGCTCGGGTCCAGAGAAGGTGGCAGCGTTCCTGGATCCTGTTTATATATGGTTTCTTCTTTGTGTTTAAGAGTTTTAATTAGCATTTGTGGATGCAGCACCAAACTGTTTTCACAGTGTTTTTCAGAAGTGTTTCTGAGCCCATGCAGTGATTTCCTCTACAGAATCATGTCTGTTTTTAATGCAGTGCCACCTGAGGGCCCAAAGATCATGGCCAGCAAATACTGGTTTTTGGCCTTGTCCCTTGCATACAGAGATTTCTCCCGATTCTTTGAATCTTTTAATGTTATTATGTACCACAGATGATGAAAAGCAGACGTTCTTTGCTATTTTATGTTGAGAAATGTTATTCTTGAATTGTTGCACTATTTTGATTGTGCAGTCTTTCACAGAGTGTTGAACCCCTCCTCATCTTTACTTCTGAAAGACTCAGCCTCTCTGAGATGTTCATTTTATACCCAAAGTTATTGACCTGTTGCCAATCAACCACCAGGTGTTTTTTAGCATTACACAACTTTACCAGCCTTTTGTTGCCTACGTCCCAACTTTTTTGGAACGTGTTATTGGCATCAAATTCAAAATGGGCAAATATTTTTTAAAGAACAATTTCTCAGTTTCAACATTTGATATGTTGTCTTTGTACTATTTTCAATGAAATGTAGGGTTTAAATGATTTGCACATCTTTGCATTTTGTTTTTGTTTACATTTTGCACAGTGTCCCAACTTTTTTGGAAATGGGGTTGTAAAATGAAACCAACGTTTTGGTGAACTCTTGACAGTGAATGCAGGAAAGCTCAAAACTGCTGTATACTGGAGCACGCTAAACTCAGCCACATCCGCTTTAACGTCCGGTGCACTTTCCTACAGCTCTGGACAGCTAGATAGCTGGCACGCTCTTGCTTATTATTGAAAATAAGTGCAAATAATAGCCTGCTAGCTAGCAAGGCAAAGGGGTAGAAAACTTATTTGAACTGCACCTGGAGTTAAAACTGATACTGTCACCTGGAATTGTGAGAGTCCAGCAAGCTGTGCCAAATCCCAATGAATCCACATTGAGTGTGATGTGCTAGCCTATGGGTTGGTAAACATTTGTTTCTCCACAGAGAAACTGGGTTCATAAAAGTGGCAAGTGTGTTGTTTATTCACATTGTTTTCCCATTTTCAAATAATTTATTTATCTAATTTGTTGAATATAATTAAATATTTGTTGCTGCTCTGTTGTTAACCTGCATATCACAAAAACTATACCTCGGATTCATAAGTAAATAAATAAGCACTTCAGCTCAGGCCTAAAATGCCTTAAACTTGCTGATTACTTAACCCTCCTTTATTTGAGCTAAAATGTGTATTAAAAGTAATATATGCCATGCAGTCTGTCAGTAATGAGCTCTGGTGGCAGACTGTGTGTGTGTAAGAGATAGTCATGCACTGTCTGTGCTGCAGAAAATACTTAAGGGACAGTGTGTGTGTTTGTTTTTGTGGGACAGTCAAGGACTCTGAGCTATAGGGCACACTGTGTATGCGTGTGCAGAATCAATGATGATGGGCTGTCTTTGCTCTAGGTGATGCTGGTAGGGGACTCAGGGGTGGGGAAGACCTGTCTGCTGGTGCGCTTCAAAGACGGAGCCTTTCTGGCGGGCAGCTTCATCTCTACAGTGGGCATTGACTTCAGGGTGAGTGTGACAGATGCACGCACATATGCATACACTTACACAACTTCTCTCCACAAAGCTCTCAGGATCAAAAGGACAGTTCCATTGAAAATCAAATCCTCTCTCACATGGAAGCAATCTAAGAGGATGGAACCTGGTAAGAAGTCTATTAGATTACATTTCTTTAATGAGTAGGTCAGTCTTTTCATGTCAGAGACTATTACCAATCCCCTGTTGGGGCCATAGCTGCCTCCCATCATCTGGGGCCTGACCTTGAAGAGTTTATTACAGAGTTTTTACTGCGCTGATTTCTCACTGTTTTAAAAGCCTTCTGGCTAAAAAGGTATTTGCCAAGCAGTATTGATTCTTAAATTAGTTCGACATGCTTTCGTTTAGGGGGTTCCCTTGGTAACAGGTGTGTCTGCTGTGCTAGTTTTGTGGGTGGCTTTAAGCGATAAAAAAGGAGACGTGCTCCCCGAATGAAGCACCTGGGAAAAGCTCAGCTTATCTATGATGAAGTTACAGCTGATATTCAGGCTTCAATTTGAGATGTGTGCAGTTGACCACTGGACAGGACCACTATGCTGTTTGTCATAGAAAAGGAAGGGGTGACAGGTGCACTGCTGTTTGATGGGATGCAGCTATTTTACAACAAATCCATCAAATGGAGCTGTTAGCACCTTATTTTAGCTTGATCAGTTCTGACTTGTTGATGGTTTGTAAAGGAGTGCACCAGTATGCCTATTGTCAATACGTAAATTTGTATAAAATGTAGAAATTGAGACTTCGTCCACTTGGATTAGCCTTTCAGAGAAATGTCACATGTATTTATAGCAGGTTATACATGCAGTAAAATGAATAAACTGCCGACAGCTTGTCGCAGTAACCCAGCATCACCTAAACATTCTGCTCTCCTGGATTACAGTCATCAAATGTTTGAAATATTGATTCAGTCTGAATAAATGATGTTGTGAAATTATCAGGTGATAATGATATGATGCTGCTGTCAATGTGCATCCCAAATTTTGTAAAGAGTCTGTCTGATATGGCCATAATAATGGCTGCCTGATGATATACTAATATCTCACAGATTTATAAATTGCAGTGAAAGCTCTGCTGATGCAGTACTGATGAGAAGTGTTGCAACTAATTTCTCTGATGTTAAGAAATCCCAGGTTTTAGAAAGACTGCTTGCAGTCACCCCTTGCTCCCTTCTGTAATAGAAAGGCACGCAGGACTGATAAATTTAATATTTAAAATCATGTTTAAAATAACAAAAAAATGTGAAATGCATCCAAACCTAACCTTATGAGGATAACACATTATAACACTTATAAAAACTTGTGAAAAATAAGCAAAATAATAGATAATTATCTGAAACAAACCAACCCACCAAGAATTCCAGGAAGCTCCACCCACTCATCTCCTGCTACATTATTTATATAATTTAATCTTACCAGTTACTGTGTAATTGAATAATTAATCATTAAAATGTAAACAAAGTCAGAGCGGTAAAATGTGCCAAGCCTAATGATTGTTGATGAATGCTGCTTTATTGCTTTCTTTTATTTCCATTTATTTGCCTAAACCCAACACACTCAATTCACATTTTGTTTGTTGCAGCATGATACGACCAAGAAATTGAACTGTAGAAAATGATTTCAGTCTTCTTAAATAACTGTGATCATGTCAAAGCTCAAATAATTGTGATTAGGCAATTATGTAATAATTGTGACAGGCCTAGTTGTAAGGAAATCATAAGTTTCTCTACAAGGCATCATTTCTCATTCTGAACTGCTTTGTTTACATGTCAGCAACTGCTGTTTGAGGAATCGTAACAGTTAAGAGCTGTCAATCATCAAAAAACCTGACAATTTACAGTCTGTTTAACTAAAGCCCTATTTGAGCTGAATTAGTTTTACCTGGGAATTTGCTTTGATTTTAATCAAGTATGAATCAGCAAAGCCATAGTTTTTGCAAGTTTGCTAAGCAATAATTCCAAAGTGAATATTGTTCAATAATTCGCTGAACTTGGAACTCCCTAACAAAAATGACACTTCCTTTTTTTTTTTTTTGCGACCTAAAGACAAGGCTAACAGCTGAAGTGGTGCTTGATTTGATCCAGTTTTTTTTATCCTCATGTTCATGACAAGACTGCTGAAATCCACAAGGTTTTTGCTGATGGCTATTATGAAATATCTCTAAAGCATCTTTTGGAAAGGCAAGGTGTTTCCTGTCTTGTTGGGTGGCATTTGGTAAGTTTAATGAGCCCACTATTCTAGCTTAATGCACAACGTTTAGCCACACATGTTATTGTTTGGAAGTGTAAAGCCTGTCTAATCATGCTGGCGTAAAAACATCTGTTTGTAGTAATTTGGACAAATTACACAGATCCTTGATTCTGCATAAATCGACCAGTCAAATCATGCGCAAATTACATTACCTTGACCTCCTCTTGTAAAATGAGTCCAGCTCGAATACGGCTTAAAACTACTGGTAACATTATGTTATCCAATATTATATGTATTTTTAACATCTTAAAATCAATATCTGATAATTCACTAAATGTTTTATGTGGGTCAGGCCCTAATCCTGTGTTGATATCATGTTTTTTTATTGCTGACCATCCATTTGTTGTCAGCTCCTTGGAAACAAAGTGGTTTGGCATGATTTTCCGGCCTGTTCCTGTCTCCCATTGTGCGCTCTGCAGTAAGAGATTGCCACAGTGAAATGTAGAATGGTGTGCTGAACCACTCGCTTGTTTGTCATATTGAATTATTAGGTAATTGTTACGCAGTGCTGTGTTGCATTTCATGCACCTTTTCATTATGAGGCTCAAGGTTCCACTTATTGTATTTACTGTGTGTATATGCTCTGTTTTATCACTCCCTGCAGTCCTCACTGTGTAAGCCAGGGGTGTGTATCATTCAGCAGAAGAGTAGAGAAGCTGTGGAATGACTGAAAGATCCTTTTGACTGTTAGGAATGTGTGTTTTTCTATTGCTTGGTAAGTGTCACACAGACACGAATTGCCTGTGTGCTCACAGAACTACAGAAAAAGAGATAAAAATATAAGAGAGGTAGAGAGAGAGAGAGGCTAAACAGCAGTGTTACACAGTGTGTTATTGTGATATTAGCCTTAGCATCACTGTGAATATAGAAGGCTTCAGTATGTAAATTAGTGTTCACAGACCAATTTTCTCTTGTAAGAAGAAAAAGTTCAAATTGAGCAACTACTACTTGTTCTTATCATTCAAAACAGTAATTTGCCTTAGAACCCAAATCTTAGAGTCCTCACAGCCTTAAAAAGTGATGCAGTCAGGTCTATATATATTTAGACAAAGTTATTGTTGTTTTGAGTGTGTACCATAGCATATTTCAGTTAAAATTAAATAATGAATATGAGCTCAAAGTGCAGACTTTCAGCTTTAAGTTGAAGGGATTTACATCCAAATTAGTTGAATGGTGTAGAAATTACAACCATTACACAACCATTGTCATACACAGGCCCCATCAATTTTTTTAGGGGCTCAAAAGAAATGAAAAGACAAAATTACAATAAATTTAATTGTCTGTTTATCGCTTGGTTGCAAATCGTTTGTAGTCAGTGACTGCCAAGAACCCAGAGACATCACTAGACACAGGGTTTTTTCCCTGATGATGCTTTGCCAGGAGTTTATTGCAGTTGTCTTCAGTTCCTGCTTGTTTTTGGGCGCTTTACATTTGGTTTTGCCTCCAGTAAGTGAAATCCTTGCTTGATTGGATTGAGGGGAGGTGACTGACTTAGCAATTACAGAACATTCCACTTCTTTGCCTTAAAAAAAGTCTTGGGTTGCTTTTGCAGTATGCTTTGGTTCCATTGTCCATTTGCAATGTGAACCTTTGAGGTTTTGAAGCATTTGGTTGAATCTGAGCAGATTATATGGCCTGCTGTACTTAGAATTCATCCTTCTGCTTTTGTCAGCAGTCATCAGTTAATCAGTAAATACAAGGGGGCCAGTTCAAGTGGCAGCCATACATGCCCACGCCATAACACTACCTCCACCATGCTTTACAGATGAGGTGGTGTGCTTTGAATCATGAGCACTTGATCTGTGATCAGACAGGAAATATACAGGCTTTTTAGATGTTTGTTCTGTTGACTCTAATCCAGAAATCCTGTTTTTTGAGACTAACCAGTGGTTTACATCTTGTGGTAAACTGTCTGTATTTACTCTGTCGAAGTCTTCTCTTGGTTATTGATTTTGATACACATACACCTGCTTTTGAACTGGCCTGTTGTGAAGAGTCTTTCTTTGTTCACCAGGGAAAGAATTCTTCTGTCTGCCACCAAAGTTGTCTTTCGGTGTTTCTAAACTCACCAGTGCATTCTTTCTTTCTAAGAATGTACCAAATAGTTGATTTGGCCACACCTAATGCTTTTTGCTTTGGTGAGTTTGTTTTGATTTTTTCAGCCTAATGATGTCTTGCTTCACTGGCCGACAACTCCTTGGACTCTGTGTTGAGAGTTAACAGCAACAGATTGCAAATGAAATCCTATACTTGAAATCAACTGTAGACCTTTTATCTGCTAACCTGTAAGTGAAATAATGAGGGAACATCACACACCTGGCAATGGAACAGCTGAGCAGCCAATTCTTTGGTTACTTTTGAGGCCTTAAAAATGGGGTGGCTTTGTATGAAATTGTAATTCCAACACCATTCACCATTCAGATTTGGATGTTAATACCTTCAGACTTAAGCTAAAAGTCTGCACTTTGAGCTTTCATTTGTTATTTAATTTCAATTCCAGGAAGTTAAATTAACAGAAAGTTTGTCAGTGTCCAAATATATATGGATCTGAATGTATTTCCAAACCTGCTGCTTACATATGGTGCTTTTATCTATTAAAAATAGGTCTAGAAAGTAACGTTATAGGTAGTCTTTTTTCACTTGGAAAAACAACTTTGGCCTGTTTATTGGCCTGTCTGTGAATTCTCTGCTTGCAGGTAAGCGAATGGAAACAGCCTTAACATAAATCTAAGACAGCCTATCAAACAAACCTTATCAGTTATAAGGTCCTGTACAGTTGGCTTAGAGACAGTTTAGGGCATCTGTAAGTGTGGCGTATCACATTGCATAGTTAAATAGATTTCACAAGGACTGTACTATATGAAAAAAGGTGTGACATTCACTTGAGTGAGTGTTATTACAGTATCTGCTTGGTGTTCTCATATAACAAAGGCGCTGGAGCTATGTTGTGCACGCTTGAGCTCAATTTAACTCTTGCATATACCCTTCCAGTAAGAAAATTATATTAATACAGAACATTTTTGAAGAATAATCTGCGAAATTTCTTTCTCTTGTTTTATAGGCATTTCTGCATGTGTTTCCTAGTCTCTATCTACCGATTAAAGAGCCCGTACAACAGCCTTGTGTGGAGACACCTGAAAATATATGCTAATTTCCAGTTGTGGGCAAGTGCTGACTAAGTTAGAATAACCCTGATTGATCAACATTCCCACAAAGGTTAGAACAAATGGGGTTGTGTCAAGTCTTGTGTTGCGCACAAAGACAGATCATTTGTACTCAATGAATAGAAAATGAGACTCAGTATTTTTTACTGTGTTATGTCTAGGGCTGTGCTGTCTCATTCAGGTAATCTTGATAGGCTTGAACCATCAATTACCATCAATTTCCATTCATCACGATTGTTAATCAAGTTGGATGATTTAAATGTCCTCAAAAACGCTGTCCGTGGCTTTAAAGCATTATCTGAGAATTGGTGCTTTTTTACTCTTGTGCTCCCCCTATAGTTGCAGAGTGTATTTCACTTTTAAACCACTGTCATAAATACAAATCGTGCTGTGAGCCCCCTTCATGTGCATTTGTTGACGGGTTGGAGGATACAGAATCTGATCCGACACGCGTGCACGCAATGGGGATTCTGCCAGCGAGACAGAACTTGGCACGACGCCAACAAAAAGAACATCAGAAGAGAAAGAACAATGTGGTAATGAGGTTGCAAACTTTATTTGGCATGAGACTGACAATGACTGACCAAACGTTTTAGTGTGAGATGAATTTGTTCCTTTGCATGCTAGCCTGAAATGGAACTGAGGTTAGGTGATTTTTGGCATCTGGAGACAGGGATGACACAGATAAGGTTATAGCCTTGTTAGAATCTTTTATGAATAACATGGACAGGGATGTACACTCGTTGTTTTTCCGTTAGCTGTGAGACAAACGAGTAAACTAGTAAGAGCTAGTGCAAGATTTCCTCTTTTCCGGTCTCTTGCTATGGCACTCTCTTTCTTTTCCTCTGATAACATCTTCTTCAATATCATGTTAGCATCCGAGCACTAATCTTAGCTTAGATTACACTGCACTAGATTCATGTATGACTGTCTGTTTTGTCCTTTTAGCTGTCTCGGTTGTGTAAGATTCAGTTATTGCAATGGTTACTGCTGCACCATGCTTTTCAAACCTTGAAGCAAAACTTCAGCTTCAGTGTGGAAGGGGTGAAAAGGGATGAGGATGTTGCTCTGTTTCTTTTTGACAGGTAGGTAACATTAACTTATTTTGGCTGTTTCACTGAGACAGTCGGTCAGTATTTTGTTGTCCTGTTTAGTAAGGTTTGTCGGTAGCTTTGCAATTGTAGCAATTGTAGTGACAGTTTGCTAACTCACAACCTAGCTAATGTTAGTTATTTACTTTACTTGTTAAGTTGTTGTTCGCTGTAACGTTGTAACATGCCGTTTGTCCGTACAACATTTGCAACGGGTTTTATGGCTGAAGGGAGGGGTGTACTTGTTTTGCTTTTGAGAATTGCTTATGCGCCTTCAAACGTGGCATCCAACCCCCACCCTAGATCGGTACTGGCTATTGGCTGATTGTACTGAAAGGCGATCAGTGATCAGTATTGACCCCAAAACAATGATTGATCCATCTCTAGCTATAATATACAGCAGTAAAAGACTTCCCTAAGATTTATTAGGCAAAAGCAGTATCAGTCAAATTACTTCAGTAATTTGTTCATTACAACAAAGGTGATTCCAGAGGAGCGTGCCCTAAATAGACAAAATTGCCTGAACACAGACTATATTTACAACAGAAACAAGACATGTTTGTTTGTATGCCAAATAAATCTAAATGTTGACTAATGACATCCAAATACATCCAGGATACATATTTGCTGCTCAAATTGATGTTGCTATGCAGCATTTTTTTTTACCATGAGGCAGTTGTCAAGGAAAATCTGACTATATTTTTTGGATTACATTTTGGATAATAATTTTCCATGAAAATCTGTCTAATCTCTTCTGCTGCTCTGCATATGAAGAGAGGACACGGTTTTGTGCACTGCAGCCGTCCAGCAGGCTAGTTTTGCGAGTGCAAATTCAGTACAGCCTAGGTGCCAGGTACTTTTCCTAATAAAAAGTTTGGTTTAGGTCTTTACTCTGTCACTTTCTTCCTTCATTCTTCACATCATCTCTACAGTATCATGCTGTCTAGGTGACTGGCAGAAGAGTTAAAACAGAGTGACTGGGTGAGTTAAGGCACCAGCACACTGAGTTAAAGCAAAAAAGTCTTTGACTGGCTCTGTGGAACAGCAGTACGACAAATGCGGTGTCGATGTACAATATCCCATCACACAACATGTTTAAAAGTTCAAAGAAGTTTCTAACTGGCGCAGTTGAACAACAGCCTCCTTCATTCTTCACATCATCTTTTCAGTGTCATGTTATCTAAGTGAAAACGGTAGCTAAGTACACTGCATATCATTCCATATCACACATAGGCTTGTAAATTAAATTACATTAAAACCAGAACAGAGAACTGTCGACTGATTTAAGATCAGCAGTACCCAAACATTGGTGTGTATCACATTAATTAGTTGAAATATCACATATATTTTCTTAAACAAGTTTGTTTCTTTCTCTTATGACTTCAGAGGTTGTAAGTGTGACTCAATGTGTGTTCATGTGGTCTGAAACAAAATGGATGCACTGTGCATAATGCATTTTTAGTTTTTTAATCTTTGCTTTTCTGTCATCAAATAGAGTGTGTTCATTTTGCATTATTGCAGCAGAATACATTAGAGAAGTAGTGTTTTTATCCCGTTAGAAGCATCGTACAACACGTGTTTTTTCCTGTGTGGATGAGAATAAGACATTAAAAAATGATTTTAGCCTGCAGTGCTCCTGTGGCTGTTGAGAAGGCAGCATCACAAGCAATGCATCAAGAAAATGATGAATTGTTACAGTGCTAAATAAATAAAAGTAAAGTATTTTGGTCCAAATAATGCAAGACCATGTTTAACCATGTCACGTAACTGATTCTCCACTGCATTGTAATGTATTGCAGGGCATGTCGCAATCACAGTGATTGCAATGCTAGTGTTTTGTCCATATTATGCAGCCCTGCTAGGTAGAGCTGGCATAATAGCTACTTGATCACAAAGAGCCAGGAAAAGTGTATGCAGCGTGGGTGTGTGTGTGGGTGACTGTGGGTGACTGTATATGAGTGTGTAGGTGTACGATGGAGCAGACTTCTCTGAACAGTGTGCGCAGAAGGCTAGCCATGAAGTAGTGAGTGGGGGGTGGGAGCTGCTAAAAATAAATATTTTTAGTCTTGGACACAAGCCTCCATGATAGAGGAAATACATCGCAAAGGGATTTTGAGCAATTTTCGCAGGAAAACATGTGAACATTTTTTGTTGCTTTGATGTTGGTCTAGGGCTTAGTCTGATTAATTATACAGTCCCAGTTATAAAAATAAAAGCATTGCTGTGAGTTTTTACCGGATGCAGTTGTACCTCCCAGTTGGGTTCAGTGGTTTAACAGTGATAAAACTGTATGCGTATCAAGTCAAGCTTTATTGCCATTCCTCTTATCACAGTCAAGTGTTGAGGGAGCAATGAAATATAGCTCCCCCAGAACCACGGGGCTACATTTAACATGATAAAGCAATAACAGCACAGAAGTCAATGAGAAAAATAAAACAGAGAATACTGCACTCCAAACAATGCAACTGTACAGAATACATCTATACAAACAATGAACACAGGACAATAACAGATATACCACCCTTGTTAGGGTTGTCCCAACATCAGAACTAAAGTACAGAGTGTAGTAACCCAATGCTTGATATTAAAATGACACTTTGTCAAAAAAATGTAAACATATCATTGTGAAATCTAACGATTGTGGATATTTAAGATTAGAACAAATAATTTTGGTCAACTCAAATAATTGTGCTGTGCTCACTTTGGCTTATATGGTCTTTCACATTAGCTGGGTAAGTAAGTATTTAAGGAAAATCACAGTATTTCAAAATTATTTGATCTTTAGTGTTTAAAGTTGCGACTCAAACACATGCATCATTTTTACTCTTTAAATAACATACACAAAAGTGACTTGCATGCTAGAAAGAGAAACTTCTAACCGCTGCAAATACATAAAGCCATGTCCATGTGGTCTATATTTAAAAAAATTATATATATATATATATATATATATATATATATATATATATATACAATCTCTGGTGGAATTCAGCTGTAGATGCCTCTGGGAAACCATGGAGTATTTTATTTGTACAATTGTATACAAATAAAACACATAAGCTGTGCAAAAAAAGCTAAAAAAAAAAAAAAGGTTTTTTTTTCAGGTGGTATGTAACACTCTGGGAAACCTCCAGCAGAAAGTAGTGAATTTACTATGCAGTTTGGCAGCCTCTAGTTCTCTGTCAGTTCTCTTTTCCAACACAGCAGTTATCACCTTTGAAGCATCGTCATTATCGCCAATTATGTCACCCTATCAACCAAACTGCATTTAGGCTCTCAAGTACTAGTAGCCACTGGCCTAAATGTTCTGTTGCAGTCTAACATTCATCAGACTGTTTAAAATGCAGAACATGGGTTATACCTTCTGTTGATTGTTCTAGAAATGCATTTGTATGTTACTGAAAAATATTCCACCTGTATGTTTTAGATTTGCTTACTGCTGTGTGCCCATCTGAATTAAATTAACGTGCACAAGTTAATAGAAAACAACAGAACTGAACAGTGTAGAACTGAAAAAACTATTGAACTTTTAATACATTGTGCAACTTTATCGCCTTAGTGTTAGATATAGTGTACAATGATGTGAACTGTCATAGATACATAGCTGCATGTTTGTGTACTAAGGATGTGCACAGGTACTCAAGTACTTGGTTAACCTTTGAGGTGCCGGTATTCAAATACTGAAATCACAACTTTGGTATTCACAAACAGGATCCAAGGTTGTGCCAGTTAGCTGTAGTTTTAGCCCATTAACTCATCTGAGGCAGTCTACGTCATGTTACGACATGAAAACATAACAATTTCCCTTGGCTGTTTTTGAATAATAAAGCAAGACATGTGTTTCTATGTGTGTTGCTATATTATTTGTGCAACACCAGTGCTGTCACCTTAAAAGATAAGCCACAGCTCATTAATTTCATCGCATCTATTTTTTCTCTTTTCTCATGGTTAACCAGATATCTGTTCATGAACTATTATGTCATATATTAAAGTGAGTCAGAACGCACATTGCTATAATGTACGCAGTGTGCTGAGACAGAATCAGCTTTTGCCTTTTACATTCTAATGAACAGAATTCTATTAGCAGGAAGTTTCCCTGGCTCAGCACTCTGATTTGAAAAAAATTGGTCTTTTGGGGACAGATGTGGGCACAGATTTAGGAGCTGTGGGCGTCTATCCTTATAAAGCTTGCTCACAATGTGATGACAAGCCAAACAGACCCAGGGCCTGCAGCACTTACCAGGTCCTGCTTCATGAATATTACTGGTGTCGCCAAAAGCTGAGAGTAGTGAGTAGGTAGCGTCAAAGGTGCTGCATTGTCAACCTGCTCAATTTTCTGTCCCACACTCCACTCTTAACATCACTGTGAGACCTTTCACAGCAGTCTTTCATCATCATCATCATTTACTATTCACTCACTAGCACACAGTCAAGGACAGTGCTCTGCCCCAAGCCCATCACCATGGCAATAGCGCTCTGGCCGCGGGCAGTAGGCTTTACTAGTGCAGTAGATTGAAATAGGTTTTTGTCTGGCTTCTGGTTGGTCGGCAGTGTACTATGATGTGCTGTTCACTTTGCTAGAGCTCAGCTGGACTGTGTATGAAGGACTGGAATGGTGTAGGCTCTCTACTGGGGAATGATTGTGAGCATCTGTCTAAGAGGTCATAACTACTCCGAATGGCAAGCTGTTTTCAACCAGAGCTCTGCTTGTCAGCTAGCCAAGGCTAGCACCCTAATGTTTTGAAGGGATGACTGTGTTGCATAACATGTTTGTGGCAGAATTTCTTTTAAAAACACTAATTACTTTTTGATTTCAACAAGCGCATTCAAACCATTCTGTATGGTGATAGAAGAGTGAATTTGTGTTATCATCTTTTTTTGATGAACGTATGAAAATAATTGCATATACAAAATCCATGTGAACATATGCACATTGTGCAGTCTAAACTATCTCCTTTAACCAATGCTTTCTATCTGTCTTCTGTTTCATTGCTCTTTTGCACAAGGCCAAGTGGAATATAACTGTGTTCAGACCTACTCTGCAGTTTCAAGTTACTGGCCTTTATCAGGAATACTGATAATAAATAATAATACGTTTTCTCCTCAACGCAGTGCCGTATGTGACTACATAAGTGTAGCTCCTGAAAATCATTTTCTGTCATTTTCTCTTATGTAAGAAGGATTCTGGTAAGTTACTATATCCAGTCTCTGCGTGTCAAGAAAAGATGGATGTCAGCCACTTTCGTAGACTGACTGACATCATTCTAGCATGTGCCATTCCCATAGCCTGTAATTAACTTTCTTTTTATGAACTTGTTATCAAACTGGTCACATGACTTGTTGCTGAAAGCACTCTGGAGGATAGTGGTGGCAGTAGAAGGGTGCCACTGTTGTATTCACAACTCCTGTTTCTTAGGCAACCGCTTTTTACAGCTTTCGCTACAAAAGAGGCTCTCTTTCCCAAATGACAGTTTTCACTACATTGTCTTGTACATCTCCTGAGTGACATATGTCAGCCTGTTTTAAACCTTGAGCTACAAAATCTGTGTTAACCTAATGTTAAATGTTGGCAGATGCCATACCTGTCAAGTTGATTTTACTTGCTTTATTAAGAATGGATAAACATCATACCATGGACGATGGTTGTATTGGTTGATGTTGATTTGAAATCTAGCTTTCAAGCAAATGTCATGCTCAATTCATCACTAGTCAACCACATATTAAGCTTACACCTATATTAAAAAACCTTGAAATATCTACACAGAAAGATCTTAGCTTTAGACTTTGCTAGCAAGAACAGGAGTTCAGCAATTGCTACTACCATTCCTGAAAATATTGACCGTCCTTATGTGTTGTTCTCTTTGCATGATCTAACCTTGTGTTTATATGAACATCCTTTGTTTCAGTATGAGTCATTGTGTTCCATCGAATGACAACACCACTCTCCCCCCAGAATGAAGGTAGTATATTCATATAGCCCAAGTCTCCAGTGGAGTAAGCTCCCAATTGCCATGACAACCATGACCAATGACAAGAATGGATGTGTTTGTGAAACTAGATCAAAAAACATTCAGCGTTTGTTCAACAAAGAGTGTATCATGATTATTTATATTTCTGATAGCCTCTTCTGCATGTATCATCATAACTAGAAGGCCAGTTTTTAGGATGAGAAAAGGCCATTTAGCACCATAGTATGCTATGTTCTCTTCTGGCAATTCCACATTGGGGCTTTAATTCCACATATATAAATTATATATATACACTCATATGCACACATATATATATATAATATCCAAGTAAATAAATTGAGTAACTCAGGAGGTCACATATGCTACTTAGAAATAGCTTCTTAAGCTGGTCTTAAGAAATGTTTTTTAGCCCAATTTAAACCCCTATTTGCTCTTTATGATAAATTGTGACAGTCACAAGTGAACTCTAAAGGGAAGTCGGGAGCTCTGTCTGAAGTGGTTGGTGACACGGATGATCTGACTGGAGAAATGAGTCAATCTTCAGCCTTCCAGTGGAGCTCTAGCATAATTGGAGGCCTTCTGATATTTTCAATCGAGACCTGTGCTGGTAACAGTCCTCTATTTCAGGTAATTGTGTGTAATATTACTGCAGTAAGTGGTTAAACCTGGTTGGCGGGGGTACTTTTAGGCTAAAGTTAGAAAAGATATTTCTCTGATATGAATATTACCTCAACAAGCGAACATTCACATCTTCCACTGTGCAGAAAATAATTTACCTCATGTACAACCCCATTTCCAAAAAAGTTGGGACAACTGTGCAAAATGTAAGCAAAAACAAAATGCAATAATGTGCAGATCATTTAAACCCTATATTTAATTGAAAATAGTACAAAGACAACATATCAAATGTTGAAACTGAGAAATTGTATTGTTTATTGAAAAATATTTGCCTATTTTGAATTTGATGCCAACAACACGTTCCAAAAAAGTTGGGACATGGGCAACAAAAGGCTGGTAAAGTTGTGTAATGCTAAAAAAACACCTGGTGGTTGATGGGCAACAGGTCAGTAACATGATTGTGTATAAAAAGAGCATCTCAGAGAGGCTTTCAGAAGTAAAGATGAGGAGGGGTTCACAACTCTGTGAAAGACTGCACAGGCAAATAGTGCAACAATTCAAGAATAACGTTTCTCAACATACATTAGCAAAGAACTTTTGCTTTTCATCATCTGTGGTACATAATAACATTAAAAGATTCAGAGAATCTGGAGAAATCTCTGTATGCAAAGGACAAGGCCAAAAACCAGTATTTGCTGGCCGTGATCTTTGGGCCCTCAGGCAGCACTGCATTAAAACAGGCATGATCCTGTAGTGGAAATCACTGCATGGGCTCAGAAACACTTCTGAAAACCACTGTCTGTGAAAACAGTTCATCGCTGCATCCACAAATGCAAGTTAAAACTCTAAAACACAAAAAAAAAACTACATAAACAGGATCCAGAAACGCCGCCGCCTTCTCTGGGCCCGAGCTCATTTAAAATGGACTGGGGGGAAATGGAAAAGTGTTCTGTGGTCCGACAAGTCAACATATGAATTTCTTTTTGGAAGTCATGGACACTGTGTCGTCCGGACTAAAGACTGATGGTATTCATGATGGTATGGAGGTGCATTAGTGCACATGGCATGGGTGACTGGCACATCTGTGAAGGCACCATTAATGCTGAACAATATATACATGTTTTGGCAACATATGCTGAAATCCAGATGACGTGTTTTTCAGGGAAGGCCCCGTTTATTTCAGCAAGACAATGTCAAATTACATTCTGCATGTATTACAACAGCATGGCTCTGTAGTAAAAGAGTCTGGGAACTAAATTGGCCTGCCTGCAGTCCAGGCTTGTCACCCACTGATAACATTTGGAGGGTTATAAAATGAAAAATACGACAAAGGAGACCCTGAGCTGATGAGGAGCTGAAATCCTATATGAAACATGAACGGGAAAACATTTCACTTTGAAAACTGCAGCAATTGGTTTCCTCAGTTCCCAAACACTTACAGAGTGTTGTTAAAAGAAGAGGTGATAAAACACAGTGGTAAACATGCCCCCGTCCCAACTTTTTTGGAACGTGTTGTTGGCATCGAAATCAAAATGGGCATATATTTTTCAAACAACAATAAAATTTCTCAACTTCAACATTTGATATGTTGTATTTGTAGTATTTTCCTTGAAAAATATGGTTTACATGATTTGCATATCACTGTTTTCTATTTTTATTTAAAATCTGCACAGCGTCCCAACATTTCTGGAAATGGGGTTGTAGAAGACGAATGAGTGCATGCCCATCTACTGTTGAACTGACTGGGTTGTGATGTAACCAAAAGTGGCTAAAACAGTTCCTTTTGCTTTTGAATGGCCGATGCAGTTTGGTTAATTAATAAAAAAATCGTGTTTACGAATGTATTCCTCTGTCTGTCTCATTTGTGCTCCTGAATTTGTTGCACAGCCCTGTTAAACTGACGACTAACAAAGTACCTAAAGGAGCTAATTAAGTGGTCTGTTTTTTGTTCCATGGCAGCTTGCTAAACGTCTTCCTTTCCAGTCTAAATACAGCATGTTTAACCGTACCACTACACAAGCAAGCTCTTTATACAAGTTTAGTGACATGTACGCTGTGCACATGCAAACTTCTTATGCTAGTTTAAGCTTAACGCCTCAACTTATGACAGTGCCAACTATTTCTGTAACATCGGCTTTTGTGGAAAAGTGTTGTGCATTACAGTTGAGGGTGTAATGATTTCAATAGAATATCAAAAAGTTTTAATTACAAAGAATTGACCTTTTAAATCATTCAATAGTCAGTGATCAAGACTCTTTACTCGGAGTAAAGTGGGCAGGGAGGGGTTAGGCTCATGCCACGCACGTACCCAAGATAAAATGATTGGGCTTCAAGTGATGTCACTTCGGCTGGTAGCATCTGTTTATGAAGTGAAAATGAACCCATTGTTTTTGGCCACAAGCTATCAAGACAGAGGTTTAGCCCAGATATGAAAGGCCAAATTATACTGCCAGGAGCTATAATATTGTCATTTTCTTGTCAATATCATTTTCTTTTATTTTACCCCAAGACTATTCCAAACCACAAAAATATTTAGCATAAGTAACCTTAACTTCACTTTCCAAAAGATTATGTGCTTAAACCAGCCCTGCTGCATTTGCACGTTTTATACTGTCCCCTTACACGCCTGACACACAAAAAATCTCAACACCAATTCAAGTACACCATTGCAGGCAATTTGCCTCGGTGTCTCACTTTTCTGCTGCTGAAGTAGAGGATGATGTGCAGGGTGAGCTGAAAATGGATGGAAAAAAGCAGAAGAGATAGAAAGATTTATATATATATATATATATATATATATATATATATATATATATATATATATATGGATCCGAGCCATCACAGAGTCGTGCTTCTCCGTTTCGCTCATCCTTCAAAGCCAATTAACAGCTCCCTCTGATGGGTCTCCCTTGCCCCTCCAACACTCAAGTGCCATGGCCAAAATTGGCTCTTTCACTGCCTCCTTCTGATGATCTCCTACCCCCTTTACCCTTTGTGAGCACTTTGCCCTTAGATGTTAGCACTCAAGCACAAGCTATTCTCACTTCCCAGAAAGACAGAAGACTGGGCTTTTATACTGTATTAACTGGTCAGGTCTACCTTGCCTCTTGCTTTGCATTAACTGCGTGTTCTGAGATGACCTTAGCACCTTGTTTATTGAGTGAGACAATTGAGAGAGAAGAACTGGAACAAGCTTTCTCCTTAACCAGCTTTACCCAGGCATCAAGTTAAAAAATAAGCACCAAGCATAGAAAGATAGATATGGCTAGTGGATCTGATCAGTCCTTGTTGTGGCCATGCCCATGCTTAAGAATAGCTCCAGATGCCTTTTTCCACATTTGATCTTATACTTGATTCTTTACTTGATTTATTTTAGATTTTAGCTGGCTTTTAACTACTGTAACTGTTTTCTACTGTGTCCGGATTTGATGTAACTATACTACGTGCATGAGGGCAGTGCAAAAAAATAAAATCTCAGTGCTTGAAATTATTGTTTTCATCTGTGGTTGAGATATATGGACTAGTCTAGAGCTGTGTGGATGAGATTATTCATCTAGTTTTGGGAAAAAAAACAGTTTCAGTGCACCTTGTCCTAAATTCTTTGGAACTGTTCAGAAGGGAATGAAACTCCACTCTTCTAAAAAGAGATTTTTCCACTTTTTACACCACCGAACTCTCAGATGTGCGTTTGTCTTTGTAATGAGAGGTTTATGGACTGCAACCTTACTATAATATCCCTCTTTATGTAGTTGTGGACGAACTGTTCTTGCTGACACAGTTTGATTACATCTTGTACTGACATGCTCCTAAATCACCTTAGAAACAATTGCATTTTTTTCTTACACAGCGCACTAATGCACAAGCATCATGGTTATTTAATGTGCATTTTCGACCGCAAATTTCAACCAGCCATATTTACTGGTCTATTTTCCATAGATTTAAGTGCAGATTAGCTATGGTTCCTAACGGAACAGTAGCCATTGGCTAAAGCTCTTGCCATTCGTGCCCTAATAATAAACCCTCTTTCAAAGTCACTGAGAGATGAACTGGGCCTGCTCAGGATTTCTGTACATGCTACAGAGCATTGTAGGATGTTAATTGTTGAAGTGTATCATAACATACACCTGTCTGGAAGCATCTTCATGAGTTATGCTTCTCTGCTCCATTACTAAAGTTTTTCCTTTAATTTTTCACTATGTTCTGCATGTTCTCAACTATCTTACCTGGACAAAACAACAAAAACTAGTTGCAATGAAACCTTAAAAATGAAGACTTGTTCCTATTTTCGTGTCTATTGAGATGAATTGATTAGTATGCAACTGTGTATATGATTTTATTCAGCTACTTTGGAGAACACATATTTTTTTGGGGGGGGGGGCAGAGTATCATCATTTATGAAAACAAAGCATGCATCAGCATTGAGATGGGTCATGTATTTACTTGTGAGTTGCTAACCTCAGACCTTAGAGGTTATGCTCTGTTAACCTTTTTAACATTATTATTCCACGCCTCAGCCTGTTCCACCACATACTTGTATTCATCTGGTACCACAGCATGTTCAAGGTTCAAGATCAGTCTTCCATCTGCTCGTCTGTGTCTTTCAAAAGAGTAGCACTTTATTTAACCTCAGTGGAGTTAACTCACTACTTATAATTTTCCTTTGTACCTGTGACTCAGAAAGCCACAATTGCTCTTCAGCCTACAAGGAGCTCGGCCATCAAGACATTAGCAATAGAGTCTGAATCACCCTGCTGTGGAGGCAATGGTTGAAGCACCTCCACCGCAGGACATCTTGATCCTGTGGTGCAGCAGCAAGGGTCTCTGGATGGCAGGGAGAGGAATGAGGCCTTGACCCAGCGCTTTATACCCAGGAGGAAAGCTCAGGCTTAATCATCTACAGTGGCACAAGCCTCCCCCAGCTCGATTTCTCCTGAAGGATTGCTGTAGAACTATTGGCGTGATTAATGTGGTAGATGGGAATGTCCTCAGCGCTGATATATGATTCGTCCCAGGTGCTATGATAAGGGTCTGATGGTTTTAAAACTGTCCTGGGATCTTATAATCAGGATAACATGATTGCATTTAGCTTTGATCGGACTTGCAAGGTGACCCTCAGTGTTGTACACATGGCAATGTGAATGAACTGAACAGATGAGGCAGCTGAAACACTGGTACATATTAGGGCTGCACATTCGAGTATTTTCTTTTTCAAATACTGTTTAATATCGCATAATAGGAATGCGCCTGGGCATGCGAGTACCCGACTAACCATTCAGTGTGCCAGTATTCAAATACTGAAATCACTGTTTGAGATGGAGAAAATAAACAGGCTAACTGTTCAGGGAAAGACAATGTTATGTTATAATAGGACTGCAAATTGTGACAGTTTTCCAATTAAGTGTATTGTACTATGAAACATTATTAAGGATGTGACTGAGAAGGCTGAGATAGCGTCACCGGCTCTGGCATGGCTTTTTCAGTAGCTAGGCTAACTATTCTAGCTGATTTTAGCTAGATCTAGAAACAGTGGAAACATATTTTTCTGACAAACTACCAGGTTGAGACGTCGTCCACTGAGGAAAGAAAATACCTCGGATGGAATATAACAGGTCCTTAGCAGCTTCCAGCTCTGTACTGGTTAGTATTAGCTCCTCTGAAGAGACTTCTGTTACCCATTCAAATCTGAAACCTACTGATTTCCCATGGCTATTTTTGAATAATAAAATGTGTTTTCAGATTTTACCCTTCAGGGCTATCAGCTAAAAAGTAAGTCTTTTGAGTGGTTAAATGGGTGTCTGTCGATTGTGAAATTGTAAAGAGATCCACAGTTTAGTTATAATAACAGAAATAATGACAGAAAGAAACTCAACACCATTTAGATTTTTACAAACTTTAAAACAGCTTTAAAATGTTTCCTAGAAGATGCAGGTAACCAGTGCAGTTATTTCAAATAAGGATGATACTTGTTCCCCGTTTTTTGGTTGTTTTTGTTTGAAGTGTCTGTGCTGCTGTTGCGTCTGTGCTGCTGCATTTTGTACAAATTGTAGGGGATGTATTGTTTGAAATTTGTATTTGTTTGACGTTTATTGAATTTAGAGATCTAAATCAGATAGAAATTTATAATGAATACCTTGTTTATCTCTAGGTTCATAAAAGTGGTAAAAGTATTGTTTATGAATGATTTAAAATGTATTCGAATATTTCCTTTATCACACTTGATTAAGCTCCCACACATAAATACAGCATATGCAAACCCTTGGTTGCTGAATCTCTGTTTCTCATTGGTCAGCTTTCTTGCAGGTGGAGTATGTTAGAAAATGCAGTTTTAATGAGCAGTGGAGCTCTCTCTTCTGGGGTTCAATATTGATCCTGCTTTGGGCAAGTTTCTCTATATTTTTCTCTTTCACTGAGCTCACAGGCCTCTGTCTTCTTCTTGGCTTTTAGATAGAGATGATATGGATTCCTGGTAGGGTTACCATCTTGTCTTTCAAAATTCCTGGACACCCAATCGATGACACCATGCAGTGGGTATGATGGTGCTGTGGTGCTTCCAAAATGTTTCCAAAATTCCAAAACAGTTGCTAAACCTGTCCTAAACCAGTCAAACCCATCCTTTATTTTGGAAATTGTTTGAGTGGGTGAAAAAACACCCCAGGAGGAGTTTAAGCTTCGTTAAAAATGCCACGATATAAAAATGTTCGGATTCTGGGACATTCTGTGGAAAACAAGTTTGTCCACTGGATGGTTGGCAATTTAAAAATAATACTTAAATCTGAGAGAATTGTCCTTTTCCAATATGATTTACAAGTCACTCAATGAAATAATTATAACAATGAATATGATTAGATAATATTTAAATAAGATTATATTAAGTCATTAGTTACTCCTTTAACTTTTAATGCAATTAAGCAACTTTTTAGGGATGTTTCTGTTATGTCTATCAACGCCTGATCATTTTACAGCTTAAAGTGGGAGTAATGACTCCCACATTGTTGTGTATAGAATGAAATGATTGGTTAGCAAGGTCCCTAATTTGTATACTTATCGCAGAGGTGTTCCAGTTTGACATTTCTGGTATGCTAACCTAGTCAAAAAGTTTGACCATGTAACTATGTATATATAACTATGTAAAATGCAAGTTGGAGAAAATTAAAGTAAAAAAAATTATAATGAATTCTGAACATCACCACTCATACGTGCATTTGAGGGCTGGGACCACATATATCGATTTATCTCTAATGATTGAGAATAGCCATGCAGCATTGGCCGATACATACATGAAAAATATAGGGTATCAGTATCAACCCAGAGATTCCATGTCTGTGCATCCATAGGTTAGTTGTTAGTCTTTTCATTCTCTATTTTTATAAATTTCGTATGCTGAAATCTTCACATGAAGTCTGATGCATTGTTTTTATTGAAGACTGAGAGCATGGAAAGAAGATACAATGTAAGAAAAAAATGATGCAGTGAGCAGTAACGGTGATGAGGTTATCATTTGTCTTTTAGCCAGTGCAACTCAGAGACGCAGATGCTGGGCAACAGCCCATTCTGCTAAGAAAAATAAGCAAACAGTGCAAGAAGACCCACCCACTCACAGGAGCTGGAGCTTACTAATTGTATTATGTGTGTGGAACTCGAGGTTCTGCTTCAGCTCAAAGCTCTGAGCATTAAAATACTACTAGAGCAACCATGAACGCTGATGTTTTGTCCGTGGCTTTGTCACAGATTGGAAACTGTCTTAGATATACAGGTAGTATGTAACTGCCTATAGTTTTACATAATGAAAACAATCTCTGTTTGTCAATAATTGTGTCCCAATTTATTGATTGCCCTAGTTTTATACAATTCAGCGTTTATTTTCTGTGGGGAGATATCGTCAAGTGCAAAGTTCTACAAGGTCTCGCTGTACATTCCTGTAGTAGAAATGAGCAAAAAGCAAAAACAAAAGATTATATTATCCTCTACCACATTTAAACTGTTCCTAGAAATAGTATCCTGAATAATTAAATGACACATTTGATTCTGACGTTTGTAGGCAACTGTATTTTAGGTGGCAGTTCTCAAGCTTGGGATAATTTTGAAGGGCTGGAAAAAGTACTTAATCCTGTAAAGTTGCATTTAAACAGAGAATGGCATGAGTTCCTGGTCAGTTCTGCATCCCTCCGTAGAATTTGAAAGTGGTTTGTTTTTCTTTTATGGGCGAAAGAGAATTATTCTAGTTGAATTTTTGAGTTACACAAAGGCCCTTTTAGTAAAGGTGAGGATATTCTGAGTATGTACTACATTACATGAAACTGCTCTTCAGAAAAGATTGAATGATGTTTAACATATAGCCTGTAATGTTAAGTAAGGGTATGAGGCAGGGTGAGCTGGCATGTTGGGTTTAAACGCTGTAAATGTCAGGCTCACAGCTGTGCCGCCTCCCTCTGGACCACTCTCCCACTCCCTTCCCGTCACTCCAATCTGAGTCAGCCATTCAGTCTGCCCTGCGGCCGCCCTCATGGCGGTTAGCGTGACCTGTCTTTATCCTCTCGACTCCCTTCCTGTGGAGCACGGAGCAGCAGGCATGGAGCCCACACCTTCCTGCTGTTTCGCAAGCCTGGGGTAAAGAGCTGAAGCAGTGGGCCGTGTGGTGAAGGTGGAATTGGTTCTGTGGTGGGTGCACAGTCAGTGGCCTTGGCTTGACCTTATCCTTCTTTTTCTGTGTGGCTCCTGAGGGCCGAGGCTGCGTTCTTATTGTGTGTGTGTGTATATAGGGGTTGAATGGATGGGTAGATGTGTGGATGGATGGGTAGATGGATGTGTAGATGGATGGATGATTAGATGCCAGAAGCCTATCTGCTGCATCATTAACCTTGGCCAGAAGGAGACATGCTAATTTGGACGTTTTCTCTGTGCTTGTCAATAAAGCATAATGTCTTTGCCTTTGGAATCGAAAATCTTCAGTATTCCTAGGAGAGAGCAAGTGGTGGAGAGTGAAAAGATAGCAAATTTCAGTTCAGAAAAACAGTGATTTGTCCACAAAATGAATTACATTAATGGTTTTCAAATTACTTTTGGATAACACACCACCCCATGCACAGGGGAGACTTTGTTTCCTTGTTCGGGCAATTACTTGCCAAATGCTAAAGAAATAAAAATATCAGCAAGCTTTTATCAGACCGCATTAAAAGACCGTTTTTTTTTTCTGTCGGCAGCTGAAAATGGTGGTGTGGCCATACAGTGAGGTCATATACATTGTATACATCATATACCGTCGCACAGAAAATTTTGGGCACCTTGGTCAAATTGCATGTTTTGTTGATTGTGGAAATACATTAACACATCCTCTACAGCGAAATTATGGACATTTTAATGCACATTTGCTGTTCATTAGCAGAATTTAGCATGTTAACATGAAGTGCGGCTTGTGCATTGGATTGATGTTTAGATTTGACCAATATTTCAAACTGAGATTTGATTATTCTGGAAGAGCAGGATGTTTAAGTGATATTGGTAACTGCACTAAAGTACTAGTTTAATGTTGCTCTAACAATCTATGAATTATGGAAGCATATCAGTATCAAAATGAAAATGTAATATGTGAAATGGAAATGTATTTGTATGTTCGCATTCAAATTTCCCACTCATTTATGCAATGTTGAGTACAAATTTAAAGCTCTAATTAAATTTCTAGTAGCTTTATTTAAATTAAAATGTATTTCCAGAACTGCGTATTTATGCTTAATGTGGTTATGCAATAATTGAGCCAAAATGATAATTAAAATGTAATTTATCTTAAATATATTTGCACTTTCTAAGAATCAAAGAGAACACCAAGCTAGAAAGATGGCAAAATTCAAATGTAAATGGGAAACAGTGGCTCTTGCCCACATATTCTTGCCTACTGAGCTCATTCTGTGTCAAATTGCCTTTGAAAATGTATTTGACCAGATTGCATTTTCATTTTCATTGTCTTTCCAACTTGTCAATCATTCTGTCAGTGCAGGGCCAGCAGCACATTCAGGAAAAGACTTTATCTGACAACATGGCAGCCGAAGAGTTTATAGCTACTCTTACATTAGCAGGTGAAGTGAAGAAGAGAAATAGAGCCACTTGTGAGGCTAAATGTCTTTATACACGACCCCATGAGAAAGTGTTTAATTGAACAAGGTTTCTAGATCAATCTTGCTGATAAAAAATGAGGCTGAACTTGGCTTCATTCTCGCTTCATTCTCGAATTTGTGGTCCACCTTAAACAGCAGCAGTTATATTCTGGTGACTGAGAACAGTGTCTGAAAGTGAGACATAGAGATTCCAGTTAATGCCATGCAGAGATATCTTCTACAATGTCAGCATCAGAAGTGGATATATTGCTCTGCTAATCTCCTACGTGAATTGTGGAGGGATGCAGCCATTGTTAATGCCAGCTAACATTACATTCACAAACAAAGCCCCAGTCTGCTGATTTTACCAGCTGGCTATGATCCAGCTCACTGTGTTACACATATACCTGAATTCTTGCATTATTAATTTCTAAATGCAAAAGCAGGACGTTAAAGACCTCCTAGCTGAATTTGGTTGAATTATGACACAGTACCAACACAGTACAGCAGCTGTGTGATTGTGTTATTTACATGTCTGTGTATACCAGTAAGATTACAAATAAATACTTTTATGAGCACATTTTTGGTAACAAAAAGGAGAACGCAGCAGTATATCCACATCATTATTACATTAGAAGATGCCTTTGATGCTGAATTAATCTCTATCTGCTGCATCTGTAGCTTATGGTCGGCTAACAGTGACAAGCATTTTGACCAACTAATTAAAACAGAAACATGTGCCATGTGTTTGATTAAAGATTCTTTGTGGGTCGTGTATAAAGAAAAAGTAATCGTCACAAAATGATACATAACCCTGTTTTGCTTCATCTTAAGAAAGAAAAGGCTATGAAAATGAAAAAGCAGTCTGCATTTTCAAAGACACTCTGATACAGAATGAGCTCAGTAGGCGAGAGTATGTAATTGCAAAAAGGAGAGGTGCTGTTTCCCATTTACATTTGAATTTTTTTTCTTTCTAACTTGGTGTTCTCTTTGATAAAGCGGTTTAAATGCATTATTGAAGAGTGAAAATGCATATAAGGCAAGTTACATTTTAAATATCATACTTATAAAGCATCTAAATTGTTGTTTAAGTGAAATATCAATACTAGTATACCAAATGGCAAATAGAAATCACAGTATTAAAATTTAATTTTCATTTTTGAGCTCAAAATTTAAATGCATGCAAATACACTGCCATTTTACATATTACATTGTTGTTTTACTTTTGATACTGCTATACTTACATACACCAATACTCGTATTTATATGTAATGCCAATCCAATCCAATTTTTTATGTATCAGCATCAGTATCAACATTGGCAGATCTGCACATGAAACAGATCAGATATCAGCATCAGCCCATGTAAAAAGATGAGCTATAGTCAGTAACTATACATCTACAAAATAATGTAGTGGCTAGGAAGTGCCTTTTTGAGTGACAATAAGTCAGTTAAAAAAGGTGTTGATTACAAACCTTCATAGCAGCGAATTTTCATACACAGCTCCCTTTTCTGACGATCATACAACCCCATTAAAAATGTGATGAGATCTGATCTCTCCGGGTCATAACTCTCTGTTATAAAGTGTAGCTCAGGTTTAGAAGATCAGGTGTGTGTTTGTGTGTGGGAGAATACGAGGGCGCAGATGTGTTTGTATGCAGAACAGGCGATAAGGATACCAGTGGGATTAACACAGTGTTATAGCTCATTAATCCAGGTATCTCTCGTATAGAACAGCTGTCTACACTGATTCTCTACAAAACAGAGAGAGAGTGGTAAAGAGAAAGAACTGAGGCATGTGTTGTTGGATTCATGATCAACTGAGCATGGTGGTACAAAACATAAGGAAGAATATTAGCTTGAGAAAAAGTTCATTATGATCAGTAACCAGTGATTGGATTTTTGTTTGATTTTACTAAATTGATTTACTTTTTAATAAATTGATCATCTGGGTCAACTGATTCATTTTGCACTGGGGTGGGTGCTGCTGTGGAGCAGACCGGCCGATTTTCTATGAGCACAGGGCTACGTGACGATGTAAATCAAAGCCAACGTACAAAACTATATCAAACTTCATGCTGTGATTTCTAAACAAAAACAGGCTCTCTTCATATTCTGTATTTTACCTTCTCTTTATCTGGTCTTTATTCTGCACTCATTAAAGTAGGCTAATAGGTCAGCAGAATGCTAACATACTAAGATACTAACAGGCCAATAACATTCAGACAGGATTTGTAGTCAAATATTTCTTTTCAAGCTCATTGCGAAACTTCAGCATACAAGTTAAAAAGAACACATATTGGAAGCTTCAAATATGTGTTTAAGCAAGAGCGTAAATGCTAATGCTGATGCTAATCTGTTAACCCTACCCCTCTACTCATGCATTGTAAATAAAATGCAAAGGTTATTGAAATGACTGGAATATTATATGCTTCATGTAATGTTCATGTTTCTTTTATCAGTTTGAGTGCCGTCATAAGATCGCAGTGCTCTGTGGGTTTGGTTCCTTTGAATTACTGAACCATTTCCTGTTGAATGTGTTTAGAAACTGCCTCTCCAGTTCGACTGACTGAGTGAGTGAATTACGTAAAGTCAAATATGTTGAAGAACCAACGAGGTTCTGCGCAGTCTGGAACCGCTGCAGTGTCATTCAGGATCATTTTTTGGTTCTTTGGACTGCACAAATGCCTACCAGGAAGTTACAGAATGAAAATATACACAAATTCAAAAAGGTAATATATTAGGTTAAATTGTAAAAGGTTATTATTAGAATTTTATTTGGCGCTTCAGCCTATAACACAGACATAAACATGAAAAGGACCAATGCAAAAGGAAAAGCACAGTTCAAAAGAACGATTCATTCACAAATTGGACATCACTACCATGTGCTTGTCAGTCCTTAATAGTATTGTACCCAATCCCCCACAACAAGAAATAGTCATGTTTTCTTCCTGCCACATGGACCTGATTGATGTGGTCTGCCAGATGTTGTTTTCCAGGTGTCAGCTGTTTTATTCCATGTTGACAGAAAGCCAAGATCTAATCTTCTTCGACAAGATCAATATCATTTACAACGGCTCAGTTGGCTGAGTAGTTTTTACTTTAATTCCATGGTGAGGTCAACAAACTGGATCAGACAGAAGAGTCAAATTATGGTTTGTCCACTCAATAAGCCTGAGTCTGCTAATAGGATGTGGCATACATGAGCACTGGAGATTATGCAAATGACATGCAAAATGAAATGACCTCTTTTTGAAAATACTCAAGCAGGCAGTGTTGTGTTTTTGGAAGGGATGACGAGAAGGTCAACCAATTACCTACAAGTGTTACAGTGTAAAACAGCCACAACTTGGATTACATTTGTTCAGCCTAGCTAATGTTATGACTTAATAATAACCATTACAACATGGTGAAATTTGCAAGATCATAATTAGTTTTTTTGCCTAATGACTAATCTTTAAACCAAAAGCATAGATAATGTTGTATGAAGTAGCCCATTTTGATGTTAAAAACACTGAAAGCCTAGCTTTAATGACCTGGTAACAGCCAGGTGTTTCCTCATTATTTTCTGATTATTTACACTTCAGCCTAATGCGAGTTTGTCAAAAGTGTGATAATTTATAAAAGCACACTCCAGCACATATGCAAATGTTGCTAATGAGTTGGCAAGAGCCTGGAAGCACCAGTGAAGACTCAGTGGTATAATTTCAGTGGACTGGCTCTCAGATTTTGCATTGCACTAGTTCATTTCGACTGTTCACATAAAAAGGGTTTGAGATGTGTTCTCTGGGACGTCAATAGGCGCTTCTCAAGGTGAGGAGTAACATGAACTGAGAATATGGGGAAGACACATGCACAGGGAGGGAGGTAGGGCTGTAATATTTATTGTATTTCTGTCGTCATTGCAATGTAAGTTTTCTCAGTAAACATGCATTCATTTGCTACAACAACAAATTACGTTGCACTTGTGCATTATGTGACTCAACTGGGTTCCCTTTATAAGTCACAGCCATGTAAGGTTTCGCCCTTATCAGGAGATTGTATGTTGAAATTCCTGCAATGCAACCAAAAGGCCAGTAATTACTGGCTTATTATCATCAATATTCTGGAAAAATACATTGTCAGTATCCATTGATATTATAAGCCAACTAATACACTGTTAGAAATAAAGGTTCTTTGCAGGTACATTTTCTATTCATCGAGGTACAAACAATGTAAATGTGCCCTCAAAGGTACCACAGTGGTTTTAGAGTCCAATTGTGTTTTTCCCAGGTGAAAAGTATGTATTTGTACCTTTTCATAACCGAATGTTTTAAAGCAGAACAATAAAATGAAAAGTCTGGAGACGAGATGGGGTGTATGGAGTCAATACAACTTTGAAAATATAATTTTAGTGGATTATGGTACAGTTATGTTCCCTGACTAAAGGTACTGAGATGTACCGTTGAGGGCACCACCCCAGTGACATGAGGGGTACTGCCCCGGTGACAGTTTCATACCTTTATTTGTGAGAGTGTATAATGATTGGGCTCTAATGTGCATAGGACAAATGCACAGCCTTTGGGACTCTTATAGAGAAGACTCCTTAGACCTTGGGTTCATCCTGATGCTAATATCAAAAGGTTTGTTTTGGTATAAATTTATGTCAGTGAGAACCATAGGCCACATTTAAAATGGCAAAACCCAGCAGTCCAATAGATTTTTGACATTTACCTTTTATAAGTGGATCTTTCATACTAGATAGTAGGTGAAAACAGCCCTGCATGTGAATATAAGAATCTTAGTTCTGATCTCTGAAATAAACTGGGCTTCTAGTTCAGGAAATGAGAGTGCCACTGATGACATGACTTCTGGGAGAAAGCCTGAGAGCTCAATGTGAGGCTGACTCAAATTTATTAAAGCATTGAATGAACTGGGGTTCATAGTTATTTGATGTACTATAGGACTACAGAGGCTTCCAGTAACTACTGACGACTAGGCTTACTCAGCACAGGATTGGCCTATGCTAATACCTTCAGGGAGTTGGCTGCAGAGGATACTGAGAAACAGAACATCTTTCTCACCTTTGAAGTGTCAGGCTCTACTCACCACTCAGCAAATGATTCCACTTCACTTACAGCCTCTGACAGTGTGATGGGTGTCGACAAGGCTGGCAAGAAAGCTTTGGCTATCTTCCCCCAAATAGTCCTATAGATTGCAAGCTTGAAGAAATCTCTCAACCAAATAATGCTAACATGACACATTATAGTTGAAGGCTAGAGGGAACCCATTAGCATGATCTCATTTACATATGACAGCATTTAGATAATGCATTTTTGGGCAAAGAATTCCTTTAACAGTGCAAGTACTCTTACCATCCACTTTGTTAGAAACACCTACTTCATAGGTGTACAACCGCAGATTGGAGCCCATCTGTTGTTATGCACAATCTGTAGCCATCTGTTGTCATGAATTGGTCACTTTCTGACCACATGACTACTTGTGACCAGGTTTTTGTGTGTGTTGTCAACACAGCAGTGACATAGTGAGTGCAGAGCCATCAATGGGGATTTTATACACCGATGAACCAAAACATTATGACCGCTCACAGATGGAGTGAATAACATTTTAATCTCATAACAGCGGTCATACATTAGACCACTGTCTACAGTACGAAACATTGGTGGATATGGATGGCGCAGGGCTTGAAGACCTGAATGACTTTGACAAGGGCTAAATCACTATGGCCAGACGACTGGGTCAGAGCATCTCTGAAATGGCAAGGCTTGCGGGGTGTTCCTGGTCAGCAGTGGTGATTACCTACCAACAGTGGTCTCAGGAGGGACAAGCCATGAACTGGCAACGACAGCTGTCCCATCCAGTTTGAATTGACAGATGGGCTATTTAAACTTTTCATAATGGCAACAGGAGAAATGTGTCACAACAAACAGTGCACCACCCTGCTTTATGGGCCCGCATAGGATCAGACCAGTCAGGGTGCCAGTGCTAACACCCTACCACACTGCACACATTGTTTGGGAACATAATAGAGAGATCAAGGTGTGTTGCCCTGGCCAACAAATTCTCAATAATATTGAGGTTTTGGGGGCTACAGTTTGTAACTCTACACCAGTAAGTGGCCATTGTAGGCTCATGTGCATATAGTATGAGGTAGTAGAGGGGGTGGGCAATATAGTATGATATATGATTTGGCAAAAATATAATAGGACATTTTAATATCATAACACATGAATTACTCATACTCATTGTAGAGTTCAAGATAACCTTTTCCCCAGATTTGTTTGGATAAGTGTACTAAAAGTAAAAAAAAATAAAAAAAATAAGATAAAATAAATAAATAAAATAGACACGCACATGTCTTAGACTATTAATTTATTCTTACAAAAGCTAGTATTATTACTTCATTGTTATATGTATTATATATATTTATTCTTCCTCATGTCATAACAAAGCAAGATATCTATGCACTTGCTTTATGTTTTCAAAGACCTCTTCTGTTGTCATTTTAGTGTTGGGGGGAGGGTGCGTGAACGTATGTCTTCTGTACTTTTATATAGAATTGTTGCTGTATGCTGACACGTATCCAGTGCGCCTGATGCACGAGCGGTGTTTTCCATTAATATACCTGAGATGACACATATTTTCATAACACTTTAGTGATTACTTTCAATAAACAGCAGTGCCGACAAACAACAACCCAGTTTTGTCTGCCTGGTTAAGGAAACACCTACAATCTGTTCAAAATGTCTCTGATGTGGATGGATCAAAATCAACCCACAAAAACTGAAACTCACTCGCTTCGTCGAATTCTCCTGCTTTCCTGACATTTTGAATCATGCCTCACACTACAAACAAGTGTTTGGCTGACAGCAATGTGATTGGCTAGATTTGAGTTGGCACACGACTGGAATACACATTTTTCCCCGTGATGAGGTGAAGGCGAATTAAGGCAATATCACGTACAGTTCTTCACTGTCAAAAGTACACTTTGGTTGATTGTCAGCTTGCCAGACCGGTAAGTGAATCAGTGACCACTGATTAAGGTCTAGAGGATGACTGGTATACACCTAAGGTACACCTGATGTACCTAAGCAAAGCTGCGCTCTCAGAAAAGGTCCTGAACTGTCACTGTCACCTCTAGTGACTGGAATGGTATCCTCAAGGGTACGTCTTCGGTGCATTTAGCTAGGGAACATAATTGTACTATATGCAACTGATTATAAATGTATATATTTAAATAGCACCTTCATCAAATCCAAGGATGTTTTAGTAACCAAGACAGGGTGTGTGGGGTCAATACAAAATATATATATATATATATATATATATATATATATATATATGTGTGTGTGTGTGTGTGTGTATATATATATATGTATGTATATATATATATATATATATATATATATATATATATGTATTGACCCCACACACCCAGTCTTGACTCCAGCCTGTTTATTTTATTGTTCTGTTTTGAAATATTAGGGTATGAAAGGTTGCAAATACATACTTTTCTCCTGGTAAAAAAACTTATTTAAGGTTCACTGTTGGACCTTAAAACCTCTGTTGTACTTTTGAGGCTACATTTATGTTATTTGTACACTGATGACTGTAAAACATATCTACAGGGTAGCTTTTTTCTGACAGTGTACATCACAGCTTGAGCAACACAACCTCTTTGCAACTAAGGACTGTCGTGTCAAACTACTAAGCTTAACAAAGAAACACTTTGAGCAAACCAAACATGAGGTAGTCACACAACAACTACATCTAATGAAGTGACAAGTAGGCCAGACAAACACTGACCCGAACAAAGGGTTCGATAAAGGCTAGAATGAATGGGGAACACTTGGGAGAGGGAGGAGACAGAGACTACAGACAGGTGAGGATCCTAATAGGGAAGGTGGGAAAAGGGGTGGGACAAAGAACCAATAGCACAAACACATGACAGAAAGCACATGGCTACAAAACAGAGCAAGAAACAGACACAGAAACAAAGGGGAACCCGTGACAAGGACTTTTCAAGTACACCGTAGTTGTATAGCTCCCCAAGCGGAGAGGGACCATAAGGACTTTTTCTGGGCTAACTAAGTAACTCCATGTAACTAAGCAACATGGTCTTGGGAATCCTCCCCCTGCAAGCTGCGGAAGCTGTGTGTGCTGCATGCGTTGTTTTATTTATTGCTGATTATGTGTTTTGTTCCTAAAACATCCTTGGATTTGATGAAGGTGCTATATAAATTAAACATTATTATTATTATTATTATTATTATTATTATTATTATTATTACACAACCACTGGCATTTTTGCTATACTTAATATTATTGTACCAGTGGAACATACATTAACATGCCACTATCATCTTGGTATCAATGCTGTGCTAAGAGTGGTGCACCAGCCAAAAAATCTCCCAGTGATAGGGCCAAACCTTAAACAGCTGCACTTCTTGAGAGCCACTGTTATGTCCCTCTCTGTTTAATGAAACATACAGTACTGCACAAAAGTCAGAGACCACTCTGTTTATTTCATTTTCAGTTATATATTATTCAGGGTCAGAAAATAAGATCTCTGAAGATATTAAAGGATGTTAGTTTTGGTTAAAAATAAACTTATATACTTATTTGTTGAAACTATGTAATTTTCTGTTATTTATGTTTTTTTCTGATGCTGCAAAAGGACTCATTTGTACTGAATGGCCATTTTGACAGGAAATTAAAGGAATGAAAGGGTGGTCTCTGACATTTACACAGTACTGTACAGTTGTTCAGTGTTGTCCATCATATGGTCCCTAGGCAGTAAGTTGGAAAATTATGGATCCAGACCTCTCCTTCTGTTCGTGAAAGAAGTGCTCTTAGAAATCCATTTCCTAACACACTAATTTTGCCTCTCCACTCTTTTTCTTATGACTGTTTGTTTCTCTCCAAAGTGAAGTGGAAACTCTTTATGCTTTCCCAGACAGGCACAGTGATAATCATATGCATTATAAGTTTTAAAATGATGGTGTGTGCAGATGATTCAGTCTGAAGACAGAAACAGAGAGAATGGAATGGGAAACAGACAGAGAGCAGACACAGTGTCCTGTACATTGTATTAATGTGCACACTAAGAGTGAAAAAACTATGCAGGAAATAGACTTCTAAAGAGGATGGACAGAAGTTGTTCTATGTTTGCATTCAGGTTTTTCCAAGAACCGTTTTTGTGATCTTTCTGTGATCTCAGACAAAGCAGGCTTTGTAGCAGCGACTGCCCTCATTCAGGGCGCCTGTTTTTTTTCCAGTCGCACTTGGTCGATTTCCTGCTCACAGTTGTGACTGTGATTTCTCCATTCTGATCTGTCTTATTCGCTCTTTCTCTGTGTTAACATCCCTCTCTCTCTCTCTCTGTCTCTCTCTCTCCGTTTCTCTTTTTGTCTCTCTGTCTCTCTCTCTCTCTGGGGTCTGCAGATGTGAGAAATGATGCAGCTTTGAGGATGCAGTTGAGTGACTGTTCTGTTTTTGTGCCTCCCAAATGAATGGGATTAAGATGAATAATAAAATCAAACAGAGAGAGAGAGAGAGAGAGAGAGAGAGAGAGAGAGAGAGAGAGAGAAGCTGCTCGTGTTTGCTTGCCCCTGGGTAGAAACTCATCGTTTTCTTTCGTCACCTCATTACCATAGCTCCTCATAATAGAAATCATATTCATGTCTTGGAGCACCTTTGCGATTAGCAAACCTCGTTACATTATTTATTTAAATGGATTTGAATGTTCTGTCTCGACTCCATTATGTCTTTGTTAGTCGTGCTGCCTTCCTAAAAGCATTTTAACATCTGTAATACTCCATTAACCTGGTAGATGGACAGACTTTTTAGTTGTTGTAAGATGGAGAGACAGATGAAGAAAGATATCTATGTGTTCTCCTCTGCTCTGTGGTGGATTTATTTCCTCTAGGTTTGGCTATGATTCTAATTAATGGAAAGGACAATTGCCACCTGCCACCTTAATGTCAACAGGATGTGGAAAAGGCCAATCCAGAGGAGGGCTCATGAATATTTCAGATGTTCATGTCGGAAGGATACATTCCTACTGAAATTTGGATTACTGTTCTGCTTCATGACCGTCTTCTCCAAAGACTGTCCATTAAGGGTGGGAAATATGCAGTTTATAGCATGGTATTTTTCACAATGATTATGTCACAAAAAACAAAAAAAGATTTGTTGCATGTTTAAGTGTGTTGGTTGCTCTACCATTTAAGAAGTGGTTGAATGTGAAACATGCCATTCTATTAAAACTTACCAGTTATTTACAGCAGTGCTGATAGAAACCAGAAGTGTAAAGCATTTAATGCCTCCAAAAGCTTCTTTCACGGAGATGAAATGGTTACAGATATGTTTTCTGATGCCTGGGGAAATAGTCCCCAAAGAAATCTTTACTAATTATTAATTACTATTGAATACACATTCGATAGTAAGTAAAATGGCTATATTTGTGTTGTAGACTCCTGGTTCCTGTCATCACCACTGTAAAGAAATCTGAGGTGGTTTCTCTACAATGCAAAATTTTACTTTAAACCAGTCTCACAAACTTTGCAATCTCAATGACTGAATTATGTAGAAATATCAGAATTCTCCCTTAGGCTGCTCTAATTCATGTGTAATTTGTCTTGGGGGTGGAGCTAAGTGAAAATCATTTTTGGATTTATGATGAGATTCACCGTACAGTAAAATCCAATGTCACACTGGTATTTATTTTTATGCCAGTATACCTACCACTCAGTTCAAAATAGAAATAGATTGGATATGTTGACTGTCTATGACACCTTCATACACTGCAGTTGCACATCATTAGGACTGCACAGAAGCCTATCTCTGAAACCCTGTATTACAATCTCAGCCTACATCACTGACTCACCCTGAGAAGGTGATTCACAGCATCTTTCTATACTCAGAATTCTGAGGAGTCTGCGATTTGATTTTTGTGTTAGACCCTGCTGATAATGGCTGGCCTCCTTGGTCCAAAGCACCTACCCACTTTGGCTATTACCATAAAGCCTGTTCCATGCTCGGTTATCCTCCCTGCCAGTGTTCGAAATGGAGATCCTTTCCTCTCAGTGGGGTTGGGAATGAGGATTTGAACTCTCAATCCCAGCTCAGCTTATAGAAAAAAGAGCAAAAACAACACAAGGGCTTAGATGTGTTTGCCTGGATTTGAATATGAATTTATTCAAGGACATGTGTGAAATCCCAAAGGCCTATCTGGCCTCAATCGATGCGCTCTCACTTGCCCTGCTCAAATAGGCACCGCCCCTGCAGACTCTGTCAATAATAGAAAGGTTCCGGCACATTCCGGGGATAGGCTGCAGAGTCAATACTCATTTGGAGAGTTTTTGGTGGCTTTGCTGCTCTGGGAAATTGTAACAGGGTGTTTATCACTCCAGATGACTACACATGCTTCTGTAACAAAATAAAGGAGGATTAAGCTGACTGACAAAGGAGGTCAGAAGTGAATGTGCTTGCTTAGCACTTCAGCCCACTGTTAGTTTGTGCAAATGGGCTTATGAAACAATTTTGCAAACTAATGTGATTAAGGCACTGACTTGAAATGAAGCTAACTTTTTGAGCGCAAAGGCCATGATGAGTAATAGTGATGTTTTACGGATACTGTCCCGGGAGTCAGTAGCGAGTGAGTACCATTATGCCAGCACCCAACTCTATAGTGCCGCGTAGTGTCCCAGAGCACAGAGCAGGCTGGCACCCAGTTGGTCCCACCTAGTGCCATAGAGTTCACCAACTGGCAGGCTCCCCCCATTGATTGCCTAGTACCCCAGAGCACACGAACCTGCCAGCGTCCAGTTCCCTAGTGCCCTAGAGTGCACAACAGACCTGAATCCAGTTTGCCTAGTGCCTAGTGCCTCGGAGTGCACCAGAGGGCCAAGGCTCATGTCCCATGCTGCATTTAGTGCTCGGGAGGGCACTTAGAGGCTGGGGTCTACTCCTCCAGCACCACCTATTGCCTCGGAAAGCACAGAGGGTCCACTGCCCACTTCCCTAGCATCGCTCAGTGCCTTGGAGCACTGCGGCAGGCTGAAACCAGTGAGGCCAAGTGCTCACTCGCTGCTGTTTTCAGGGCCAGGCAGTGCTCAGTCACATTGCTTGCAGCATACATACATCCATACATCATCCAAACCGCTTATCCTTCTGTGTTGCGGTGGGGTGCTGGAGCCTATCCCAGCTGTCATTGGGCGGAAGGCAGGATACACCCTGGACAGGTCGCCAGTCCATCGCAGGGCCTTGCAGCATAGTTTCTTTTCATTTTCATTTGTTTATGAATAAATAGGGACAAGCTCATTATCACTCTTTATGTTAAATGTGACCAAGTTTTACTGCCTTTCCAGCGATGTGCATTGTAGATCAACACATGAGACAGCTGGATTCCTCAAATTCAATCTCTTAGGTGTTTGACAGATTGTTGTGAGTTAACACATGCCTCAGGCGTCGTACAAACCCAGCAGCTAACAAAAAAACAAGACATTGCTGAACAGACAAAAATAGTCAGAAAGTCTCATCCATGCCCATGCCTTACCCCGATATGTTTTGGTAGCATTCTTTTGTTTTTCTCTTGGTCAGCAGCAGAGACCTATGATAAATAAATGACCATCATGTTGCATAAAGTATTTATGAAGGATGAGTCTGGGGAGGATCGATGGTGTTTTTGTGCTTGGACTGTGTCTAATTGAGGCTGTTTGGAGTAGGGAGGCAGGGACATGGAGTACAGGACTTGGGGCGATGAATGGGGCCAGGATGTGCTGACACTGCTCTCTTGCTCACTCTCTCTCTTTCTCTCTTTCTAAGGGCTGTCCTTGCCCTAATTAAGCCCTGAACACTGTGCCCACACCGCTGTTCTCCTGTGCCCTGGGCTGAGAGGCTTAAAGGAATACTTTGCCTAAATGTGGCTAACATGCTTGAAAGCTAATGAGGACCTGTTAGCATGGCGTGATTTGCATTATGTTAACTAGGCCCCAGTAGCAATCATTATTCATGGAGCCAACCATGCTTGACTAGCAGTCATTATTCATAACGTTAACTTGCCACTGCTAAATCTCTGTTATTAGCAGTGTTACAGTATAAATTAATCGCTCTTAAATGAATTTCTACTGGGGGCTCATGAACTCTGCAGGAGTTACTCATGGTTACTAATGGTGTTACTACCTAGCCGTTTTGGGAGGAATGTAGAGAGAGGGACAACTCTATTCTCCCCTAAAAGTGAAAATGATGGCCTCAACTTTCAGACTGCCTGTAATTGTGTGCAGTTGCTTACACTGACAAGACTGCAGTAGGTGCCGTCTGTTAAGCTGCCACTTAAGCTGAGACCTCGGGCAAGCTCTCTGTCAATATGGGCTGTATTCTGACAGAATAACTTAAACGTCCAGCTGGGAAAGAAGTGTAGCATGTAGAGAACTGATGATATATACACCAAAATGTGTGTAAAAAGCAAATTGCATAGTAATTTGCTCTATAGAAAAGTGTTGCATGTGGAAAAGTGTAGCATGTAGAGAACTGACTGTGTATACACCAAATGTGTGTACAGAGCAAATTGCATTGCAATTTCTTTTTTTTTTTCTTGCTCAAGTGAATTTTCCTGGCCCAGATAACTATGCAGGTGTTACACTCTTTTCAGCAAAATTTTCTTCTAGTTCTTGTTTCTTTTTTTAGATCATATAAAATATGTGGTCCATCTCAGAAATGACTCTTTTCAAGTTTGCTTTTATGTTGCATATAGAAGAACTGACAATAGTAACATGCCTGTTCCGTTCATTGCTCTTTGTAGTGCCAGCCTTTGTTTGCTCACACTGTCACGTACAACAATTTTTATGTTCCATGCCTTTTGGTGTGTTGGAACCGTGTTGCCTTTGGAATGGAAATAATTTAAGAGACTGCAGTCTTAAGGATTAAAGCTGTAAACATTTCGTAGCCTATATTGGGGGTGGGGTTGTGGTGGCTTGGGGGGCCTTAATAAAATCCAGTGGTTAGATTCAGTAAACCAGCCATTATGCCTCACTTAACAAAATCCCACCTGTATTAACTGACTTATATGTGTAACAGCTCCAGTATGTAGCCCACCGGTAATTTTTACTGTAGCCAAATGGCCCTGAGTGAAAAGCACTAACTACTCTACATCACCCTACTCACCCTGTCTGTTACTATAATCAGAGAGCATGTACTACTGTAAGTTCTTGGTTCCTTCCGGGCCAGTGGTCCAACCCAGAGCAAAGTTACAGGCCTTTTTTTAATAGGGGCCAGTGAGACATAAATGTCTTTTCCAATAAAGGAACTCAGATAGTGTAGATCTGAACCTTCTTGGTTCACATGCTTGCGTTTCTGCTTAACTGTACTCCTGGGATTAACTTCAGCCTTGAAGTCTCTTTGATTTGGTTGTTGTTCTTCATTCCACAACACAGTTGAACACAAGAATCCTAGCATGTTTGCCTCAAACAGTAGGGGTAATTGTGTTAGTTATATTAAACTTTATTTACATCTACAACAGTGTGTCTGACAATACAAATCAGTTGGGTGAGAAGTGTACTGGCTGTACTAAGCCTGGATCACTTCTGATCCTTTATTCTTTTTTATGTTCTACACCACTGTGATATTAGGGCCATAAATGGACATCGTCCACAACTTGAGGCAATGGCTTTAGAAGTTAAAAAGCGGTTGAATTGTCTGCATTGTATAGCTATTTTGAAATAATATGTGTTTAATTCTATGTGTTCTGTTAGAACATTGATCAAAGGATAGGCGCATAAATCATGAGTGCAGCTAAATGCTTCGAGCCTGTTTTCTGGCATACCACATGAAGCATGTATAAAATACATCCTACGATGTTTATAAAACAAAACAAAAATATATCAGAGAGTTTAGTGTGTAACACTATGCACTTAGCAAAAACTAAGTGCTTTTAGTGTAGTATTTTAAAAATAACTGGTAGCCAGACTCTTCAGATCAGGTCAGTTAATCAAGTAATAACTTTTATCAATATTAAACACAGGAAGAAAGCATATTAGTTCAGAGTGTCACATTGTGCACACACTGAAAATGAAGTGATTTTTATTGTAGCATTAATTGATAACCGAGCACTAACCATATTCCCAAACCTGTTCCTGGAGGCCCACTGCTCTGCACATTGCAGTGCTTTATTTTCTTTAACACCTGCACCTCAGCTCAGGAAGGGGCTGTTAATGAGCTGATTAGTTTGATCAAATGTGTAGGGAAAACATTCAAATGCGCAGAGCAGTGGGCCTTTTGGACCAGGACAGGAAATAGCCTTGGGCTGATGTAATAGAATATAGCAGTAATTTAGTAAGTTCCAACGTTATGCAAATGATCATTCTTTTGTTGTGCTTCTTTTATTGCTTCACCTTTATTTAACCATTCCCTTCACAGAATCATTCTAATCTGCAGTTAGTAGAAGAATGTAGACAATAGAAAAGATTGCACTTAATCACAGGCTGTACAAACACAAACACCACCAACTAATTGCTTACACACATGCATACCTTGAATGTCTCTTGAAAAGATTATAATGTAGAAAATTATAATGTAGATTTTGTGAGGCAAAGAATTCTGGTTTACATGCAAATGATGCAAAAACTCCTCTAGATGAGATCTACTCTCTGGTAGAAAGTAAAATGAACAAGCTCGTCCAGATGAAAGGTGCCAAAGTACCCTTGGATGTTAACAGTGTTCCATTGTCTGTGCAGAATGTATTTATATATTATAAATTATTCAGTAATATTAGAAGCTAGACCAGTTTGTAATTATATAGTAATTAAATTACCATCTGGAATAGGGGTGTCATGATACGCATGTTAATATTTTTTTTTTTATAATATAGATGTTGCAAGACAATAAGCGCTGTGAGCTGAGTCCAGTTAGATTTCGTGCTATAAAATACATGGAATGGTTTCTGTAGTTTCACAGAAAGTTACAGAAGTTACAGAAAAAAACCTTCCACTGTGCAGCTCTGGGAACTGAAAAGTAACTGGATGGTTGATTAGCCAGGCTGTTTGAAATGGCGAAGTTTCTCAGTAAACTACAGTAATGATGGGCAAAGAAGTGGTAGACAGAGTGCCGACATTGCTCAATGTGAGGATCGAATACCTGTGCTAATACTTCAAATATGCTAGCTCATTTGTGAAGACATCACCAAAATGTGTCAGTTACCAGAGCGAGGAGAAAATATGAAGCTAAAGTTAGCTAGTTCTTGTTAAAATTTTCTGTTCCACTTTGAATGGAGTGGCAGTTACATGATACTACTGATCCATTTAAGGTGGAACAGAAAGTTTTAATAAGAAACGTGCAAATGTGAAGCCAACTTCAGCCTTGTGGAGACAAGAAGTCTCAGCAGCTACTTCTACCCACAGGAGTCAAACAGCTGCTAAGTGCTGATTCTGTTTGAGGAAAACAAATAACTCGCTCTGTAGAGATGTTAGTAGCTATCTCTATTCAGTTGTAGAGTCCACCTCTATTCGGTTGTGGATTCTGTAGTGGAAGTGTTTGAGCCACATTAGAAAATCCCCTTTCACGCTCATTTCAGCCAAAAGGTAAGTGCCACCTTTTGTTTATATTCTTTGTTATTTCTTCTATAAGGAAATGACTTGTGCCAGTGATCCCTTCAACAAGCACTGTTGCTATTAAAGACAAATTACAAAAAAATTATAACGATAATAATAATTTTGAGAATTAGCAAGATAAATAAATAAATTCAAAATAAACATTAAAGTTATGTTAGCATTTCTTTTCTTATTCTGTGTCAAAAATATATCGTATTGTGATGCTAAACCAACAATGCATACTGTCGATCAGTGCAAGCTATAGGATAAGATTCTGCCACATAATGATGTCGTTTTTGTCTGATAATGCTGCAGGGAATAGTTGTTTGTCTATTTTTAAAAATTTCATCCAAGCTTAGTTTAGCTTACATTAGCCAGTACTCAGTATTAACGTACAAGTCATTTACTTCTTTACCTTATGATGCAAGTCATATGGCAGTGTTCTTGGAGCTGTATATTGACTCCGATCGACGTGGGAGATGTGGAGCGTCTGTACTGCTACTGATGTTGTGCAGGGGTAATCGCCCTGTTCTCATTTGATAGTGGATCAACAGTTGTGACTGCGCTAGCTAAAAAGATGTGGGAGTCAGAGTTAAGTTAGTGGCAACTAAAAGAATTTTTTTTTGGGGGATGCTGTGTAGTCAATAACTGACACGCCTGTTATCATGATCAGTTTACATAGAATCACTTGCAGCTGAAGCTGACGTTACTGAAAAAGTGTCAGACAGACAGCAGTGCAGCTTAACCAATTATTTACTCCTCCTGGTGAGGACCAAGCACTATTACAGCAATACTAAGTGCTGCAGAATGGAAGCTAGAGTCATATGGACAACTTCTGTGTTTAGTATGTAGTGGGAATGCTATTGATGTGTATGCTACAACCAAAAACAGTTATACTTCAACCAGTATTTATAATAAAAAGAAAAATAAACACTAATTTTTGGTCATGTTGACAATGCCTGACAGCAATGTATTTCACTCTACTTTTCCTTCAGTGTCTCTCTGAAGTCTTCTGTCCTTTATAAGGTCTTCTGGTTCTTTGTTGACGCTGATCTCTTAGGCTATGTTCACACTTGGTATTAACGTCCATCTTGAGTGGTCTCATCGTAAGTGGACGGCGAGACGTGTAGCTGTTCACACCTGGCACTTCCATGTGTTTCATATGCGCCTCCAGCAATTGAATTTTATGAGTGGGGGAGGGTACCACCCACGTTTACTATGTCAGTTTCTCACTGCATTTATTGTCAGACAAAAATATACCATGTTTGTAGTGTTTGTACTGTATACCTATCAAAGTAGTGATGATCCTCCATGATCATTTTTTACATTCACTGTTTCACAACATGCAGCTCACTTGTCAGGTACTGCATTGAATAACCCATGGGAAAGTGACACAAAAATATTTTTTCTTCTCTGGTTTGACTGGCTGTTGCCGTATGATCTAAACATATTGTTATGTCATATGTGGACCTACAGCCTAATAATGATAAAATGTTCAGTCAAGCCTATGAAGTAATTTGAGTCTTCATCTCAGATGAGTCTACATTATGAAAGAAACTTAAAAACAGTGTCAAATCACTTTTGTACATAGTGTTTTGTGTTTTTTTGGTCATAAACATTGCTTGTTTCTTTTAAGTGTGGCAGCACTTTGGGCCATTTGACTTCTCTTGTCCTTCCTATAAGGGCAAAGGTTTTTCGGAGGTCCAGCAATGGAAACATGACTGATGATATTCCACTCATGTCACAGAGGCTGATTAGAATGCAACCATGCTCAGACGACAGGGCGCCATTGCCACTGAATATACATGAGCATTCACTTCAAATGCATCTTTGTTTTAGGCTTGACAAACAGAGATTGCATTTTTGGCTTGATCAGCTTTTTTTTTTTACGGGGCCTTTGAGCTGTGAAGTCTGAGGGCAGTATAGAAAGAGCTGCCAGTAGAGAAAGAGGGAAAGGTGATTTTCTTGCCACATGGGTATTATGTCTGCCACAACGGGGTGATGGTGATGAAATCAACAGTAACGTCTAGCTGAGTAGTTCAAATAAGCAGTGTTCTGTTGCTATATATAGAGTATGAGAGCTTGAATTGCTACTAAATACTATCTTTCTTCTATCTAAATATGCTATATTTGTAGATGTGATGCCACCGTGTGCTCGAGGTGAATCATCAGCTAATTAGCAGACTGATTAAATTCAGTTGTGGGCTGACTGTTTGGACAGGGATTCGGAGCTTGGCATCAGTGCTTGCAGTCAAAGATCAGTTGGGCCAGAGGGACAAGCCTTTCAGTAATTATATCAGTTTTTGGGGATGCTCACTGCCAGCTGACCTCTTGCCACTCGGGAAATGAAGGAGATTAGTGCTGTGTCATTGTGTTGACTGGTCAGTGCCATTGGGGGTTAAAGGGCAGAGGGCAGCCTAGAGACAGCATTTTATTCTGTAAGAGGCAGGCAGAAATCTCTGAGTGTATGTGTAGAGAGAGTAGCTTTCTAAACTTGGAAGATCAAACTGTAAGTGACCGATGTTGTTCTCCCTTAAATATGTGTGTGTGTCTGTATGTGTGTGTGTGTATGTAATGAGAATTTTTCTCACTTTTTTGAATAAAAGACTTTGTATTGCTATGTTTGCTGCAAAAATAATAGAACCAAATGAAAAATTTTAAATGTAGTCAATATATCAAATATTTCTCAGTATGAGTTTGTACTAAGAATATTGTAAGGTTGTTAAACTTGAACATATTTTACACGTTGTAAGTAATTTTATGCTATACAATGTTTTATTGTATTGGTAAAATATTTTACTTGTTCCAAGCATTATGTTTTGAAATAAGCATAAGTATATGCACTTTTTCTCTAAACATGCTCTACGAGCTGATATGAACATTTTGATAAAAGCATTTGATTTAATACAAAATTTATACTGTGTTTTATACTCAAGCAGTACTATATTATGTAAGAGTATGTAAATATTATAGTACTGGGGGTGGAGCTACCTAGAATTCTCTATATAAGAAAAGAAACCATATATATATATATATATATATATATATATATATATATTAATGAGTATATTGCACACACATATATATATATATATATATATATATATATATATATATATATATATATACGTGAGGATGTGTTACTTATTTTCACTTTGAAAATCTACAAAACATGTCATTTGACCAGGAGTGTTCAAACTTTTGCGCACGACTGTACATGACTGTACATTACCTCATATTTTTCTTGATAGTGTTTTGTGTTAAGATTCACCGGTTCAGCCTGTCTTGCTGTGATATAGTTAAACAGGGGGTGATTATCAGTGCATTACTGATATTTTTGCTGATAATGATAAAGCCACAGGTCATCAATTTTAGCCAATGTTATCGGCCAACTGATGTATCGACTGGGCTCCATACCTGTTGTAAGTTAATTGTGTTAGTGAAATCAGAAACACGCCTATACACATATTCGGCCTACAGCAGTGTATCCAGCCCCTTCATGTTGAAGTATTAAGAAGTATTTCAGTTTGGACTGGTTTTGGATGAGGCACAATACAAGACAGCCAGTCAGAATAGAGGTTGTTTAGAGATGAGTTGATTAAAGGCACAGTAACAAAAACAACTAATTCTAAAGGATAAAGAGAGGTTAGAAAATGGTCATGTAGAAATGCATTACAATGCATTTGGTAAACAGACCATGCAAATACTGGACAGTTATGATTTATTTAAATAAAGTCAGAATGCTAACATGTTTTAAAAGATGCATTTTGTAGATGTTTAAAGCTGTCTTTTTAAATATTATTTATAGCCCGTTATCTGTTTTATTTATAGATCAGGCTTCAGATGCAGGCCAGGCTAGAGTAGAGTTAATGTTAGGATTAACCAGATTTAATTATGGTTCTAGAGTATACAATAGCAATATAAGTAGAGCTATGTGTGAGGGAGAGGGGAAGAAGGAGAGATTATTAAAAACGAGCCGAAGAGCTTGGAGTACTGCATTATTGATAGTCTGGAGGGGAAGCAGCATGTGATTGGTCAGAGGAGAAACACTCAGCTGGGCTATAGATGAGGCTTTCTTCTGCAGAATTACTGCTCTCACACACCACATAAGCATCTATGTGCTCTTTTACCCTTTTACTCTGCATATGGCTCCAGTTTTCTACTGTAAAAAACTGGGCATGCATCAATATCGGAATTGTGGACATATACATATATATGTGACTATATCTGCCTGGATTGGCATTACGGAGAAATGGTACCTATTGTAAAGGGTTACAAATGAAGTAAAATTGATAAATTGCAGTTTATTTATTTCAGTAACCCATTACCTTAACGTTCTGCGCTTCTGGAGTATGATAAATAGATAATCAAATGTTGGTTTGAAGTATTGGTCAAATCCAAACATCTGTCCGATGCTGAAATATTTTCTGAGGCAAATATCTGCCGCTACTGATATGTTGCGGATATCACTGTGCATTAGGCCTGGGCGATAGGGAATGAAAGAACTAACACTTGTTAAAAATGTTGGGAATTTAGGGTTCACTTTTCCTTTAAGAAGTGTGCGGGCATACGCCCCAATAATCGAGAGAGAGAGAGAGACAGAGACACAGAGAGAGACAGAGAGAGATTTTGTTAAAATCTGCCTGTTCTTTCTGCTATGCATTATGATGCTAGCTTTACCATCCGCAAGGCTCTTCCCCTTCTACTTATTTCACTTTACATTAAGTTCAGCTTGAGTGCATGGAATCGAAAATAAATGCTGACCAAGTAAAGGTCTCCAAGTAAAATTTGCAGTATATTACATACAGCTTAAGTCTGGTGGTGATGCTCCAGATTGACGTTATAACAAAGCAAAACACCTTGTTTTTAAATATGGAAAGCATGTGGGCACGGTTTTGGAAATCACTTGCAGCCAGACTGCAGTATTAGCACACAAGTTCAAATAGCACAGCACAGTTCAAATAGTTTTTAAAGGATTTTGGGCTACTCATTATTGTATTATTTAATATGTATTTATAATATAGAGTTTTATTAACGATTTTCAGTTAAAAAAATGTTCATAATAAAGCATATAAGGTAAAAATAGAATAGGAAAGTAGGTCAAAGCTGCAGTAGAGCGCATGTATTGGTTGGGGCTGGGGTTGGCAGCGACACAATTGATAATCATGATTTTTTAACAGGAAAATATTGTGCTAATAATTTTGTATCGATATCACCCAGGCCTCCTGTGTATCCCTACAAAAATACCCACAAAAATAAGCAAAAATATTCACGTTTATCCACATTGCAATTGATGTACCTTTCCATTTCTCTCTTTCTCTCTTTCTCCCTCTCTCTCTCCCTAATTTCAGAACAAAGTGCTCAACGTTGATGGGGTGAAGGTCAAGCTCCAGGTAAGGTTCACTCTCCTACCCAAAACAGTACCACATCTAGTCCATTCCAAGGGCTGTAATTGTGCTTGTATTGAGTAAAATGTGCTTTTAGCTTTAGCCTAAAAGACATGAGTGATTTAGAGAACATGTACCTGGATGCTCCTTTCGCAAAGACTCTAAGCAATGCTTTTAACGTCGCTCAGTGAGTGCTTGAGTTTGTGCAACATGCCTTTTAAAGATTCCTGCCTTTTTTGCGTAAATTCAATCAATGTCCTCATCTGGAGACAAATGTCCTATTAGTGTTTACTAAGACTGAGACAGGCTCTTCACATTAATTTTGTACAGACTATTAGTCTCATTAGCCTTTTCTCCAGACGTCTTTTTCTCTTTTCTCTCTCACACACATATATAATAGGCTACGTCTCTTGCTTTACTTGCTTTCTCATTCTGTCGATTACAAACCTGCAGTTGTGCAAGTTGTTGTGAAAAAAACCTTAATTAGGCCAGAGATGGAGGGTTTTGCCGTGTGATGTGTTCATTTGAGCTAATTGGCTCAGAGCTCCCCCTCACGCAAACGCCGCCAGGCAAATGAAGCTCTGTTCCTCATTAGAGCCACATAGGGTGGGAACCACGTGGGGTTAAGAAGGATGAAACTTCAGCAGAAGTCACCTGATGGAGTGTAAGTAACAGGGGAAAACAGCCTGCACACGCGTGCATGTGCTTATATGTACACTCTGTAGCATTAAGTGAGTAAAAGCCTGTCTCTGAAGGAAAGCACTGAGGGGGTTTCATTAGAAGAAAAAGCACTGGCTGTAATCAGCGTCACATCACCTCAGGCAAGAGGAGGGGGCGAAGTTCATTTGTCCGTGAGGGAAATAAGTTATGGGGGAAAAATGACTGATGAAGACGAAAGGCCTCAATTACCAGTGATGAGGGCCGGAACAACGGGGGCAGAGTGACAGTCAACATCAATTTCTATACTTGACTGGGACAGAGAAAGACAGCCGTTGTTGGTCCTGCATAAACACTCCAGCTCACTTTGCCTTCATACAGGCAGGAAAGAAAAGAGATAGATGTGAAGAGGAGCTTAGCTATGAGATCTTAGTTTCCAGTTGATATTTGAATGATATTTGAATTTGAATGTCAAGCTTGTCCTCTAACTTAAGTTATTTAGAGTGAAGCACTGTAGGTGGAGTTGGCACTTAGGTACACCTACCTTGTAACTACACTCATTGGCCATTTTATCAGAAACACCTTCCAGTTTGTGCAGTTTGTAGGTTTACAGTTATTGACTGTAGTCCATCTGTTGCTGTACAGTTTATCAGCCAGGCAACAGGAGGAGAGGAGGCAACATAGTATAAACACTGACTAGATTTTATTTGGGTGATGGACCATTTTCAACTCTTAAGTGTTGCTAGGATTCTTAAATACACTAAAGGTGTAAATGCTACATACTTTTGTGCAAAATTAATGTTGTTTTTATCACAATTTGATCATTTTCAGTGATAAAATAAGCCAATAATGCAACAAATGGCCATCAACATTTTAATTACCAACTTACACACAAACACTCTCAAACAAGAACAGTGTGTGCTGTCTAGGACAATCTAATACATTTTATTAGGAAGACACTCTGTGTTAGAACAGTTTAGTGAAATCCTGCTTAATCGTGTGTGTTGCGCTGGTACAAGTGTATCAGACACAGCAGTGATGCCGAGGTGTCACTGCTAGGTTCAAAGTGGTCCAACACCCAAAATTATGCAGGCAAAATTGACCCTGAAGCCAGAAACTGGCCATTGATGAAGGGCTGGAGTATGGCTAACACAAACTGTGAAAGGAAAAAGATGAGCTAATGGTACACTTACAAGTACCAACAGTATAGATGTGTGTTGTAGGTGTAGACTACACAGTGTATGAAAACTCCAGTTAAAACACTCGGTTGTTCTAATACAGAGTGGCTTCCCATGTAAATGTACTGGATTCTCTCAGACAGCGTACACTCTTTTTGTGTTTTACATGTGTGTGTAAAGTGGTACTTAAAATATTTATGATGATTTGTTGAGATATTACTACATTTTATCACTTCATAGAAAATTATCAAATTGTAATAAAGAGAATATAAATCTTTCATGAAAATATGCAAAAAATCCTCTAAAATACTGTAAGAATCTTAAATGAAAACTACAGGAGCTGCAGTTAAAAATTGGTACCTTCTTATTCAGACTAGTGATACAAAACTGATGCTGCCTAGATGTCTGTGACAAGTCCATATCGGACGGTTAACCCTGGGTGTTTACTAAGTCAGGAAGGTAAACCAGCATAAAACCACATTAATTCAGCTTTTGTATTGAGTGTTTTAACCCAGATTTTCTCATCTGTGACAGAGCAGAATATGTGCAGAGGCAGTGTCACCATTGAGCTGCTGCATATAGTTTAAAAATGGCTTCAGTGGACCACAGCATTGTGAGACTGTAAAGCATCACGTAGCAGAGTAATGCTATAGAAAGCAAATGAACAAGTTCAAGTCCATTTTTACACTCTACTGATTTAAATCTAATGAAATAAAACTTTCAACATCATTTATCAAGCTTGGAACAAATTTACTATTTAATAACTCAAGCTAAAAGATACAAGGTGAAAAACAGAGAAGGCTGTAACGCTAGTGGAGGTAACAGACATTTGTCTGTTTGTCTGACAGTTTGTCTGTTTTGTCTGTTTTCTTCTGTGACCTTTATATGACTTTAGTTTAATGTAGTAATGGTAAAAATGCTGAGTGGGGCATTGAGAAACTGAACAGTGCCAGGTGTGGCAGAGTGCCAGTGCCACAGCGCATCAATTCGGAGTGTTGGTGCCAGTGAACACCATAAGGTTTCAAATTTTTGGACACTGCACAATATGTCCAATGCACGGAGGCCTTAAATGTTTGAACTGGAGTCAGTCAGAGAGCACAAAGAGATTGCTACGGAGGGCCAACTACTGACCAGGATGGAGGGTAAGCGTTTATATTCATGTTCATAGCCCTGTTTTATAGTGGGTGTGCCTGATAAAATGTCAAATGAGTGTAGATACAAGGTAGGACCTAATAAACCAGCAACACAGTACAGGCATACTGCATATCTTTATTTCTTTGAATTCATTTGAATGCTACTGAGCTAGAGAACTTGCATCTACAGTGACTTGAGCATCATTAAGTTCATTGTGTGTTGGATCAACTGCTGAATTCTTTTAAACTAGATAAGTGCCACCTCCTATACAAACATATTTGTATAAGCATTCCTGTGCATTTTGAAGCAGATGAAGAGGTGTTGCTAGGATTTAATACCTCTCAAAAGTTGGAGAGTAAGCAGGACATATAATACAGGTCTCTGGTGACCTCTTCTCTACAGTGTAAGCAGGATTTATGGCTTCCTCCCTGTAGGCTGTGCACACTGGAGGAGGGAACTTATGGTGAACCTTTGAAAAGGTCCTGAAAGTGAGCAATATGAAAAACAGTTAACGCTTAATGGAAGATGAAAGCTAAACATCCTCTCATCTTTCCCTCTCTCCTTCTTCAGATCTGGGACACTGCAGGACAGGAGCGCTTCCGCAGTGTTACTCACGCCTACTACCGCGATGCCCATGGTGAGATATTAACACACATACATACATTTATCACAGTATTTGTACAGACAAGCAGTTTTGGTAAGGCTGAAGGGGTTTTTTGCCTACAAATCCCTGCATGTGCCCCTCCACCACAAATGAATTCAAAATTATGTGCTGTAGTTGCACCAGTTGTGCACCATTAAATCGAGTTGCACCACACAAACTAGTTTTTATGTTGAGCTTAGTATTTACTAAATATTCACACCTCCTCCTAAACTGAAACCAGATAGAACGCACAAAAAAAGACTAAAAACATGACGTTTTTGGGTTAACTAAGCGAAAAACACAAAATGCTGTATGCTGCAGTTTAATTAACAGCTCTAATCATCACCCTTGTTTTGACTCTGAACGTGAAGCTAACATCCACAGCTCCAGCTCAGCAAGACACAGCAGCTGCCGAAATGTCTTCACTGATGCTGCTGTTATGTCAGGCCAGAAACTTGTTTAAAAATGCTGCATATTTGGTTGTTGCAAGGAAATTTTAAGAATAAACAGACAATGGCTATAGATATTCATTTTTATGAATTTGAACTTGTACACATTGTTCTCTTTTATACTGAATATTTTTCTATGATCCATGATACCACATTTATAGACTGGTACTGGACATGTTATTGTCATGTTAAAGTGATGTACGCATTGGTTGTTGCTAGTTAAGACATGATTTATGGATTTGTTGGATAGTTTAAGACTAAGTATTGTTAACTAAGAACTTAGTAAAGACTTTACATACAAATTTTAGTCACAAACGTAAGCAAAACTGTTGCAACCCAGTCCAGAATCTTATCTTAGAACTACGATATACTCAAAAACAATATCTCAGGCATCAGGCATTGTATTTGTAACCATTTTGTGTAACCACTGTGAAGAATTCAGAATCATTGAGTTTCTCTGGAATGGAGCATTTCATATTAAACCACTCTGAATGACATTATTTACATGTTATGATGGTTTAATTATGCAAAGATTTAGAAAATTGGTGCATAATTAGAAAAAGGAACAGTCCAACATTTTTCAATCTAATCTTTATTTGTCATATCTAATGACCTGAAGCATCTACACACAGGCTTCTTTTGTTAGTGTGTTTAAAAATCAACATGTTTTCTGTTTTTTTATTGTACATGCTCATCAACCATTTAGCAGACATTGTGTCTCTGTATATGGAAGTTATTAGTAGAACCTGGTCCTTGTGAATATTGTTATGACTATTTATTTATTCATGCATTTTTTTAACATCCTTACCCTTGTATCTGTGTGATTGTGTGTGTGTGTCTGTGTGCATGTCGTAGGAGCACAGGTGTGAGAGATGTGTTCTTCCTGTATGAATGACACCTCCATGAAAGAAGGTGTGAGTTGTAATGATGAGAGGTGATGCAAGCACACGGGAATGAATGCACACACATGCATAAGCTTGAATTTGCACACATGTGCACACAGACTTTGTTAAAAAACTAACTTCTATGTCTTTTATTTATTTCTGTTACTCTTTCCTTACAGTGCTTCTTTCCATCATTCTCTACTGCTTTGACTAACACTTAATTATAAAGGAAGCACAATACAGTGGTTTGAAGGTAGAGCTTCTCCTGTCCAAACAGCTCCTAGGTCGGGGTTGCTGACATTACCTGATGTTAGGTAATTATGTAACTAAGAATCACACTTACTCTTTGGTCTTTTTTTTTAAATGTATTTATTCTCTTGAATGATGTTGAGTGATGTTTTACTGATGTCAGTAAAACAGAGGGTCAACAGTATCAGCTCATGTTATAGGCCAATGTGTATATTGATTGGGCCCCAGATGGGAAATCTTTGTGATAGTATGTGATACAATAAAAGTAAACTTTTCTAAATGAACACGGCAAATACTTGTGGCATTTGCCTTGTTCTCCTCCCATTTTAGTACTGTACTATGGTAGTTTTGTAGATATTAGGGTCTCTGGGTAGTGATGAACCAAACCACCACAAAACCACCTATTTCTTAGGATATCATATGTACTGAATATCTGGAACAATCTGGAGAAGCTGCCTGATTTAAAGTACACTGTTAGAGGGAATGGTTTCATGCAGGCTAAAGAAAAGACTTCATAGCTCTAAAAAATGTTCAGTATTTAACATTTTCTGCAAATGCCATTTTAAAGACTCCTAAGGATACTTCACAAAAGAATCTATTGATTTTGAATAGACCACTTATGGTTAAGGGATTTGTTGTCAAATACGCAATTATTGAACATAAACACAGCAGGTTTTTTCATATTTCACTGACAACAATTCTGCATTTAAAATAAACCTGTTACAGCAAACCAGATTACAATAAACAACACAAAACTTTTAATTATGGGAACTAGCAATTCAGCAAGGGGGTTTTAAATGCTTTTAGATGCTTCAAACAGCAATACATAGTCTCACTGACTCCTGTGAGTGGTGTCAAAGCTAATGCATCAATGAAGTGTCAACACAATAAATTAACGGCACCAATTTTTTTAACACTGTTACCACATTTTTCTAGCTTGACTCTTCTAACCATCTGTATTTCCAGCCCCAATGTTTTCACACATTATTGTCCCCACCAGTCTAGCCCTATCATTTAAAAACAGCTTTTCAATAACAAGTTCCGTTATTGACTCTCTTGACAAAAGTTCCAGCTACCGCAGTGAGGTGAATTTGTTTATCACTGAAGTGCATCAAGTCTGAAGTATCATTTACAAACAAAACACATCAGCAGTGTGAGTAATTCAGCGGACTGCACTGGCTGCAGCTCACAGGACAGCTATTGATAAATCAGCAACCTGCAAACTAACAAAAGCAATTGCAAAATTGCAAAACAGAGAAGTTGGAACATGCAGCCACTGTTGCTCTCTCTGGATGTTGGGACCGCGTTCACCCTGCGTTCATGTCATTTTCTGATTTTACTTGGAGCAGTGAGTAAAGGCACTGTAAGTGACGTAAAAGCATTTGTCAAGTTGTTGCCATTTTGTCCTGTGTTATTTCGCAATTGAATTCTTTCTGTCAGCGCCACCTATTAGTGATCTCCCATACCACCAGTCAGTGAGCCCCTCTAAAATATAAAGGGGTGGAATGAGTTAATTTGGCTATTGAGAAATGGAATTTAAATGTGACACATCATAATCTATCTATAAGCTTTAGACTCAATGCTCTTTTACTCTCTGCTGAATTAAATAACCTTTATTTTAAGGGTATTGTGCATTATTTTCCAGAAGGCACAATAATACGTTTCAGCACAACCTTTTGAGAGGGGTTCCATCCTGAAAAAAAGGGTTCCAAAAAGGAATCTGTAAATGGCAGTGTAAAAGGAGTGCTGTAAATGGCATTTAAAGTTCCTGTATAGACGTTGTATTGAACCTTAGATGCTATATGGAACTGTTTGATACAGATCTGGCCTTTTATTGTGTGAATTGTGTGATATCAAAGGATGACATTTAGTCTCAATTACATCTGTCATGAGCCCTGCAATGAAATGTGGACACAAGGCAATTTTGGCCAGTGCGACCACAGAATAGAACCTAATTGGTTTCAGGAAACTGTCATGGGCAGAAGGATGTTGAAGTGACGGCAGCGTAGCTGGGACCCGTTCATCAATTTTGTGTCGCATCTCGGCAGTTATGAGACCCAGCAGAATAAAACGACGGACTTGTGTTTGAAATGCCCTTTTGTCTCTCTGAAGATTGGCAGCTTAAGCCACCTTAATGGAGCTGAGAGTATTGCTTGGAAATTAAAGCTAGCTGACTTTAAACCCAATCACAACCAGTCTTATAGGAAAGGGTCACTAAAGGTTCAGGAGGGCACAGTTCTTTATTGCAGCAGTATAATTCTTTACTATTCTGCAGTCCTTGCCTTGGTTTTCAAAAGCTGCTGTTCACAGCCAGAAGTGGAGCTGGAGAAAGCAGACACTTCAGTCTTCTTTCCTTTTTTTATTTTCTTAAAAAAATAGAACAGTTTAATTAGTTATTATTCATGACAACATCATGTGTGATGGTGATGATGGTGATACAACAACTTATGACACTTATATTGGGTGGGATGAGAGCTTGATCAATATAACAATTCTGTGGATCATACTGATACTAGTCTTAGTGGCTAATAAATCTGCAACCCCATTTCCAGTTGGAAATAAAATATGTAAATAAAAATATGTAAATAAAAATATGCAAATTATGTAAACCATATTTTTAAAGAAAAATACTACAAAGACAACATATCAAATGTTGAAACTGAGAAATTTTATTGTTTTTTGAAAAATATTTGCCCATCAGTTCGGGGTCTCTTTTGTCATATTTTTCATTTCGTAATGCACCAAATGTTTTCAGTGGTGACAGGTCTGGACTGCAGGCAGGTCAGTTTAGCATCCAAACTATGTTAATATGGAGCAATGCTGCTGTAATACATGCAGAATGTAGTTTGACATTGTCTTGCTGAAATAAGCAAGGCTTTCCCTGAAAAAGAAGTTGTCTAGATGGCGGTATATGTTGCCAAAACATGTATATATTGTTCAGCATTAATGGTGTCTTCACAGATGTGCCAGTCACCCCTGTCATGTGCACTAATGCAGCCCTATACCATCATGAATACTGGCTTTTGAACTGTGCACTGATAACAAGCTGAGTCTTTAGACCGGAGGACACAGTGTCCATGATTTCCAAAAAGAATTTCAAATGTTGATTTGTCGGACCACAGGCACTTCTCCACTTCCCCAGTCCATTTTAAATGAGCTTGGGTCCAGATAAGGTGGCAACATTCCTGGTTCCTGTTTATATACGCTTTCTTCTTTGCGTTTAAGAGTTTTAACTTGCATTTGTGGATGCAGTGACAAACTGTTTTCACAGACAGTGGTTTTCAGATGTGTTCCTGAGCCCATGCAGTGATTTCCACTAGAGAACCATGTCTGTTTTTAATGCAGTGCCAACTGTTTTTTGGCCTTGTCCCTTGCATACAGAGATTTCTCCAGATTCTCTGAATCTTTTAATGATGTTATGTACTGTAGATTATGAAAAGCAAAAGTTCTTTGCCGTTTTATGTTGAGAAACATTATTCTTGAACTTTTGCACTATTTGTTTGTGCAGTCTTTCACAGAGTGGTGAACCCCTCCCCATCTTTACTTCTGAAAGACTCACCCTCTCTGGGATGCTTTTTTATACCCAATCTTGGTACTGACCTGTTGCCAATCAACCACCAGGTGTTTTTTTTAGCATTACACAACTTTACGAGCCTTTTGTTGCCTCCGCCCCAACTTTTTTGGAACGTGTTGTTGGCATCACATTCAAAATAGGCATATATTTTTCAAAGAACAATAAAATTTCTCAGTTTCAACATTTAATATATTGTCTTTGTACTATTGTCAATGACATATAGAGTTTAAATGATTTGCACATCTTTGCATTTTGTTTTTATTTACATTCCGCACAGAGTCCCAACTTTTCTGGAAATGGGGCTATAATAATTGATATCAACTGTCAACTTTACAGTCAAATCCAGAACTTATTTACACCGTCCTCCCCCCCAAGAAACTGGGCAAAAACATATGTAAAATAAACAATACATATTTACAGAATACAGATTTAAATGTTTCTCAAAAAACATACTACAAATCTAACAGAAGTCCTACAAGAATGTTGTTTTATTTTAAGAATCTTGCCAAAAATATGAAGCATAATAATATTTAAAGGATTATTGTAAATAAAGAAACTTACTGGAACTTGGCTGTCCCCCATGACCATTTCCTGTTTTCCTGCGGTATAAATACGAGATTACATGCATGTAAAATCCCTTTGTCATACATCACAATGGGTAAAACCAAAGACCTGTCAAAGATGAGACAGAAGGTTGTGGACCTACACAGATTAAAAATTGTTTTAAAAAAATAGTCAATTGAAATTACTATTAAGCCTAATTAGGGCTAGAATGAAAACATTTGAAAAACATAGAAGAGTAAATTTGCCCAGAGAAGGATGCATGAGCCAACTGCTCCCACATGCAGTGAGGAGGATGGTAAGAGAGGTAAAGAGGAGCTCAAAGATCTCAGCTTCACAACTGCATAGTTCATTTGAATCTTGGGGTTTTCAGTTTTCAGAATCCACTCTCATATGCCACCTCCATAACCAGAAGCTTTTTGGAAGTGTTTCACAAAAGAAGCCTTGTGAAAATCGATGGCATAATGAATTCCAGTAAATATCAGAAATTCTTTGCCCAAAGTCTGTCTGCATCTGCCAGAAGGCTGAAACTTGACCGTAGGTGGACCTTTCAGCAAGATAATGACCCCAAAAACACATCAAAGTCCACACAGAAATGGTTGTGGGAACATAAAATCAACATTTTGCAATGACCCTTTCAGTCTCCAGATCTGAAACCAGTTAAAAAAACAGATTTGTGTTGAGGAGGGTGCTCCAAAAGCAAAGACTCAAGAATATCAAGGAGCTAGAAATGTTCTACATGGAAAAGTGGTCCAAGATCCCAGAACAGTTGTTCTCCAACCTTGTTAAGCATTAAAAAATATGGCTTAGTACTGATATTCCCTCCTGGGAAGGCTTGAGTAAATATTAAAAATGGGGGTGCCAATATTTTGGAAGCTGGGTTTTTTTAGTCCAAAACATGGTGTAAAAATAACATTATGCACCCATTAGTTTAGGAACAAACGATCACTCATTGCATGTGCTGTTTATGTAATACAGTGAGTAAAGCTTTTCATTTTTAATAAAGCTGCCAGTAATTCTGACTGTAAAATTATTATATTCCAAAAGTTCTAGTTGAACAGTGATTTACTGGATCATATGATTGTCAGATATCAAGGGTCACACTTCTTAAACTCAACACTTAAAACACCTGAAAGATACTTATTATGTTATTATTAAATTATGTGTTGTAGGTCTGGGGGTCAGAGCTACCCATAATTCTTTGCTCCTTTTTTTAATCATAGGTTGTATTTGGATTTTACATGTTTTTGTCTTTCTGGGATTTAATGTTCAAATTGTACAGTCTGCATTGCTGTACTGTACTTAAACAGAGGGTCTTTGCCTTGGTTTTTAAAAGCTGCCTTTCACAGTGCTAAATGGAGCTGAAGAAAGCAAAGGATCAACCATTGGACAAGAATCCTTTTTGCGGTTGAGGTTAGAGAAAGGTCCAGGGATGTTTAGTGCTATTCCCTGGTGCGCTGGCTTTCTATACACATTCAGCCATCACCTGTCAAACGCACATGGTCACATACTCATGTGCGCATACTCTGCTTCCTGGCCTTTTTCCTAGGCCGTGGCTCAGGTGGTTACTTTTACATAAAGCTAAAAAAAAGTGGAGGGGGCCAAAGTTTCTCTCTCTCCAGTAATTCAGAACAAGTGAACATGAAGGGAAGTAGAGGTGGAACGACCAGTCTGTTTTCCGGATGCATTTCGTTTCAACTGAATTGCTCAGGTTACTTGCTGTAGGAGCAGTGAGGGCAGACTATAATCTATTTTTAAGCAGCTCATGAGCAGCTGTTATTTTTCTTCTCCCTTAAGCATTTATTTATTTGTCTGATGCAGAGGCAACATAGCAGCTATTTCTGCATTCAGTGGCAGAAATAGATTGTCTCTTCTAATAGGATTTTTCAGTGCTGTTGAAGTAAATAATTCAATTTTGTTGTGGTTTTCATTTTCAGTCAAAATAAGTTATTCATTTTTCAGTGTCAGATAAAAAGCAGGAAACATTTATTTACCAGAAAACAAGTGTAATATCATGTCTATCAGTATTTAATTTGTCCACTGTTTACTTGTTTGCACTCTACTGCCACTTTAAAACTTAGAAGAACAAGTACTAAATATATCTTCAGATTTCTTAAAATAAATTGAAAGAAAGTCACCCAAAATGATTGGAAGCTGTTATAAAAGCAAAGGGTGGCCACAAATATCTGATATTATATTTAGTTACCAAGGCTTCTGTGTAATTTTCTGTTGAATATATGCTTGTGCTTATTTCTGGGCCTGAAAAATTAATAACTTACACTTAACAACCGTTTTGACTTGAAATCAAACAAATTAAAGTTCTCTGATTTTTACACAGTACTGTACTTCACACTTCAGTTGAGGTTTATTTTAACTCTGATGAAACAAATCAGTAATAAGCCCTCAGCGATTTGAAGTTCATTCTGAATGTGTGTGCACGCTTGCTCAGAAGCAATCACAGTGCATAATGTTCTTTATAAAGTGATATAAAACAGAGTTAAAGTGTACGTCTCTGGTGTGACGCCCACATAAGATCAGGTTAAACAAGAGAACTTTTTCTATATCGTTCTGTTTACTGTTCTGTAATAGTGCGCTTATGGGATTGTAGCCCATGCCGTTCCCAATACGACTGTATGGACAGGGAGATCTGATCCTTTCATATGGATTCTAGGCCTTCAATAAAACGAGACATGCTCTCCAAAGTGAATGCTGTAGCATGTCTTCAGAGAACGAGGAGTGTTTCTTGTCTCCTGTAGTTCAGCATACTTCACAGAAGAAAGTTACCACGGATGAAAAGATGGAAACACTTTGTGCAAACAGGACGGCCCTAGATGGATATTCTGTGAACTAGAAAAGAAGATAAAACCCTGATCCCTGGTAAAAATCTCACTTGGAGTTAGACAGGCCTGTTTTGTTTTCCTCTTGCTTTCCAATCAGGCCCAGCAGAGAAGTCATCTCTGGGAAGAAAGATTGCACCGATGCTCCAATGTTAAGACATAGAGCCAGTGTGATAGGCCTTCCTTTCCTTTATCTCCAAGCTGAGCTGCTCTCCATCACACAGCCTAATGATGCCTCTCTCTTTCACAACAATAACAGCAAAAGTACTTCACCAGTGCTGGTGATGTCTTTGGCCCCATGACTCTGCAAGCATTTGACAGGCTGTGATAGATGGAGATGGTGAGGTTGTTGTCTCTCAGAGAAGAGAGTAGTGGGCAGTGGGATGGCTCTAGCGTGGCAGGGGCTATACATACCATAGCAATAAAATGAGAGCTGTTTTTTTCAAGAGAAAAGCTCTCCAGTGTGCCAAGCAGGTTGGTAAGATGGAGACCTACGGTCCTGTGGAAAAGTCATAAATTCATTTTTTCAGGTAATATAAGGAGATTAGATAAGATAATCGACAAAAACTGGAGTTCAAAAAATGATTAAAAGTTATAGAGAAAATGGAACTCCTGTCAGCTGTGCCTGAGGACCTGGAGGACCTCCCCAACTGTCACCATCAGATAAACACTACATAGAGCTTTCATCTTTGAGAGAGAGGAGAAAATTAAGCTCCACTCTTGCTTCAGATCTGAAAAAACCTACAGTTGTTTCTGACTATCCTTCCACTGTAAGATGACGTTATGTTTCTGAAAGGATGTGTAGCTGTCAAGAAGTTATTACAGAAAAAAGAAAATTTGCAAATTAAGCAAAGAAGCTGCTGCTGTTTTTAGAACAATGGACTGACCACCCCAGAGTTCAGACCTCAACATCACTGAATGTGTTTGGGGTTCTTCTTGTGAGAAAAATAACATGCAACTAACTTCTAGGACTTAACTTTAGAGGTGTGGAAAAATATCCCTGCACATTTCTTTGAAAAACTGAAATCTCCTGAAAAGAATGGAAGTCAAAAGGTGGACACAGTAAATACCAGAAAAAGAAAAAAATATATATTTAGCTGGTAAAGCTTCTTTATAGTTTTCTATTTCACTTTTTTCCTAACACTGAGAAAACAAATAACTCGCACTTAACAGCCGTTTTGTCTGGAAAGGACGGTCCCTCACTTTTGCACGGCCCTATAGATAGGGCTTAATTTGTGCCAGAACAAGATAGGATCTTGCACTTCTTATGGTGGATCTCACACCTCTTTCACTTATGAAATAAATGTATGCAATGCAGTGTTCCATTTTCATTTTCTACAAACCAGTGTTATGCTCTGCGTACTGGAGAGCTTCTCTTTGATTGACCAGCTCCTAGCTGTATTCAATTTTATTGTTATGGTATGGGCTCTACACCCACTCACTCTACTTTTGCAATTAAAAGCCTCACTTGGATGTCATAGAGACTTCAGTTAACAATCCTTTCTCCCTCCTCCCCTCAGAAAATTACAGACCGAATTACCTACTATTATTCACAAAATCATGGTCTGATAATTGTGTCCCTGTCTGGATACAAATGTCTGGAAGGCGCACTTGTGTCATGTTGGAAAAACAGTTTTTTGACCGCTGCTACTCGCCGTATTTAATCTTCTAGGGCGTGTGTCCATATTAAACATTTGCCAAGTTGTGAAATGGTAGATTCTTTGGAGCTCTTTCAACTGTTTACTTGATCTGGGTAGTAGAGCTTTGTCTCCATCCTCTCTACCCTGGGAGAGCACTAGCTGGACGAGAAATGAAAAAAGAATGTCTATCAGAGAAGCGAGTTCTCACAGGCTGATTTGAAGGGTGATTATACTAGCAACTACACGTATAGAGCACTTTATATTCTCACACAATACCATCCAAGCATTGCTTTATATGCACCATACCATCAACTTTCCACATGAATAGAGTGTAATCATATAACCACTGCTGACACACGTCCAGGAGGCATAAACAGACGTCACCCTGATAACTAATCAGATCTGAATAGGGCTATTTCTTTATTCATAGTTCTCTTAACTCATGTTGTTATTGTTTTGCTATCTGGCGTTGACCCATGAATCATGTGTTCCCCTCAGGAATCTTGATTTTTGTCATTCCTCATGATCTAAGTGAGTTTTTCCCTGCTGCTGTCACCTTTGGCGTGCTCATTAGAGGCTTGGATCCAGATTTCTATAGGGCTACTTTATGGCAGCTGTTGACCGTGTACTAAACAAGTACATTTTGAATTTGGACTTGCTATATCCCAATAGCAAAGTGTAGCAGATTTAAATGAAAGGCATGTAGCTATAAGATATTCAGTTAAATCACATGTACATGTCACGTCACTCTTCTTTTTAAGTACCTAGTATTTGAGTGTACACAACAACCTTTTGGAGTAAATGTAGAAAAGACAAGTACATTTGTTTGATTATTTTACATGCTGAAGACAGAAGTCAAGCTACTGACTCATAGCATCTGTTGATGAACTGCTTGTGCTTTAGCAGGAACACAATTTGCAAAGAAGCTGTTGAATTTCTCTGAAGAGCCCATCTAACATGTGCTTTGGGAACCCACATGACAAAATGTTTGATGCGTAAGAACCTGTTTAACACATTTGTTAATCCTAAGATCCAGCATTATCCGGAAACCTCCCACTGGACTGCATACCTAAATCACCTTTAATACACACTCTTTTTATGTGTTCGGAGACGCCTCTCTCCCTCCTCCAATCAGTCTACCAGATCTGTCACTACTCAGTGATCCACAACTTTGTAATTTGCAGATTAAAGGAGAATTCCAAATCAAAATCGCTGCATAATTAAATCATTAAGATGTAATAAAGTTCAATCAGAGTAGTTTGATGTGAAATTCTTCGTTCTACTGAAACTTGCAGAATTCAAATTTGTTCCAAGCGGTGATGATGGAAACAGATGTCCAAAGTGTTTAGTGCCTTTTAAAGGTACATGACAGGAAGCTATTACATGAAATTATGAATACATTGCCAGATTAGTGAGACACCTTTTTTTCCATAATGGAGTGGTGCATACAAGGTGTTGTAAGACACAATGGTCCTCAAAACTTATTTGTTTGGATTTATTGCACACCATGAAAATGTTTGCCTGCGAATACTAAGATTCTGAGTTTAATTCCCTGTCTAGGATAACGTTCGCAAAATGAATCTATGCAAATCTTTGTGGATGTATGTTTTAGAGGTCCCTCATCTATAATCACTACAAATGAAGGCCTTTCTGAGTAATCTTACTGCCCACTGTATGTCTTCTGTGTCCTAAAGCTGGCACACAAGGCCTCGTTGTGCTTAGACCCCGCAGATTGTGACTTACGACCTTGTTTTGCTCTCCGGTGTCAATCAGAGAAGGATGAGTCTTGGTTGTTTTTGTTTTCCTTGCCACTGTCACTCTTGGCTTGCGCGTTAGAGGCTTGGTCCTAGATTTCTATGAAACTGCTTTGGCAACGTCTCTCAACATTTTACCTTTATTAACATAACAAATAAAAGCTTAGAAGACATTTGTAGGTTCACTGGTCATTTTGAATAGAAAATAATGGCTACATTGGTGTTGTATACATTGTGGTTCCTATCACCACCACTGTAAAGAAAATCTTAAATAGTGTACAATTAGTCTACAATTAACTATTTCACATCGAACTGCTCTGAATTACTTTGTTTATATCTCAAACATTTGAATATGCAGATATATTGGTAAATCATTGGAATTCCCCTTTAAACACTGAACATGAGAACCAGAGGATGGGTAGTTGCATGACAGAGGGAATTGTGCATCGATAGGCCCTAGTGACTGAACAGCCAGCTCAGGAGGGTTATAGGAAAGAGGGTGACAGCAGTTGATCATTTTGTCATTGGATTCACTGCTAGTGGGATGAGTTTTTTTTTTCAAAGGTGTAAAGTGTAAAGACCATTGTAGAAGTAAAACATTAGTATCATTGTGAACACTGTAACAATAGGACATTCCAGCCTAAAACTAGCATTCTGTTATATTATTTGCTGTGTTATGCAGTATTCTACAGCACAGAGTTCCCTCAGCCTCGTTGATTTGACAAAATTCAGGATTTTGTAAGTTTTGTGTTTTCCTTCATCAGTGTTCTGTTCCTACAATACCTAGCATGCATTACACAAATATATCATACAAACATTGTAAAATTCCCTTATGACAATAAAGAAATCCTGACTGCTAGCATAGCGACTGATGTAGGGGTTAATAAATATAGTTGTGATATTCAGCAATAATGTTAGGTGTCTGCATTAACCAGTGCTTGTAGTTTTTCAAAAGTGTTTCCCATCTTCAAAATACATCCTCAGAAGGGGCTTTACTAGTACTCAAATCAGGAAATCTCACTCTAGAAATTACTGGGGCATGTGAGTCGGCATGGTTACAGCATATGGTTGCATTTTCTATTTTGTCCGAAGTCTCCCTTTGGGGGATCTCTGCGTCGAGATGATTGTGAAAAAGTGCCCCGATCAGTAGATCGGACACTTCAAATCAGTAAAATGGACACTGAAAATCAGTAGATCAGATATTACCCATGAAAAATGGGCATAAAGCAGAGCCGTCTGTTTCTCTCTGCTCCATTTCCAGCTCTTTTCTTTTTGATGGAAAGAGTCTGATTTCGTCTCCCTCTGGAACCTCTCATTCCCCAATTGGAGTTTACTACCGTGTCTTCTTAAGCGTATCAGATCTCATCTGTTCTGTCAGTTTTTCTCTCTGCTCTCTCACTCTCCCACTCCAGTTGCTGCTGTGCTGACTCTCTGACAGCACTCAGTGTTGAATACTTCAGTTATACCAAAGTTGCACTTTTCACAGGAAAAAAAAGATCTTCTGAAGGGCTTGAGTAGTAAAGGACGGGCAGTTAAGTCCATTTTTCAAACAAGTCTCACATTTCTGATGCAGAAGAAGAAAGCTGTTTAGACCAGGCATGTTTGCATGTGGATTTTAGCTCTGTTGAGTTATAAAATCTGTTTAAGAATTGATTCTATTCCTGAGAAAATTACCATTGATATTGGAGACTTTGGAGAAAAAGATATATGCAGAATACAAACACATTCACACTCAAGTACTATCACAAACAAGCCTACCCACCCGAGCATGCAGCAAATCACACCTGCTTGCTCACACACACTCGAGTGCTGAAATGAACAGATAAGAGGAGTGCAGAGAAGCCAATCAGGAGAAGGTTCTGTTACCTTCCTATCATCCTCCACATCCTCTACTCTCAGCAGCAGCCCTACTCTTCACTCTCTTAAACGCTGGGTTAAAATTTCACTTCAGTACCCACACAGACACACAGAATGACAGAATGGTGCTAAATCGAATGCCTTTGTGCTTTGATATTTTATTCATATTATTTACATGCGTGAAGATATCCCAAGTTTTTGACCTTTTTGAGCATTTTGACCTGTAATGCTTAAGGTGTCCCAGGTCAAATCCATTAAATTTGCTCTGCACTACACTTCCTCAGTGGTTCTTGGCTTGCTTCTAGCACTTTTACACCTTTAGTTGGTGTAGAACATTTCCCATATGTGGAGGTTCTGTAAATGGGAATTCAGCATAGCTACTGATGTAGAGGCTGAATACAGTTGTGATAGTCAGCTTCTGAGCAGTAATATTAGCATGTATAATCTTTTAGAAGATCCTACCAGCTTCAAGATTTGGAGGAATTTTCCTAGTATTCAAATAAATGGGAATTCCACTGATTTTTCAAAAGTACTACGTTATTCAGTAGTTATAATAAACAATATCATTCAGAGTGGTTTGATGTGAAATGATGCACTGTAGAGAAATTCAGATTTCTTTACAGTGGTGGTGATAGGTCTACAACACAAATAAAGCCATTTTATTTACTATTAAAAAGAACCAGCCTATGCGTGTTATGTGAGTTTTCTATGCAATTTTGATTATTTTGATTACTTTGTTAGTGCTTTTTGTTAGAATAAGTGAGAGCACTGCGATTTAAACCCTGGAGCATACCAGTAAGCAGTCTGCTTTAAAATGAACTCTTAATGTGGTTTATTTTGAATTATGAACGCAAAACACAGCAAAGACAGAATGAACCATAGTCTCCTCCACATACCTTCTTTGGTATGTTCAACAGATACATTTCTGATGCTGTTTTCACATGTCAATGTGCGTTAGAGAATCTCTCTATGACCTCTGTACTGGAAATTATGACTTTGTTCAAAGACATGTTCAAATTAGACATGTTCAAATTAGACATGTTCAAAGCATTATAACGTACTCTGTGTAAAGAAGGGGAAAGTCAAAGGAAAATGCGTGTTAAAACAATAGAGTTCAAAAATGATTCAAAGATATGGAAAAAATTACGACCTAACAACTGTGCGAGATCTGGCAAACTAACACAGATGTTACCAGCTTGTTAAGCTTTCATCTTTGAGAGAGAGAAGAAAATCAAGCACCCCTCTCCACTCAGATCTGGGAAAATCCACAGGTGTTTCTGTCCATCCTTCCACTGTGAGAAGACAACTCAACATTATGAGTCTGCAAGGATGCGTAGCTGTCAAGGTGCTGTTACTGAGAAAAGGGAACAGATAAAAAGAAAGAAGTATGCACTAGAACTGTGCACTTAAACTGGACATCTGAGATGTGGAATAAGATTTTATGAGTAATTATTATGTAATTGAGATTACTTGGAATGGGTATGGAATGGCCTCTGACAGCTGATTGCTTTAGAATACTCTGCAAACACAGTTACGTTGTGACAACCCATTGTTTTGGTGCCTGCAACGTTGTCACAATGTTTAAATGTAATTCCTCAGAAAGTTGTGACAACGTTATCTGACAGCATTGTGAGAACATAGTGGCAACGTTGTCAGTATGTTGTCACGACCTCCTAGAATCATCATAGGTTCCATTATGTTGTGCATGGAACTCCATTTTCGCGAAGTTACCAACAAGTAGTCATAACACAAACGTTACTGAATAATGACCTTGTTCAGACAACGTAAACAGCACCACCTTTTGACAATGTTGTATGCAACATTGTAAGACAGTAGGCAATGTTGTGACAATGTTGTGTGTTTGCTGGGTATCACAAGGCATACATAAAACAAGTGCAGCATTCTTCAGAAAGTATGTTGGCTATTATCCCAGTTATTTTTGCCAAATGTACATGCTAAAATTTGTTTCAGTTGTGATTTTTTTGTTCATATGACTTTTGTTGGTATCTTTTGGTTCAGTGTCAAATAGATTGGTGTAAATGAACCAGAATTAAAATGCAGTAATGGATCAATTTTTGCTTTGGCCCAGACCAAGGGAACTGAACTACAAATATAGAAGCAACCTAAGTGAATATATATCTCCTTTCAGACTACTCATGCTGTTCTACAGAACTACTTAACATAAATCCATTCAAGCCTATAAGAATCAGCACCCTGCTGCTCCGTTAGCTGTACCCAAAGTTCATTAGCTTAGTGCTTGAGTTTCTCGCTGACAGGCTCTGATAAAGACTCATGCTTGTGTTCCAGCGAATTAGGCCAGGCAGCCGATTTGTCAGCCTGGCTGACAATGAGCGAGCAATGCAATTACCCAGCATTATGAAAATTCAGCCTTGAGAAGAAATAAAAGAAGCCAGACATATAGGAACCGCCACTGCAGAAGTTCAAAAGGAGGTGCACCAAAGGCCAGACAGAAACTTTCTTGTAAATTGGTAATAGAACTAAATGAGATTTTTATGTTTGATGAACTTTTCCCAGGTGGGAGCTCTGGTTAACTGAATAACTAACCACCTCTGTTTCCTTCTTTCCTTTCTCTTTCCCACTGTCTTTCTTTTTCCCTCTCTCTCTTTCTCGCTTTGTTTTCCTCTCTGTTGTTTTCTTCTCCTCCCTGTTTCCTCCAGCTTTGCTGCTCCTGTATGATGTCACCAACAAAGCTTCTTTTGACAACATTCGGGTAAGAGCGTCACTGCATGCTTTTATTCACTCGGATAATAGCTTGCAAAATAGCCCATCATTAATGTGGTACCATTACTGCTATGCACTGTTAAAGGTGTCTGTCCAACAGAGCCTTTGATATTGTATGCACTTTTGTATATATATAGTATAGTTATTTTTTCTTTTCATTGTGGAGAGCAAATATATCCATGTGTCCAGGTTTTTAGTCTTTCAGAGAATGAGAGCGGTGGGGTTGGGGGGGTTTCAATCTGCTAGTTTAGCTCAGGCCCTTGGGGTGCTATTATAGACCTGTTCTCCCCAGCTGTCTGTCTCTGTGGTGCCGCTGCTGGAGGAGCTGTCAGTCCTCGAGGTGGACTTGCATACTTCAGCTCAAAGGTGCAGGCAGTTCACTGAAAGACACTAAATATCAAACTTACACACACACAGGCGCTTTAAGGAATACCTCACCCCCAGAATACAAGAGAATGATGAACATGCCAGCTCTGAAATATCAGGTCTGTCATGCTCCTGGAAAACAGCTTGGCTGAACGTTCAACCATATTTAATTTCCCAGTCTGATGGGATAGCATAAGGCCTAATGACTTCAATTTAGCCATTTTCTAAAAGCCATTCTGATGGAAAGCGCATTAAAACTAAATGCATTTTTACGAAGTTCAGTGGCATTAATGGAGTTACAAATGACTTCTCAGCGAGAGTAAGTTGATATGTATTTCTAAAACTCAAGGGAGCTGTAATATTAGTATGTAGTTTGTATGGTAAGCCTGTGCAAACACTGTAGAAAGGAAGACATGACCATGCATATTGTTGAATACAAATTGTAGTAGTGTATACAGGAACAGTTACATGTAACAAAATGTGTTGTGCATATTAACTCACTTGTAATTTTTTTTTTAGCATTTTTAGCAATGATACTGCAATGTTTGTCTAGGTTAGTGGTCAATGAGTGGTGGTCATGCATGCGGGATCAGGTTTAGAAAACATATTTCTTAACCTTAAGTACATTATTTTAAATTAGCAATGCTTTTGGAACCCACAATTTCAACTGGTCAGGGAAAGGTAATACACCCGAAGCTTGAGGGTGAATCTTTGCCATCAGCAAGAGAGCAATCTCTACATTTGTCTTTTTAGTTCTACTAGCTTTAAGCAATATTAATATAAATAAGTAGAGTGCCACTTTTTTTTCTCAGCAAGCGCATGTCGTTATGTAATTCTAAAGGTGTGATCATGACAAGGTTTAGCATTAGCTATAAAGCAATCTCAGTTAATATTATTAGTTATACTAGCTGTAACTGATATTTTATAAAGTTGAATTGAACCCACTGAATCTGACATTTACAGTCCTGATTTGGTTCTCTTTTATATGTGGTATTGAAATACACATCCTATATGTGGCAATGTGATCTAAGACTGAATAGTCAGATTTGAATTCATTCTAATTTATGCTAATCCAACTCAATCTTGATCATAGTTTTGTGGACACAGGAACAGACACCTGACAGCAGCATCATTAAAATGCCTGTTGTTAAGGTTATGAGTGTAACACGCTCAAGTAGTGTGAACAGATCAGGGACACAGCGTTGTCTAACAAGAGAATTCAAACTAAAACGTATTCAAAATCAGGTGTACTTCACATATATTAAAAAAGGCACCAAGGAGCCTCACATAGACCAAATATCTTTACCGCTATGCATTGCGGTTTTGCCACTGAGTTTGCAGCTCTTGCATTCAGAAACTGAGCTTCCTTTCTCTGCTTAATCAGCTTTCACAATTAAAACAAGCACAGAAGTGCACATTTTTTTACTCTGTGTAAACTTTGTTCGACATGGTCTTTTTAGTGTCTGCTGTTTGTCCTTCAAATTTAAAGTAGCAGTCTGCACAGCACATTTTAATGTAGCGTGAAGTCTATTGATTCCATTGAGTGTATTGATGTAGAGGACAGCTGTGTTTTGTTGGATGAGCGTGCTGAGTGGATCAGTTTTCTTTTACGCATGCAGGTCAGTTCTTGAGCGTACAGGTCACATTAAAAAGATAATTAAAAAGGATACTTTAGTTTGGATTTGAGATGATTTTACCCGCAGCCAGACTGTAGCCTAAGTTCAGCAATTATGTCTAAAAAAACTCTTGGCAGACAATAAATATGATCTTAGATAAAACTAAGAGATTATGGGCTATTAAAGACAATATCAATTAATCATAAGAAGCCCTTTTGTGCATGCAGATCAGTTCTGGAGTGAGAACTCTTCAGCCTGTTGGGAGAAATAAGTCACATTAAAAATTAAATGTGAATGAAAACAAAACCAAAAAAAAAACAGATTTGAACAGTAAATTGGGTTTGGGACACTTTCACCTGCAGTCCACATATAGCCTAAGTTTAACAGTTATGTCTGAAAACTCTTGGAAGACCTTTGCAAACATTCAAAATATGACCTTGGATAAAAGTAATAGATTTATAGGCTATAAAAGACAAAATCAATTAACAATAAAAAGCCTTTGCCCATCCAATGAGGACTAGGTTGTGCCCGCTATAAAATATTGTGTGGACCGCTGATCTAGATTAATGCTTTTCTGGTCCAGAATGGAAAGGAAGATTGAAAGTCCAGATGCTATCAACACAGGAGAGCTACCCTTTCCATACAATCTGTCAAAAAGACAAAGGTGTGGGAATAAAATGGTGATAAAGTGTTGCATGTTTCCTTATTCTTATTAATAGGGCCAGAAGCTAACCTGATTTGCTGGGTGAGTTAGGCTGTGTAGTGTAGGGATTTGAGGAATGAGGTTGAACCACAAGATAAATGCTTTTAATAGCAGTCCTGATGCAATAGCAGAGAAACGATTAACTAATTTCATGCCCACACCTGTAATATTGAACAGTCATTTGCTAATGTAGGACTCGATTTGTTGTCTATCTGCCACCCTTTTCCCCTAGCTAACAACCTACTCTTGTGTGCATGCATACACGCGAACGCACAGTGTATGGATCCTAACAGAGCTGACGAATGTGAAACAAATGACTCAGCCCAAACTAATCTGCGTTAGTAGCGGATGGGTAACCTGCTGTTGTGGCCAGCTAAAACATTTGTCAGAGATAACAGCATGAAAAATGAAGTTAATCAGCATAGCCTGACCACGCCAGCCACTGGCCCCCAACCGTTTTTCCACAGATAAAAACATTTGTCTCATCGGATTCCTGTCATGTCACATTCCCATGAGCCCAGTTGGCCCTCATTATAAAGTAAAGTGGCCTCTTTTGATGAGTGCACCCTAGTGGTGCGAAATAGATTTTGGTGCATTCTGAAGTCAGTGTGGAGGAGTGAAATTAATCAGAGCACAGCTGCTCATGCATCATCTTATTCTTGCTCTTCAGAGAGTACAACTTCCTCATTTACTAGGAGAGATTCGGTGCGTATGCCACCGGCAATGAAGCGCTCGACCCCCACAAATGAATATTTGATCAATCTTCAGTGTCTTTTCTTCTGTTCCTCTCTCATCAGAGCTCATATACTTTCCTATATTTAGCTCTATAGAAAAGCAGTTGCACACTAATTTGCCAGTATTCCTCCTTTCTAGTCCAACTACATGATGTAGTGTTTTCCCTGCCCATGCCCGTGCACTGATTCAGCTCAGCGGTCCAGACCATTCAGGTGTTTTGGAGAAGGGAAAATGCTAAACTGCAGAAGGGCTGTCACGATTGCTCAGTTGAACTCGATGGATTGATTAAAATTGATTGAAATTTACTTTCTTGCTGTAACAGCAATGATTAGTTGGCAGTTTGCATGATGATAATGCATATTTTACATTGTCTTGCTGATTCCTCTTATAATAAAAAACTGTCATGATGAACAGAAAACATGATCTAAATGACTTGGCTTGAGTTACTGTTGAGTTACAGTCGAGAAACTCTTGATCTCCTGGGATTTTCCCACACAACAGTCTCTAGATCTTACACAGAATAATAATTACAAAAATAAAAATGAAGGGCCGAACTTTTTAGTGCTGACTGGAATGTTTCAGTACCTCAAATCACTACTCTTTACAGTAGTGGTGGTCAGAAAAGCATCTCTGAAAACTCTTGGCTACAACATCTGAGGGGCACAAAGTGTTCCATTCCTATCACCCAAGAACAGGAATCTGAGGTTACATTGGGTGCAGGCTCACCGAAACTGGACAGTTGAGGAGTGGAAAAATGTTGTGTCAGATGAATTTCGGTTTCTGTTGTGACACTCGGATGTCAGAATTTGACGTAAACGGCATGGACCCAATGTGTCAGCAGTTCAGGCTGGTGGTGGTGGTGTAATGATGTGGGGAATTTTTCTTGGCACACACTGAAACCCCCAAATACCAGTCGAGCATCGTTTGCCACAGCCTGTCTGAGTATTGTTGCTGACCAAATTCAGGTCCGCAATTTAGCCATCTTCAACGTGCCTTGTCACAAAGCACAAGTCATCTCTGACTGATTCATGAAAATGACAATGACTGCAGTGACCTCCAAAGTCACCAGATCTGAATCCAATAGAGCACCTCTTAGTCATGGTAGAACACGGTATGAAGGCTTAGCTGATAAGTCTTCAGCAAAGACATGAGTCATGGCAACATGGACCGCAATATCTAAGGTTTGTTTCCAGCGCTTTGAACCTGTTTACACCTGGTCACTTCATGCATGTTGAGTAGGATTATATCTGGACAAGACTAAGCCACTAAAAAATGCAAGCGTAAACACACGCAAGACGGATTTGAAACAGATTCGATCACTCAGACCACTGTGTTAACACATCCGTCTCTCCAGAACAGATTCAACAACCAAAATCCCTCCCAGTACAACAAAAACCCCTCCCAGTATAACTGAAACTCCTCCACATGAAGTACGTCACTGGGTGCATGGTAATTGGTTGTTGTGTACTGTGCGGATTTGCATATTCCGTCCCTCACAGCAATCACATTTCAGTCCAACTAACTGGAGATGTAGAGTACAACTTTGGCTAAAATCTTATCAGGATACAACCCAGATACAAGTTACATGAAGTCACCACAGGCCAAAGAAGAATTCAGACTGTTCTGAGAGCAAAGGGGGGAATGGTATTACAGTGATGTTCCTGATAAAGTGGCCGGCGAGTATATATGCATTTTCTTTCGCCACTTAATATTATAATAAGTCTTTCCTTAAGAAGGTTTCATTATTTGTCTTTTCCCAACAAAGTGTACAGCTCAGTTGTTGAGATGTAAATAAAGTAATTCGTCATTCGAGTAGTTTCATATGAATTGCTCTGTTTTAGAAAAATGTCAGAATTTCTTCACAGTGGTGGTGATAGGAGCCAGATATCTTAAGCCCATTAAAGCTACCACACAGAATATCATTACACAAAATGGTTATGTATACACTGCCTAATGCCTGAGACTTTGCATTTTGCATTTTGGCCTAAAACTTTTTTTTTTTAATCTACTCATGGTGGAGAGGTAAATGTAAAATATTGTGAGGCAAAACAGTACCTAAAGAAAAAGAAAGTTTTTTTTACCATCATTAACATATAAAAACTGTAAAGAAAATCTGAGTTGGCAAGTTTCTCCACAGTGAACCATTTCACATCAGACCACTCTGAATGACTCAACCATTGGTGGAATTCCCTTTAAGTCTGGATGCTCAATTAGTCGTCAAAGTGATCTGTATATTCAACTATTTCTAATATATGTGATATTGACAGCTGAACTATGCAATAATAAGGATAATTCAGGACAGAGACCGAAGAATCCAGCTCAGAGATATACTGTGCATGGAGGTTTTAAATCATAGACAATATATGTACTGTCTCCAGGCATTCTATTCATTTAGTCATTAGTATCAGGGAGAGGCTAGAAGCTGAATGATAGTCATTGTGGGAGTCAGGGAACTGCTAGTGAGACAGATGAGGTGAGTGTCAGATGGCAGATTGTGTGCACGTAAGTGTGTGTGTCCGAGAAAGAGAGGCTTTTTCAGCATTGAGCAGTCTTGGAAATGCTGTCTTTCTATCCATATGGACTCATACAGCATGGGCAGCATTCTGATATCCAGCCACATGAAAGAGTTACAGTAAAGTTACAGTCTTTCTAGATTTCTTTTAATATAAAGTCCCCAAAGTTGTTGACTGTGGTTTTGATTTTCTACACAGTTACCCAAATAAGAGAATTCTGTTACTGGCACAGACGTAGACGTGGCTCTGCTTTCACCTGCCAGTATAACAATAGACTATATAATATAGATCTATAGCCTGTTTCAGTGTATTTGCAGCATTGATGCAGTTGGATATTTTGCCAGATGAGATTAATCTAGTGCATAAGCCTGAATGTAGCACAATTGGAATGGACACCTGCCCAGTTTTCACCCTGACTTTTACCTGTTGCGTTCAGATATTAGCTTGGAATGTAATTTATCCTATTTTTGCCAAGTTAGCTAGAATGACTTGTTTGACTTTGTAAGAATGCACAGTGAAGTGCAGCAAGGTTGCAGTGCTTCAGTGGAAGTTCGTTGAGGTTATGCATTATGTATGCAAAAATGAGACCTGCGTATGAACCCAGGAGGTCTTCACTCTTTGTACATGCGTTTATTTGTTATTCAAAAGGAAAATATTATACAGCTATGGAGGTATTTACCTTAAACAAATTCCTGTGAAGTCATTAGAATATTCAGTACTCATTAGAATAATAAAGGAATCAGGTTAAAGAGCAGATGCTTAACATATTGTTGCTGTCAGGACAAAACCTTAAATCTCCATTTTACATTATGTGAAAATTTCATAACGAGTCGATTCAGCGACCTCCAGTGCTGCTCTGCTTCTCCACAGCACTACACTCAACATTGCTGCTACAACATGAAATAAAATCCAGAGTGAAACTAAAGATAAGCCATATTAGGTGAAATGTGGCTTGAAATTTACACTGCGAAAGGCAGTCAATCTAGTCTTTGAGTAAAACAGACAAACACTAATCGTCTGTTACTGACGCTAATGTTACAAGTCCAGTAACGTCGTAAACTTTTTCAAATCGTAACTTAAGCTTAAAAAGAGCAAATTTGTGAAGAGCTAGTTTGCTGATACCAACCGGGATAATTTCATAAAATTATGTTTAAATTTTTACTCTATATGTGTAGAGTTAAAAATGAGCTTGAGCTCGGTGCTTATCTGTGCTTTTTTGCAACTCTTCTGCATGGTGCAGAGCTTCTTGTCCAGTGTTCAGAAGACCTCAGATCACTGCTTAGCAACCATTTCTGTCTGCTGTTACTTTGGTCAAGCTTTTAGTTCGCAGTGCACCAGCATTTTTTTCATGTCTGGTTATAAGAGGAGACTTTTATGAGTTTTCGGCTATTTCTATTGCAATTCACTTTGCCGCTGTTGTGGTTTTCCTAACAGCTGCTTCCATTTTGCAGTAGGTTTAATGTTTTTAACAATGGGATAAAATGGCTAATCTCTCTAAAAACTGGATATGATATAATCTCAGATGATGACAAAGTTGACTTGAAATGTAACTATTTTGAATGTTTTTGGGCCACCGAGCAACTGCTGTTTGTTTCATTTGATGCATTCAATCAGTTTGAAAAATGGTTGCTGAGTGTTGTGAGGTTTTGTTAAGTGTGAGAGTTCTCTGCTAGTACTAGCCATATATAATATGAATATAGTGTAATACAAAGACACAAGTCAATAGATCATTCATGTTTTCAACAATTATGTCAAGATAGTCTTGGATCTATGAAGATTTTGCTTGATCACGTCAGGTCTTGTGGACTTCAAATTCAAAATCTTTTCCTGATAAATTTGCTGCCGCTTTGCTGAACAGCAGTATATATTAGCACTGATTGGAGGGCTAAAGAAATTAGGCAGCGTTTGTAGTTGGTCAGTAATCATTGATAAGAAGTAGAGGCAATTGTGATTTGATTGCATAAGAAGCAGAGGCTATTCACGGGCCCCTGTTTAGATACCCTGCAGCCCCAGACGCTACGCCACTTTTAAATTAAAAGGGCTTGGATTTCAAACCCCATTCTGTACCTTCAGAATCACCACAAAAACATACTACAATGCAGAAAACATTCATGCCAGTAAAAACATTCCACTACAGTATGCAACCAAACTGAGCCCATCAAAGTCAGAATATAAAAATAAGAAGCTCTGCAGAAGCTTCTGTTTGCTTTCAGCAAAACTCAAGGTAACTTCAAAATCCTGTCAATTCCAAGGCCTCATTTTGGCATCAGAAAAAAGTATGTTTAAAAATATCTTGAGTAGAAGCAGTGCAGCAGTGCACACATGAGATACAGGTATAGAGAACAAAAGAGGTGTTGATTTAATTACATGCTTATTTGACAGTCGTCTTAAACCGGGATTATAATTTGTTAAGGATTAGAATCCAAAGGATTATTAAAATTCATAAAGAGGGATTTCAGTATCTAATCTAACAGCTTGAGTGCTGTTTTATGCTTTCTGGAAATAAGGTGTGTTTTCATGTGCATGCATGTGTATGCCCTTGTGACAGATTGTTGGGAGCTGATCTTTATTCTGAAGTGTCTTGCTCTTTCACCTCCACCCACTGTCAAAATCTTTGACAGCCAGACCTGTCTTCTGTTAGACATCCTTGACAGGACCATCAAGAAATCCATCTGTAACGTCACATTGAATCCTCAGAGCTGCCATTGACCCAAATGAAAGAATACACTAAAGATCCTAATATGTTTTTTATGCATATATTTACTAAAATTACTATAATGCCTGGACAGACTAGGGCTGATATCAAGCATCTCAGAGTAAGAACGCTGATCTGAGATCTAGGGGTGGGAATACAGGCCCCAGCATTCACAATCATATATTTATATCAAACAAATACAAAGTGAATTATGTGCAGTTTCATCAGTTTGGTTGGAACAAATGCATTTACTAAGATACATCATGGGTCTTAGAAAAACAACAAAAGCACTGAATTCTAACTGGTGCTTTAACCAGTACATTTAGAGGGCAGCTCTGAGTGATGTTTGTTTATTTGAGCACAAGCTGTTTCTGTCATATTTATCTGTATTTAGAAGCTAATTGGCAAAATGGATAATCAACCGATTTAGCCACTTAAATCTGGCACTTTAAACGTTGTATACAGTAGACAAAAAAGGATGATAAAATTGTTAATTACAATTAATAATCTATAATAATAAATGAAAAAATTTCATTAACCTGATTTGCCCATTTACATTTTATTTGTTAAGTAGATAAACATTCAAAACAAACTTTATCCTTATATATTTAACAAAGGCTTTTATTCAGGGTTATTTTTAAAATGGCAGGTGAATGTAGCGCCAAGAGTGTTGTCCACTGATTTGTCTTGGGTATATTATAGTGGTAATTCCTGCCTAGATAAGGAATTGAACCCTTTTCTCTGTTAGTGTGAGTGTGTTATCCACTGAGCTGTCTGACCTCTTCTAATAATGCCTAGATAGGGAATTGAATCCTTTTCTTATGAGAGTGTATGTGTGTTATCCACTGAGCTGTTTGACCTCTTCTAATAATGACTCCACTGAAACCTTAGTCTCACCAGAAAGAAATGGTGCCATTGTGTCAGTTTGGACAGAAATTCACTTTGGTAATCCATTAGTCTACCAATACACATGAAAAATATTAATTAATAATAAAAAAATAAAATAATGATTCTTGGGCCTCTGTGCATCAATTCTGTTTTAGACCCAAAATCACACTGTATCGATTTTTTCTCTCAACACTGTTAAGATCAGGGCCCATAGTTAGCAAACATCTCAGAGTAAAAGTGCTGGTCTTGGCTCAGCTTATGTCTTTTAAGTAACACTAAATAGACTTAGTTGACCTGATGAGATCAGAGCTTAGATCAGTGTCCCAGTAATACTTTTCAGTTTTATAAACTGTAGTTTAGTGGTTCCTAACCCTGGTGCTGGAGGACCCCCTGCCCTGCACATTGTTGGTTTTTCCTGCCAAAACACACCCACTTCAACTCAGGAAGGGCTTGTTTATTAGCTGATTAGTTGGATCAGGTATGTTGGGAACAAAGAAAATACTGAAATTTGCAGGACAGGGGGTTCTCCAGGACCAGGGTTGGAAACCACAGTATAAACAAATCTACGCTGATTGCAGAGCAACATGCTCACTCGGACAAGTTTGTTTGGCCTTTGTCTAATGTGATTGTGGCAGCCCAGTGGACATAACTGTTTGAGGGAAAATGTTATAAAGCAAGAGAAGGGGAAAAATAGGCCACTTTTTATTCTAAAGTTCAGTCAAGGCAGGCAGTGGCCCAATCTGACCCCAAAGCCCTCAAACAAGGAATTGAAAGATACAAAACAGAAATGTTAAGGCTTGCCAGAAGAGTCTTTTCCAGCAACATGGATCTCTCTCTCTCTCTCCCTCTTTCTCTCTCTCTCTCTCTCTCTCTCTCTCTCTCTCTCTCACTCTGTCTCTGCATGTCAAAATGCAGAAGTGGCGCTAAATGCAGATGCCCATGGGCTGAGCGTCTGCAGTCTGGAGCCATTTCCCCACTGCCTCACTGGTGCTAATTCATTCTAATGATCGCTAATGCTGAGAAATGGAGCGATGAAAACAAAAGGGCGATCACCCCTCTAGCACATACTTCTCTGTCTCACACTCTCTCTCTCTCTCTCTCTCTCTCTCTCTCTCTCTCTCTCTCTCTCTCTCAGCCTGTGCAGATGGTTACCTCCAGCTAACTGTGTCAACAGGATGGCTATTATTCATCAGGGTCTGGCTGCTCTAGATATGATTGAACTTTTTTTAAGCTTTATACAGAGGCAAAAATGGACTTTAGTAACATTTGTGCTGTTATTTAAGTAATACAATTCTTAAATGGCATCATCTCATTCTCCTTCTCTTCTCATACGAAAAGAACACAATCTGCTGAAGCAGTAGATTTTTGTTATAAACTACCATTATGAGCAAATCTGAATCTGAATGATTAGGAATCTGCCTCAGTCGCCTTATGTTTCTGATGGCTATCAAAATATTAGCCGTTGACCTGAATTCTGTTGCATTGGCAGCATTCATTGTAATGCCTAATTCTACTGCTTTCCTTTTATACAAGCTAACAAAGAAAACACAAATACATTTTGCATTGCTTAATATAGTAATGCATGTTATTGTTATTATTGTTGCTTTTATGTTAGAAGACAGTGCCGCTTTAATTATATCAATTAAATCACTGCTAAATTAATCTTTTCCATGTGTAAAGGATATGCACACAGTAGGAGAGAGTGAGGCAGAACTAACTCAGAGCGAGATGTAATACAGACTTTTTATGTAGTTAAACAATTTCAAGCATGCTTTTGGTGATCTCGCATTACCATTGCAGGTCTCATTTATTAATTTTGACAGCAATTGGACAGATATTTCTTCAGATTGGCTCTGAAAACAGTTTTGTACCATTAAAGTTCTTTTTTATCAAAATGTTCTTTGACTACTGTATTGGCTGCATAAGTCACAGAAAATATATTATTATACTCACCTTCTTGGTGTCTGTAATATTGTGCTGTTTTGCAATAGTGTTATCACTGTTTCTTTTAATCACTATTTATCATTTTACAACTAAGCCTCCCAAGGTATACAGGGAGATAAGTCCATATCCTCCAATCCTTTTATGTACAGATTAATCAAAAACACTCTAAAGATATCATTTAAATAAACTATAAAGGTTGGAGAGCTTGCCTGGTCTACAACAAAGAATTAAATTTAATTAGTTTTTGCATCAATTTACTAGACTAGTAGTGACTGTTACAACTAGCCCCTAGGTCTGTTACAATTAACCCCACCTATGGGGTAAGTTGGAGCATTATTACTTACTCAAATATTTTCAATTATTTTAGCGGAAAAAGAGATTAGGTCCCCACACGTGGCATTTGTTAGACCTATTCTACTACAAGGCATGTTGTTCTTTGTTAGGTCTATTCTTCTCTTCTGATAATACCAACTCTTCAGCAATAGAGTAATAGAAGTGAACAAAACTGAAAAGGAACAATCCATCATGAACAATATAGGGCGTGTTGTTATTAGCAACTACATAGTTTGCTATATGACAATAGTTGCTTTCAAGGGAGAGCCCTCTACCCTGTCTGTCTATTTCAAGCAGCTATCCAAGTCAAGTCATTTCACACAGTTAGTTTTCTAATGCATAAGCTACCTAGCCCCTAGAAGGCCCATGCTAATTCAACACAAAGAGTAATTCTCATTCTTTCAAGAGAAGAAGAAGGGAGCTTTTATATCCCCCATATCCATAATAAGATGAGGCTATTTCTGGAGAAATCTGAATAGCAGACTAAGAGTCAACCTTGAGGGAGAAACTACAGTGATTAATCTCAGACTCACTGGCATCAACTCGCTGTGGACAGCCTTGAGCTATCAGGCGTGGGGGAGGGGCATGCACTATAAACCTTTCTATCCAGATTGCACATCCAGCATGACAGTTCAAAAACGCAAACTCAAAAAGTAAAGTTCTGTAAACATAGCTGCTACAGAGAACTCAACCATGTAGGCTCCTTCATGATGTGTACACTGTGAATACTCTTTTTACATTTGGTCTAATTATTTCTCACGTGTAACCATGTAAGCAAATGATGAATCTGTTCAAAGTGTGGTTTCTAAACTCTTAATTGACCACATGTTCGAAAGTAGCGGAGGAGATATTTTATTATGAATTTTAAATTTTTTATTGAATTTCAAAGAAAACATTCTGAATATTTTTATTTTACGGAACCAAAAAACATTCAAGTTTTTGCCTTTCTTGACATTAAAAAAAAATAAGTTTAGTTTAAAGTACTGACTTGAACCTGTCCATACACAATGTAAATCAAATATCAATGTAAGATATTACATAACTATTCAATTATGTAATTGCATTTACACAGTACAGCAAAATGACTAACTGTAAAAATGACTGAACCTAAAATGTACAGTACAATATCTTACCATTTCATAACTCGTGCAGTACTCCACAGTGTGTTCCGCGTAACTGTACTGTAGGATAAATGAAAGGCGTCCTCTCTTTCTAAGCACTGACAGGTCAGAGTCTGGCAGGTCTGAGCTTCAGAGGCCGAGAGTTTGGCTCCACTCCAGCCTCTGCTTTGTCTGCCAAACCACTCTTCTTTTTAACGACATGACCGATCCATCTGTGGAGATCGAACAGAGATTTATACTGCGCCAATGAACTGCATCCATTTTTCTCACTGTCTTTTGAAATCAGACACCCACACACTTGTACACACATTTCACTGTGGCCAGCAGAGGATTTTAAATGCCAGCAGGTGCAGGTGGGCTGTGCTGTATGCCACTTTACTCGTGCTTGTACATTAATACCGTTTTTGTCCTTACCACACAAACACACATCCACAGGCCTATTACATCTATAGCCTTGATAGCCTGAGGTCAGAGTAAGTGAGTCTGAGTGAGTAAACTAAATAAAACAACTTTTATCTTTGCCAAATAACCTACATGCAATATTTCATGGATACTACTGGCATTTTTTCCTATTCCTACTATTACATAATTTACAAAGACTGCTGCTATCACTGCTTTACTGAGCAGAGCCGGTTGCAATATATATAATAATAATCATGGCTCAATTTCATAACAATAATAATAATAATATTAATAATAATAATAATAATAATAATAATATGTTTCATTTATATAGCACCTTTCTCAAACCCAAGGACACTTTACAAAACTAACAAAATACATACCAAACAATAAATTAAACAACACACAAACACACACACTCCCTGCAGTTGATGGGGGCAGCCTCACCTAAGTGGCAGGCCCAGGAAACCATGGAGTAAGTGTAGAGCATTGAATGAGCAGCAAGGCCAAGGCAGCCACGTAGCTGCAGTGTAGCATCAGTCAAGCAGCCAGTCTAGGCAGCCTCATAGATGTGTTTTAGCATAGGTCAAGCAGCCTGTCCAAGCAGCCTTATAGATGTGTTTTAGCATCATCAGTCAAGCGGCCAATCCAGGCAGCCTTATAGATGTGTTTTAGCATCATTGCTTAAACGACCAGTCCAGGCAGCCTCATAGGTGTGATGTAGCATTGTTGAACAAACAGCCGGTCCAGCGAGCCTTGTAGCTGTGATACAATGTCACTTAAGCAGACGGTCCACACCAACTCTCAGCTGCTCTGTATCATCACTTGAACGGCCAGCCCAAGAATCCTTTGAGCTACAGGGCAAAGTTACTCTCAGCCTCTATCTCGGTGGATGCAATGAAAAACTCTTTAACGTCAAAAATAAATTAAATAAAAGCTGATATAAAGCAGCAGCCATATTGTGCCAGCGTACTTACGCTGGAACACACACATTTGAGAGGGGACATGAAAGGGGTCCGCTTCAGTTCTAAAGAATCTCTAAAGAATCTTTATCTGCTAAAACAGTAAAGAAGCCCTGAGCAAGATGCTAATGTTTTGATTTTATACAATTCTGTATGAGAGTCTGAATATACTGACTGTTGTTTTTCACCATTTTCCTAGACTAAAAAGTTGTATTTGCTGTACTAGAGAAAGAACAGATTCAGTTTAAATTCAACACAAAATGGACACTAGAGCTAAGTTTTTACACTTTCAGTCAGAGAGAAGCAGCCAGCTTCAAGATTTGTCAATGAAGCTGAGGTTTTCTAGTCTTTAAACTAGAAAGTCTTGCTTTTGAGATTACTGCACTGCAACAGGAAATGAATAGGCATGTTTAAAAGATGTAACAGTGATTAATTTTGGCCAGAGTGCCTCTTTAATGTCAGTGTATCACCTCACATTTACTATTGATATTTTTATTCCACCAATAGTTGAGGTTTACACACGAAGTTGACAAAAAATACAAACCCATTTCCAAAAAAGTTGGGATGCTGTGCAGAATGTGAATAAAAACAGAATGCAATAATATGCAAATCATGTAAACCATATTTTTAAAGGGAAATACTACAAAGACAATATATCAAATGTTGAAATCGAGAATTTTTTTTGCCTTTTGAAAAATATATGCCCATTTTGAATTTATTGCCAGCAACACGTTCCAAAAAACTTGGGACGGGGGCATGTTTACCACTGTGTTTCATCAACTCTTCTTTTAACAACACTCTGTAAGTGTTTGGGAACTGAGGAGACCAACTGATGTAGTTTTGACAGTGAAATGTTTTTGCATTCTTGTTTGATGTAGGATTTCAGCTGCTCAACAGTTCGGGGCTTATTTGTCATATTTCTCATTTAATAATGTGCCAGATGTTTTCAGTGGTGACAGTTTTGAACTGCAGGCAGGTCAGTTTAGCACCTGGACACTTTTAACCTGGAGCAATGCTGTTGTAATTCATGTAGAATGTGGTTTGGCATTGTCTTGCTTAAATAAGCAAGGCCTTCCCTGAAAAAGACACAGTCTGGATGGCAAAATATGTTGACAAACCATGTATATATCGTTCAGCATTAATGGTGCCTTCACAGATATGCCAGTCACCCATGCCATGTGCACTAATGCATCCCCATACTGTCATGAATACTGACTTTTGAACTGTGCACAGTATCCATGATTTCCAAAAAGAATTTCAAATGTTGATTTGTCGGACCACAGAACACTTTTCTGCTTTGCCTCAGTCCATTTTAAATGAGCTCGGGCCCAGAGAAGGTGGCAGCATTTCTGGATCCTGGTTTTATATGGTTTCTTCTTTGCATTTTAGAGTTTTAACTCTAGCCCATGCAGTGATTTCCACTAGAGAACCACGTCTGTTTTTAATGCAGTGACAACTGAGGGCCCAAAGCTCACAGCCAGCAAATACTGGTTTCTGGCCTTGTCCCTTGCATACAGAGATTTCTCCAGATTCTCTGAATCTTTTAATGATATTATGTACTGTAGATGATGAAAGCAAAAGTTCTTTGCTATTTTACATTGAAAAACGTTATTCTTGAATTGTTGCACTATTTGATTGTGGAGTCTTTCACAGAGTGGTGAACCCTCTCCCCATCAATACTTCTGAAAGACTCAGCCTCTCTGGGAAGCTCTTTTATACCCAATCTTGGTACTGACCTGTTGCCAATCAACCACCAGGTGTTTTTACCATTACACAACTTTACCAGCCTTTTGTTGCCCCGTCCCAACCTTTTTGGAATGTGTTGTTGCCATCAAATTAAAAATGGATATATATTTTTCAAAAAACAATAAAATTTCTCAGATTCAGGCTCCCGAGTGGCGCAAATGAGATCACGAGTTCAATCCCTGGTGATGCTTCAGCCATCCGTGGCCGGGAGTCCAAGAGAGCATAATTGGCCTTGCTCTCTGGGTGAGTAGGATGGCACCCCTTCTCCCCCCATAACTCAGCGCAATGCTAGTCAGTGTAGGCTGTTAGCTGGTGTAGCAGATCTGGTGGTTGGCGCTTTCCTCCGGGCGCGTTCACCGGTCCAATGACGTTGCATGAGTGGTAGTTCAAGAAGATGCAGCGGCCGGCTTCACAGGTCTCAGAAGAAGCCTGTGCTAGCCTTCGCCTTCAAAAAAAAACAAAAATTCTCAGTTTCAACCTTTGATATGTAGTCTTTGTACTATTTTTAATGAAGTATAGGTTTTAAATTATTTGCACATCATTGCATTTTGTTTTTTTTACATTTTGCACAGCATCCCAACTTTTTCGAAAATGGGGTTGTACAAAAAACATAAAAATAATACGCTGTTTATATTCATGCTTGACTGTAGCCAATATCCCACAGCTGGTTCTAAATGGTTTTAGATTCTGATTGTTGTCTGGGCAAACCAATACAGTATAACATCAGTGACTTCTTTTTCCTGTGCTAAAGGGTAAAACATTAGCCATACCTATGGTTCATAACCGCCACCCACCATTTCCCTTGATTTTTTTCTATTTATCAGTTCTATCAGAAGCATCCACAAGACCGTGCCTTGGGGTAGTTTCCTCTGTTGTCATGAAATGAAAGATGAAGTATGCCATAGATGCCACACTAGCTTTTTCTTATGATGGACAGTCCAGTGGCAGAGAGTAAACAGGTCCTGTAGAGACACAGGTGTATGAAAGTGGTCAGTTCATCTCTCTGACTGTATTAAACTGCTTAGCTCCATTGATCTGTCCACATTAGGAGAATTAACTTGTCCTTTTATGAGACATAGGGTCACTCAATGATAAATCTCCTCACACAAGATATTATATATTACACGCCTTAGCTATATTTTGCCAAAGTTGATAACTAGACATTTTAGAACACATTCAATACATCAACAATAACAATATTTATTTGTATAGCGCTTTTTACAGCTAATGTTGTCTTAAAGCAGCTTTACAGAGAAGCAATAAAATCAGTGTGATATTTTGTGTAGGTATGTTGTTTTTCCCTTTTCTGTGAATATCATAAACACATGGTTCAAATTAGCAGTCATGGATCATTATTAGCTGCCAAATATGAATAATTCAACAGAGTTTTTGACCTTTTCATAAGACACTATGTGCCTTGCACTGTGAATATTGAGGTGGTGCTGTTACCAATGCATTTTTGATTGTTCCCAACCAAATGTTTTAAATCGCTAATATCAATAATGGAAAGCAGTAGGCCATGTTATATGTCATATTTCAATAAGTCAAGCTTCATGTCATATTTCTTAACTTGGCTTACCGCAGATGAATTCCTCAGGTCGGGCAGTTAAGCTTGCTTGTTTTTAATTTATAGAAATTTCAGAAATTTTTTTTCAATTTTATGTGGATATTTTGTGCTCCTAAAATGCTTTGAACCAAAACTGAATGTACAAATAAGCTTTTTGCTTCTTTTCCTTTGATACATTTTTATAAAACATTCATGGGAAGGTTCTTGGCTACATTCCTTTTGAATGATTTTGACTTTGTATTTGAATGTGCGGTTCAAAGACATTTCACTACCTATCCTTGCCAGCATATCGTGAGTTCCAAGCTTTTCATCTTGTATCTCCATTGATCTTGGGCTTTATATGCTTACAGATTATTCCAGCAAACGGAGAGTCAGTTTGTACATGCATGTTCAGTAGGTTGGCGTACTCTTTCTTCATTGTGTTAGTCATGTGGCTGGTTTAGCTGTGTGTAAATGCTGCCAATTTCACTGGCCAAAATGAACTTTCTAATCAATTTCTTTATTAATGTCCTGATTCAGCTACATCCAAACATGCTTTACATGGGTCAGTAACATGACATGCATTTTTTCTGTCCAAATGTCCATTCGTCTTAAGTATTAAAGCCTCTTCCTTAACTAGTAAAGTCTAAAAATATCAGGTGGTGCGAACATCGAACCATATATGGATATTATATAAACTATTAAAAATGTAATTTAGTTCTATTAAATGCTAAATAAAATTGTTTGGCATGTTTTTATGTTTGAAACCTTTGAAACTAAAACACATCACAAAATAGGGCAATTTTAAAAACATTGAAAACCTTTTTGTCTGTAAATCCTGATTTCTTCAAATGTCACATGGCACAGCTGACACCAAAGGACTTTTATTCTTACATGCTTTTAAGAGTGGGCAAGGGTATTGAATCATAAAGAAGACCCCAAATAACCTTTAGAAAGCAATGCCAAGGTCTTCTAAGTCAGGCATTATGGCCTCAGGCAAACCATAAAAAATTGTTGTTATTATAATAATCATATGTATTTGATTTATAGTATAACGTCAAAGTTTTATACAGGTGTCCAAGTAAATAAAGTTTATATATATTAATATATGTTTTGTGCGGTAGTGGTATATTTTATGTATATTTTATGTATGTAATATCAATATGGTCATGGACTTTGTTCCAAAACACATTAAAGACTTAAATAAATATAGAGCATTTTGAAATTCTTTTTTTTTTGCATAATATAATTTTTAATAAGAATGTTTTAAGCCATTGTTTTGAAAGGCTTATTTGTCATTGACTTTAAAACAAGCATTACAGTGCCTTTGTTCGGAACTTCTTGGCACAGCGGTGCAGTCAGTGCATTCCAAAGCGACTCCCCATGCAAAGCGACAGCCTTCTTGTTGATTGAATTTTGAACCTTGCCAGCTTCTGGGATCGCAACACCGCTTGGCATTGCATTGGCCCCGAGCACGAAATTAAAAAGTAACCATTCATTTTGTTGATTGCAAGTGTTTTTTTTTTCATTCTATTCAATAAAGAACCAAATTGAGTTTAAACGATGCCGTCCTGCAGCCTTCCTCAGGCATTAAATAGCCATTAAATAGACATTTCGTCCTGAAAGAGGTAGGCAAAGAATGCTGGAGTGACTGAAATGAGTGATTTATCAGTGTTGGTATGAAAGGTAGCAGCTGGGTGATGTTGGAGAATGGATGTGAAAGGCATGGCCGCCCCAAGGGAATATCACTGAAATATTTCTCTTACTTTCTGTGAGTCAGGCAATTACACATCACGCTGTACCATGAAGGTAAAATGTTACTACAGCAAAGAAATGTGGAGGAGGCATTCGTTTCATTATTGCACATAACATTTTGTTCAGTGTGTTGTGGGGATTAGTCACAGAGACATTAACATGTCTTGCACTTTATCTTCCTAAAAAATAATTTAATTTCAGTGTGATGAGTCAACCACACGGAGAGAATTATTTTATCTATCTGAATGATTCAGGTAAAACTCTCATTTGGAACGCTCCCTTATGTTTTATATTTCTAACTTTGCATTCACACCAGCGGTGGTGTGCTGCTGCAAAGAGGTCAGAGATCATTCATTTTTAATGACAGCTGGTGATTTCCAAAGACAGGAGGCACCGTGAATGGGGGGGAGGGGGCGGAGTCGGCAATGCAACAAAGTTGAGCAAAGTATAACTTTATGCACATTAGGAGTGAAGCAATGTGCTGATTACCAATGGGAATTGAGCAGAGTGGCATGTACTTTATCACCTCATTCCTAGATATTTGCTCCTAATAGAGATGAATGAGTAGAATGGCAGCTTTACTTTAGTAGCAAATAGATGACGATTGCATTAACCAAAACTGTTTTCTTCACATTCTGTCTGTGTAGATTGTGATGCACTATGCAAGGATTTCTCTCCAGGATTGTTATTTTTAGCAGGAGCTTGTCTGATTTGTGGTAAGAACTGGGTGGGTAGGGATCTGATTTGCAGTAAAATATATTTTCTATGCGCTCTATAGCCACTAGCCACTGAAGTACAGTTGTGGCACTTACTTGCCATCAGTGAAACCATGGCAACCAACAATACACTTCAGTTCAGAAAACAATTTGGGTGACAAGGTAACAAGTCAGTGTGAACACAGGGAAAGAGATTTGAGATGGTGCAGTAAGGTTAATAATGTTCACTCAATATAGATGCAAAGGGCTGACGGGATAAAGAGGGAGTGGTTATTTATCTGAGGTTCTCTCTATGTTCTCTCTGTGTGCCAAATGCTTGAATGGAATTGGTTGGAATGACCTGTACTTTTGTAATTGAATTTATTTGATTAATTCATGGTAAATGGTGGAATTTGAATCCCCCCAGTCTGTCCAGTCTAGAAAGCTACACAAGAATAGCAGTAGCGTTAAAACCAAGCGGCAATACACGGGTATGGGGGTGAAATAATTCTTTTTCACGGTTACAGCGGGAATGGAGATACTACTAATGGGGGATATCACACTAATACAGTATAGTTTTAACCTAGTAGAAATTACCTGTTCATGGAGGACCCACGCTGCGACATCTTTCAGTAATGTTGTTATAGTGGAAAAAATTAATTACATTTTAAAGTGTTTCTCTTATTCTAGACAGTAAAGTCTGGCAGATGGAAAAAATGTCAGAGACTGTTGAGGAAAAGACAGAATTTCATCCCTGTGCAACTCTCTACTCCAGTCACAACAATACATGACTTTGATATACGAAGTTTCCACCAAAACCAACACATTCTAGGTCATTCTAAGACTATCACATGCTGTTTATATTCATAATAAGCTAACAACCCAAAATGGGTTATAATACCATGTTATTACTATGGATTTTAAAAAAAATATTTCTGACATTATTTGGATATATGCTTATATTCACACTTTTCTAGAATTCACATACAGACAGCAGCAGATTTGATTGTTTAGACTGTTCCAGGGCTCTGCCACCTCCCTTACATTTAGCTGGGACTTGAAAACATATGCACATATATACTTTCGGTGTCAGCTGAAAAACTCTCATCACCTGGCCTTTCTTGTTGCTGCAAGGCCATATTTGAAAGTATCATCCTGTCTTGCATGTCTGTCTGGTTTGACTCTATAACTGCTCTCTCTAAAGGAAAATTACAGTCCGTTGTCAAGTTTGCTATGAAAGTTATTAGATGTGGCCTCTCCTCCACTGAAAATGTCCTTAGGCTCAGGGTAAACATAGCCTCAGCAAGATCACTTTCCTACTGCTGTAACCCTTAACCCCTCTTAACCATCTGCTTCCCATTCAGTCACCTGCAAGTTACAGAAATATCTACAGTACTATGCAAAAGTCAAAAACTTTTTATTTATTTAATTTCCAGTCAAAACCCATAAGATATTACATTTTTCAAGAAATATATTTCTGAGGAAATTAAATATAACATAATCTACTTACCAAAACTGGAGTTCAAAAAAGTTACTAAACAATAAATAGAAAGTAAGACTTCTAACAACCGTGCAAGACTTGGTAGACTGCCAAAACTGTCAGCATCAGATAAACAGTACTTTTGAGAGATGGGATAAAATCAGAATCACAGAAGACTTCCAACTTCCAGTACAAAGGGAGAGAGCAGAAATATGCACCATCAGGGATTCCATGAGGGCAAGTTTGAGAACCGCTGCACATAATCAAGCATTGCACTTGGTACTGATGTTTCTAAGGATGTGTTAGTATTGGTTGTATTCTATGCCATTTTATTGTATTTGTGAGTAAATCCATTGTAGACAGCAGCGAAACTGCCAAAACAATCTCCAGCACATCATCTGTACTGCTGTGAAAAGTGCTGCTAATTGAAAGTATTCTAAATTATGAAATATGCTACCTCAAATTACTTTCAAATTTCCAAATCTGCCAAAATGAACTGCAGCACATCATCCATACTGCCAGAAAAACTGGTTGCCTCTGAAATCGTACTCTATGAGAACTCATTATGTGGTCATTTCCACCTAGATGAGGACAGAAGCTGTAGCACGCTCAACACATTTTACCGTCAAATATAATTACCCATTACCGTCTGTATGTCTCTCGCTCCTGAGGGAGTAGAGCTGCTTTGGTGATCGTTTCTTTCTCTTCTACACCTGCTCCAATTAAGACGCATGGGGCTGATATATGCCACTAAGTGCAGTGCTCCTGGGGTCCAGTGTGCTGGTTTTGCTGTCGGTAATTTTCACACTGTGATAATCACGGTGGTAAAAAATGGTCCTCAGTTATGCTCACTGGAATGGACATGTTCAGTGGTGTAATGGCATAAATGTTCTGTAAGGGTTAGCTTCCCTTTCATGGCAAACTCTAGTAAATGCAAACTGACTTCTGTCATACTCTTGTTTTGTGTCTTTTGTGCTTCAAGAGATAGAGGTCCATATGTGTGTGAGAAGGCCGAGCACAAAATTAGCCTTGATGTGGCCAAAATATACGCACTTGTAATACGTCTTAAACTAATGTTCAGTTTCCTGAGGCTGTAGATAATCACTGAGCATAAGAGTGTCTGATTTAAAATGTGCAGTGAAACAGTGAAGCAGTCCACAAGTGCAAGTTCAGTGATGAAAGATTAAAAATGAAGTTATTTTAAACCAAAACATTCTACAGGGGTCTAATTATAATAATAGCATTTAGAAATCAATAATACCTGAAGTGTGATATAGGAGTCTCTGGGTGAACTCTGTAGGGGTTCTGAGAGTTGAAATAGTGTTATTCTGCTGGTAAATATTCTTGCTATGACTTTTTATCTGTTACTTCTTATTCTTAAGGAAAGCAGCCTAGATCCTGTCAGCTTTTGCAATTATAGACCGAACTCTAAACTCTTATTCTTAGCCAAATTATTAGTAGTTATCACTTCACATTTACAGCCTCACCTTTTCTCAATATCCTCTATGAGCCCTTTCAGTCTGGTTTCTATTCTTTCCACTGTACCGAGACTGCCCTCATCAGGGTCACAACAGACCTTCTGGCTCTGGCTCGTTTGTCACTCTTGGATTTTGGCACGAGAATACACTTCTCACCCATCTTTTCACTATTGGTATCACTGCTGCAGCTTTATCAGACAGCAGTTCATCTCTATCCACAACCACAAATCCTCCTCTGTTACTGTTACTCAGGGTGTACCACAGGGCTCGGTTCTTGGATCTATTATCATTATTATTTACATGCTTCCACTTGGTCAGATAATCCGTTCTCATGGCCTCAGTTTCATCTTGTCTGTCATTTTTCAAAATTCATACTGAAGCCCTCTTGAACTACTCGTAACATTGGTGTCATCTTTCAAATCTTCACTTACCTTTACTGCTCTCATTAGTTTAATAGTGAAGATTCTATTTTTCCATCTGCACAATACTGCACTTCTTTATCCACCCCTTAGCATGTCTGAAACACTCATTCATGCCTTTGTCATATCCTGTCTTGCTTAGTGGTCTGCCTGTAAAATCACTTTCCAGATCACAGCATACCCAAAATACAACGGCATGGATACTCAGACATACTAAGGAATCTGAGCACATTACTCCCATCATCAGTAAGCTTCAGTGGTTGCCTGTTTCTTTTTGCATACAGTATAAAATGCTCCTGATTACATATCAGTGCATATATGTATAGTGCACCCTATCATGTATGTATCCTATATACTTTACTAAAAGAGATGCTAATTTTTGACAGTCTGCTGACACTTTACACCTCTGGAGGTGACTAATTTTGCAGCTTATTATCTGAGGACTTCCTTGCGAATGAACGCGGGCACGACTGCATAATTAAATATGAGCAGCACAATATAACCATGTATTTGACTTATTCATTTGAATGAAAAAATATGAAAAAAGTTGACCGGAAGCTTGTTTTCACCAGGTAGGAGAAAAAGGCTATGTCCCAAACTGCATGCCACACCATTAAAATGCATTAATTAGTGTAGTATGTAAATACAGAAGTGTGTGGTTTGGGATGCAGTCAATTTTTTTTTTTTGTTTTGTTTTGTTTTTTTTTCTGATTCTGGTTTAAACTGTAACTCTTTAGAATGAAATAATGACATTATCTGAGAACATGATTTATTGGACCAAAATAATAATGAACTACACTGTTAAAATTGAGAGGTCAGCTCAACTCAAAATGATATGGTAACTGATTACATGGCTTTTATTGAGTTAACTCAACTTGAGGACGCCAGAGTTCACCCAACTTAAACTTCTTAGTCGAGTCAAAAGAGCTCTTAATTTTTTAGTTTAGTTTGAATCCCAGCAATACCACAGCTGTCCATATCCGGAAGCCATAGAGGAAAATATGCCAAATGGGACTGTGTGATAGAAGGAGTGCCAGCTAGTGGGGAAATTGTGTGAAACAGCACAAGTTAAGTTTTGTTTATCTAACTGAGATGCAGACCAAGAAACAGTAGCTGAGAGTTTTTGACTCAACTAAGAGGTTTGAGTTTGGTGAACTCTTGTGTCCTCAAATTGAGTCAACTCAAGAAAAGCCATGTAATCAGTTATTGTATCATTTTAAGTTGGGCAGAACTCATTTTTTACAGTGTAAAGAATAAGTTATTACTCTTTGAGAAATATTTGAGAGCATGATTACTTTAACAATGCATTGTTATTTTGGAAAAAAATAAGATATTTACTTAATGAATAAAAACTGAGATACTAAGTAATTATTTTGACTGTTTTGAAACAAATGTTCATTTCATTTGGTGGTTTGTGCTGAACTTGAGTTCTCTACCGAGTGCATTTGGAATTTGTGTGTATTGTAAAATCCCTGTTTAATTTTACTGATTGCTCTCTGCTCAGTTGGGAACTATATGATTTGAACTTAAGGTGAGCTTGTCCTCTTAGCTCTAGTGCAGTGCATCAAACCATGGCTGTGACATCTCTGTAACAGAAGCCACAACATGAACAAAGTAACAAGTAGCGTTGGTAATGCAGGGACTACAGAGAAATGAGAGAAAAAAGAATCATTATGTAGAAAAGCCCTGCAATTAAGACACTTTAATGAGTGTAAAATAATAGAAAATACCAGTTTAAAATACTGTTTTACTAAAATACATTGGTTAAGTTTTTTTTCATTTCCTTCATGAAATTAATAATGATATAAAATGGTGAGCCTTCACATCGAGCTCTCTTTTTTCTCTGTCTCTCAACAACAACAAAGGCAGCCATGTTAGTGCCAAAAATAAGCTTTTCTCAGGCATTAAACAGTGCACAGTCAGTCTTTATTATCAGCCTTAGTAAATCAGAATAAGTCCTTCATTATGATAGTCTCCACATATTTCACATTTTCATTTTATTACAGGCGCTAAGGAGCCGCTGCCCCTTTTCAGCAAACTGTGACAACCACTTTTTAACACCAAAACAAGTTTTGCAATGGCACAAAATGTTAAGTAAATGTAGTTTTTGCCCATACTTGGTAAATCACTTGTGGGTTTGATAACGGCACTACATAAATACAGATAGTCTCCTAAGTAAGTAGTGGGCATTATACTGGTTCTTCCAGTACAGTGGTTGAATGAATCCATTGCATGCTAGTTGAATGCTCAGGAGTCTGGGAAGTTTCAGTTACATGTCAAGTAAAACTGAAAATGTAGCAGTCCCTCTGTTAACACCCACTCTACTGTCAGTTGCAGTCTGAGGTAGTCAAGTCTATTTTCAAGCCAGTTTCGAAGATAAATATGAAAGGAACAGCTTGTATCTTGGAGTTAGCTTTAGCCTAGCATGTACACTAGACCACTTGCCACGCTTTAGTTTCCTCTCGCGCTGCCTGAGGCACCATCTCACTCAGACTGTTGCATCAGACGACGTGGTCTCAGGGCCTGGTCTTCACAACTGACTAAAAATCTGCTGTAGCAGCTGCCACTGATAGCGTGAATAACACCCAAATTCCAGCAGTGTCTGATGGTCATGATTGTAGGGGACGCACATATGACTGTAATTATGGAATAATAAGCCCTAGTATGTAATAAGACTTAAATGATCATAATTCACCACACTGGCTTTGAAAAGTGTTCCCAATTTTCCATGAAAACTGTATCCCACTTTATGCAGTATTGTCACCAAAATGGTACAGTACTTATTACCCATTTTACCACAAAGTTCTGTATAATTGCTGCAATATATATTTTCCAATGCCTGTTATCCCACAAATGCACCATGCTAGAAAATTTACATAAATAAATGCATTTTCTTTTTTTGGATTTTAACCCAATTATCTCCCCAATTTAGTCGTCGCCAATTCCACCCGCTAGTTAGGACTCCCCCAATCACACGATACTATCAACGCTAGGAGGGTGAAGGCTAACACAGGCTTCCTCCGAGACCTGTGAAGCCAACCACCACTTCTTTTCGAACTGCCGCTCACGCAACGTCATTGGACAGCCGAACGCGCTCGGAGGAAAGCGCCAACCGCTAGATCTGTTACGTCAGCTTCCAGACGCCTGCGCTGACTAGCATCGCTTTAGGTGATGGGGGGAGAAGGAGGGGCCATCCTACCCACCCAGAGAGAGCGAGGTCACTTGTGCTCTCTTGGACTCCCGGCTACGGATGGCTGTAGCATCACCAGGGATCGAACTGGCGATCTCCTGATAACAGGGCCAACGCTTAGACGGTTGCGCCACTCGGGAGCCTATAAATGCATATTTTTATAAACAATTCACTACAAGTATTATCATCGTTAAAGTAAACTTCAAAGCAGCACACCTTGGAGTTACCTCTACTTTCACCTGGTTTTAAGAAGCAGAGAAAATTTATGCAAAACTAGTCATTCGAAATGTAGTAATTTGAACAGAACATGTAATCAGCTGTTCTTCCATTATCTCCGTCCATTTGTGATCATCCCATGTTTTACACAATCTTACTTCAAATGCATATGTATGTGTTTCTCCATGCACACACTACAGAAAGTTTTGTATTTTCATACTTAAAGGACACATATTTTCCCTGTGTTCTTTGAAAAACATCTGTGATGAGTAGGGGAAAATGCTTAATTTGAGCTTTTGTGTAGTGTTTTAATCTAGAATCTTCTCATCTGATGAGATGGCTGACTTCGTGGGGGGTGTGACTGGGCAGAACAGGTGTGGGGTCAGGGTTGGGGTAGTCATTGTGCTGCTGTGTAGAGCTCAAAAATAAATCTTGCTGACTCACACACAAATTTAGCGTTAACTGTCCTTTATAGACCTGTCTATAAAGTGTCTGTGCCACTGTGAGGCAAGAATGTTGATGTCTTCAGTCGCAAAAGGGATGCAGACATTTGTCCTAGAGGGCACCTGTTATCAGTTAAGCTGAAATACCGAGACTAACTAGGTGTTTCTTGCCTATACAAGCTAGGGCTTGAAAACATGACTTACTGTAAACTTGGCAAGCAATGATTACATTTGTTAACATTCACCATGTTATTTGCTACAAAATCAAGTTGGAAATGTTAGAGTTGATGGTGCCATGGTGCAAGGCACTACTGTGGCATAGAAATGGGAAGAAAATCCCTTCGGCCTATAGAATCCCGTGCTTGTTTTTTGAAAGGAAAATGCGCCAAAACACCATGAATTCACGATTTCTTGAATATGGTATGACAATTAACATAAATGTGAACTGGCAAGAAAAAAAAAATATTTACTTGGTCTCCTTTAACATGCATGCTTTTTCAGGCAGAATGTATTCCAATAAAATTGCTATTAATTTTAACTCCAGGACTGTTAAAATGTCCCTCTGTAGTGGCCTGGCCTCTGTGAAGTTCCAGATGGAACATCTCTTTTAGAAGTTACCTGATGCAATCTCGATCCATCTCCACAAAATTAAGGAAATACATTTCTGCTCCTCTATTTCATGCTGTACTTTGAGCTAAGGTAGGGAGCTGCAGAAAGGCCATTCTGAACTGGATCATAATGAATGTTTAGGTGACGGAGAGCTGGAAGCTACCTGGGGAAAATAACTTGCTCTGCTTTTTTACTTGCTTCATCTTTTTTCCTCTCCTTTTGCTCTGTGAGTGTGAATTATTCTCAGCTTTCAGAGAGCATGTGGAGAGGGCAGAGTCATTTGTAGCTATTTCACTGAGTCGATGCTGAAGGCTTAGTGTTATGCCAAGATTCTGAGATTGTTGTTCGACTTTGGCTGTTTCAGACTGTGCTGCTCATGCAGCTGTTAAAGACAACTTGCATCCATTCTCTTCAGCTTAAAGCAATGGTTTATCCAGTTTTTCACTTACTCCATATGTAATCCTGTCCATATTTTGCTTATTTAGTTCAACACTGGAGCTATGAGGCTAATGTTGCTAACAAACACTAGACATCAGTAGTCACCCAAATCTTTTCTGCAGTTACATTCTAAAAACTTCTCTCAAATCGATGAATCCACATCCAGGTCTTCACTTAAGTCATACAGACTTTTCAGCATGGTTTAAGACAGTATAACTTACTGCAAACTATAAAAATAAACTGAGCTAAATACAGGCGGCACGGTGGCACAGTGGGTAGCGCTGTCGCCTCACAGCAAGAAGGGCCTGGGTTCGATTCCCGGCCAGGTGACCAGGGTCATTTCTGTGTGGAGTTTGCATGTTCTCCCCGTGTCGGTGTGGGTTTCCTCCCACAGTCCAAAAACATGCAGTCAGGCCAATTGGACGTGCTAAATTGCCCCTAGGTGTGAATGTGTATGTCTGTCTGCCCTGCGATGGACTGGCGACCTGTCCAGGGTGTATCCTGCCTTCCGCCCAATGACAGCTGGGATAGGCTCCAGCACCCCACCGCGACCCAGAAGGATAAGCGGTTTAGATGATGGATGAGCTAAATACAGTGGGCAGCCTTTTCAGATAGCAGGGATGTTTTGCCATTCTCCGACTCTTCATCAATGTTCATCATTATATGCATTTCCCTTGTTTTTTTTTTTTTTAATAAACAACTGTTAATCTTAATTTGAACTGAACATGTTTATGCAGTCAAGTCCGTACATATTTGGACACAGACAGTTGTTACTGTTTTAGCTGTCTACCACAGTAATAAAATAATGACTGTATGCTTAAAATGCAGGTTTTTCATGCATAGCCTCCCATTTTTAGTTGCTCCTAATACAGTCATAAAATCAGTTGTTATTTTTAATACTTGGTTAAAAATCGTTTGCAGTCAGTGACTGAAGTCTGAAACTCTGTTTTTCTTACCCGATGATGCTCTACCAGGCCTTTACTGCATATTAATTTTATCCCCAGTATATTGTGGTATGTAGCTACAATAATAATAAATTCATCAATGTCCAAATATTTAAGCACAAATCTGTACATATAAGCAACATCCATGTGCCTGCATGATGTGTGTGCACACAAGGGGTTTCAGATTCTGCGGGTTGGGTCAGAAGGGAGTCCAAATGGGAGCCATGAGTGATGGCCTGAAGACGCCACCAGAGCCCTGGCAACAGTGAGGACCGCGAGAGACAGTGGGAGGACCATTTTCACTCCACCTCTTGCAGCTCTTTAGTCGCTGTGTGGGGCTTTGCTGCCAGGCACAGGCACAAACCCAGTTATCTAAAATGCCTACACAATCAAGGTCGATTTATTCTTATAGTTCACAGTAAGTCATATTGTGTCTTAAACCACACTGATATCTCTACACAACTTCAGTGAAGATCTGGATGTGGATTGGGAGATGTTTGGGGCATGTTTTGCAAAAAAGATGTGAGTGAATACATGCAGCATTAGCAATGTTAGTACCATAGCTGCAGTGTTAAACAAAAGAAGACAATTTGGACACTAAACATATTTTGGCTGCAGGCCCGTATACTAATAGACCCCAGAGGTCTATTTGTGTACTATTTGAACAAGTGCCCTCCTGGTCAGCGTGTAATAATTGTGTTGTGTACGGCCTCTGCAGTTGTTCAGTTTCCATTTTTTGAGGCGAAACTCAATTTCATGAGACGGGACCCCTCTGGAGCAGACTGTGGAGAATTTGCATCAGTGATTACAACCTGATGTGTATGCATGGAGTGCAGCAGTGTCAGAAATCCTGTTGTTGAAGCATCGATAATGTCTTTCTGAAAAAGACATCACATTCTGTAACGTGGGCCATTCAGATCAACCAAACATAATGTTGGCAGTAAGGGGTACTAATAACTTGCTAAACCAAGTTGTTATTGTTAAAACAGATTTAATCGAGGCTCTGTAGGCTGCCTGTAAGAGTCTTGAGAGGGTGAGACTCTAAAACTGCATTTGCCTTTCTCTGAAACATGATTAGACTGTCCCTCTGGATAAAAGTACATGGCATATGCTGGAAGTGAAATTTAATTTCATTCTCATTCACGTCTCACTTTTTTTTCTTTTGAGCCGCCTGCACTTCAAAATGTCTGCTTGGCGGATCGACAGGGTAAGCGGAAAATTTTGTGAATTTGATTTATCGCTGAACCGTTCCTTCAACCACATTAAAACTGAACAACATTGAAACCACAAAGGAAGCAAGAACAAAATACCCAAGCGTCATTTTAAACGATGGTCTTTGCTTTTCTTTTCTTGCACATAGGCTTCTGAAGGCTGATTCTTTCCTGTCTCTAGGCTCATAGTGAAGTGCTCAGAAAGACTGAAGAATTGAGGCTTGTTTTCTTCTTGTAGAGGAGCCGGCTGAAAGCACAGTGGGTGATGATTGGACTGCAGTGCCTCTTGATGGTAGTTCAGCTCCTCATCGGTGCACCTGAATGAAATGGATTCCTCTGCCTCATTTAAGGTGTCCACGCTTCAGCGAGATTTCAAGATCTGATCACATGCAAGCCTCAGAGGGAGACAGTGATAGGATGAGCAGAGATAGGATCGAATGAGTTGTGTGCACACACTGACACATTTAGCTAAGCATATGTATTTGGACGGGGGAGTAAAACATAAACACAAGAGGGAGTGTATTACAGCTGTGATGCTTGCAGTAACACATGAAGCTGAGTGTTTTATTGCTTTTATAGAATCATTTTTCGAAGTAAAGAAAGAGGTAAAGCAAAACATTGTTTTAAATACAGTACTGTACAGAAGTCAAAGAACAGCCTTCATTTGTTTAAATAATAAAAACTAGACTTAAAGATATATTGGACTCCTAACAACCATACAAGATCTGTAAGACCACCAAAACTAACACAATCAGATAAACAGTGCTTAACAGGAGAAAGGAGAACAGCACTAGAGAGGACAAAATCAAGCTCCATTCTTGCTTCAGATCTAAACAAATTTGCATAACAAAGAAGCTGCTGACCGCTCCAGAGTCAGGACCTCAACAACACTGAATGTATTTGAGATTCCTTGGATCATGAGAAACAGAAAATAGAACCAACTTGTAAGACTGAACCTTGGAGGTGTAGAAAAATATCCCTGCAAATTTCTTCAAAAAACTGAAAGCAACTCCCCTGAAAAGAATGGAAGCTTTAAAAAGGCAAAGGTAGTGACTAAATTTTGAAATTATATTTAGTTTTTGATGCCTCTGTTTGATATTTTGTCAAATAAAAGTTTTCTTGTTTTCCTAATGCTACAAAAATAGCTAACAACTTGTCCTCAGTGGCTGTTTTGACTGGAAATTTAATAAATGATGGGGGTCCTTGATTTTTGCATTTTTCTTCCACTAAAATTAGCTCTAACAGTTTAAGGCGACCGTTTTTGTTGCTTAGGAACCATATTGTTGTTGTTTTTTTTGTAGTGCTTCAGTTTCAACTGAGCATATGAACAAGTAAATGTAATGCAAACTGAAGTTGTGTAAAGACAGAATTTGACCACATATCCGTTCCATGCAGGAACCGACTTCAAGCAACCCACACTTTTGATATTTTCCTCCGAGGTGCCCTGCCAGGCCCTAATGGTAGCTGCTTTTGGCTGTTGCTTGTTTAGGAGCTTTTGTGACTTCAGTTTCTTCTTCAACAAGTCAAATTCATGCTGGGTTGGATTTAAACGAGGAAACAAACTTGGTCTGTTTAAAACTTTCCACTTTTTCTTTCTGATGAACTCCTTGGGGAAGAGTGCAGGATGTGTTGGGTCATTTTTATCTTGCTGCATTATGAACTTCTGCCCAGTCAGTTTGAAAACATTTTGTTTTGGACATCAGACGATAAGTTTCTGTAAACTTCCAGTGAAGCAGTTCCACATGGCAGCCGTGCCAAAGCCATGACCCTGTGTCTTGTGCTTAAGACACATTGAAATCTCTGTCATTCACCATGGTTCCCTTTTACTTTGTGTTCAGGGTATTTAGGAAAGAAACCCCTCTTTTCTTAACCACACAGATTACTGATCTATAGACACAATCTGATTCTGACAGGCAGTGAAACTTAAAATCTCAGTTTCAGCTTGGGAGTGGGAAATTATCCAGAAAGTGAAATCTGTGCTAGTTTGTCTTTACTGAGAGGACTCCTGCAGCTCAGTAACTAGTAAATGTTTTTACTGCGATGCATGAACTAATATTAATGCACTTGGTCACAGTTAAAACCACACACACAATGTAAAAACTACTTAATGTCAGTCACAATATTCCTTATTGCTGCCTTGCTGTTCTTTTGAGCTAGCAGTGTTATCTGTCTGAGCAGAACCCAGTGAAACAAGAAGGCATGTTCATGAAAATGTTAGTTGAGACATGTCATTATAACAATAGCTATAACAGAGGCTATATTTAGTGCTAGAAGTTTTAGTTTTAGTCAGTCAGTCAGTGGCCCAGGCAGAGTAAAGCTGGCAATATGCTTCAAGTGATAATGTAATTAAACAAAATCACTGTGGTAGGAGTAATTAAAGCTGTGCTATGTATGATTTGGAGACTGGTGAAAATGTTTAATTGCATGCAACAAGCAGAAGAACATTTTGTAATGTTTTTTGCATTTGCTTGTATTTTGGATCCTTTCCCCGAGCAGATAAATCTGATGATTGTGAGTGCGTTGAAAGAGTATTCAAAGAGAACTTGGTGGAGGATGTGTTTTCCAAAGATGTAAGTGAATTTACTACATCTGTCATCTTCATCAGTATAATGTCAATTTTAAATCTGAAATCTAAACATTGAGGCCATACTTTCTTATTGAATTTGTGTGTATGTCTTGATCCCAAAAACTACTGTGAGATTGTATGTCTTTCTGACATAATGAACTGCCAAAGGCCCACTCTGTGCGCTGACACAAACAAGTGGCCCAGTTGCAGTCAGCGCCCACTGCACCATGCAAACTACCGCGCGTTTTGGCCAAATTGTTTCGCGAAGTACTTTTCCTTTGAAGGATGCTACCAGCTGTCATTTGTCAGTCAGTCCACCACTGTTTCACTAGCACATTTTACTCAGGTTCTTTAGGACCAATGAATTTTGCCCCAAAACGTTTGAAGGTGTGTCCCAGCCCTGTTACTCCCTTTCCAGAAAAACTTCTCTGGCTTATCTTCATAGTTCTTTTCAAATTCCAGTACTGACCCTTCTGTTTTTGCCACTGGTGAGTGATTTGCATCTTACATTTTGTCTAGCTTCTATATTTCTTCTCTTGAGGTCTTCTGTCTTCTTGAATTGTAAATCTGTACGCTCTGCCGAATGCGATTTCTTTGACTGTTCATTTGTGGTTTTGCTTCACCAGTCTACCGATTTTTTCGGTTGCCACTTGCTTTAGTCTTCTTTGGATGGTCTGACCTTCACAAATTGCTTAACCTTTCAGTAGTTTCTCTCCCTATCAAGATGTTCCATTCTGTTGATTTTGCAATGTGCCATGGTCCTGCCATGGCATTTATCTTAATTTTCCTAACTTGCTTTTTCATTGTAGTCTGTTATTTAGTTTTCATCTTAGTTTATCCTTTCACCTCAAAACCAGACTCAAAAAGCAAACTCCAACCACTCCTACACATTTACAGCGCTTTTATCTGTGCACAAGAGAGAACATGGAACACTTGAGCAATTAGAATCTATTTTGTCCTTCCTTGCATTCATTTCATTTATGCTGCCTTTCACTCCCTTTTTTGAGAACAAAAGGTGTCTTTGTTCACGTGTCTCTTGCCCGTGGAGGATTGCTGATTTGCTGGTGTGTTACTTCTTTTTTGAATTTGACACGTGTCTTAAGATTAAGTATTTCAACTAGCATGTCAAAAAATGTACACAGATCGTACGAGACCCATCTTGCCAGATTTAGTGTGCTTTCGAGTCGCTTCCTGAAGGCTTAGGAAGTGTGGATGCGAGTATGAGTGGTTCAGTAGTAAAGAAGCTTCTCTCGCAGATAACTTCCTCTTCCTTCCTTCCTGCTGCGAGTGATTTTCTGTCTGTTCAGTCTTCATTGTTTTGTGTTCACCACTGCCATCTCTCCCAGGAGAGCAGGCCTACATTCTCCCCAATTTTGCTGCACACTGAATGGGGAAATGCCATCTGTGACTTCCAACACAGCTGGTATTAGGAGTGGATGCCCTGATCAAAGAGAAGACAGAGCGCTGCTGTTGCTGCCAGGCAAATCCCCTCAGTTACCATGTTTACATGCATACCAGAGGTTCAGTATTCATCTTAGTCTAAGAACTGAGCATGTAAACAGCATTGTCATGGTCCAACTAAGGTCTGGGCTAAGCATAGCAAGATTAAAACATGGTCAAGGCCTATATCGTCCAGACTTTTAGAGATAAAGATATTTTGTGTCACATGAAATCAATGTCATGTAAATAATTTTGTCTGGTCCAGGTTGTTTTCACAAGTAGTTTGTTTGAGTTTCTGTGATTCAGTTGATTTCACACTGCAACAGCATAAAACCAACCAAAACCGTGTGTAAATAATACCCTTTTGGGTGTTCATTGGTCAGACATTTTGCAGGGATACCAGTGCTGTGTTACTTTCATATTTGCCTCCATGAAAATAGAAAAACAGAAAATAGAGATGCTTAACGTCTATGTGCATTACAATCAAAGCAACAATAATAAACCTTATTTGATTTCTTTGTGATTGTGTCTCTTTATGACTGGTTTGTCAATTTGAGTTTGCTGGGCTTAAAATACATATAAAATACAAGCACAAATAAATCATACACCAGTAGCCAAAATCTCACACCAACACAGCTCTACAGAAGTAGTGTTACTCAAGTGACTGCAGGGAACCGGGAACACAACGGAAGCCACGCCAGAAGCAAAAGCACCGCACTTCCTCCTGGGCATCTCTCTTTTATTGGCGGCTCCCCCTGGTGGTGCCTCAGTGTATCTTCCCTCGGCTCTGCAATAAATACAGAAGACACACTACAAAAAAAAACCAAAAAAAACACTATGACCCATAGGGTCATAACACCTCCACAACTAAGCAATGTTGTTCTACAGTCTTGATATAGCATCTGCTACAACATTTTCACTGCCTTTCTTATGCTGGATCTCAAGATTGAAATCTTGAATCATTAAAAACCATCTCATTAACCACTGGTTGGCATTATGCATTCGATATAAAAAAAACCAAAGGGTTATGGTCAGTATAGACCACCACAGGCAAATTGCTAGACCCCAAATACACTTCAAAATGCTGCAAGGCCAACAGGAGAGCTAATGCTTCTTTCTCTATGGTACTGTATGCAACCAAAACACATTCAGGTCTGGACTCTTGGGTGGCCAGTTCAACACCAGGAGCTTTTTTGATTTGCAAATTTCATTCTTTTCTCTTTAACAACTTCTTTACATCTAAACATCTTTTCTGACCAATAGCATTGATTAACAATTTTTTGAGTTCCTGACTTAATTTCAGCCACACAAGGAGGCACCCACATTCAGTGTTTTTTTCCCTTACTTTTTCAACTTAAGACTGTATTGTTTACCTTACTGAGACGCAGTACTACAAATGTAGGAGAACTCTAACTAAGCTACGTTTGAGTTAGGGAACTCAGTTAACTCAGAAAAAAACTGTGCAGCTGGTTCTTTCATCATTCTAAGTTGACCTGACATTAATTTTCTGTACTGTGTAGATAAAGTCTTTTATTAGCAAAAGAACCTACTTGAATGGCTTCTATTTATTTTTCCCCAAACTGTCAAATTAGGATGACCTACTTTGATTGTGCTTTCTTAGTTGAACAAGCAAATGTAAATTACTCTCAAGCAACATTCTGAATAATACACTTCACTATGATTATGCATATGTATTCTTCTTTTCTCCAGTGTTCTAAAGGTTCTTTGGGAGTAGAAGCTAGATGATGTGGAATATGTGATGTGTGCTCAAAAACAAGCATGTTTATTTGGGCTTGTCTTTCTTATGCTCATTTTCAGGTTATGTAACCCTCATTAAACAATGCTTGTCAAAAATACACTGGGAAACATTATTTTGTGCTACTTACCACATCCACACAATAAAACTTGAAAGCGGGTCTTTGACTTAAGTGTGGAAAAAGTCAGGGAGCTTTCTTGCGAACTACAGCAATCTCTCCCTCTGTGTGTCTATTAAAAATTCATAGAAAGTCCTTCACAAAGTGCCCGAAGGGTTTTGTAACACCTCAGTACCTTTCATACACCTTTTAAATGTCCTGCTAAGCTCAGAAAGTTAAGTGGATGATTCATCAAGATTACAGGCAAAGATCATCTGAAGTGCTTCATGCTTGTCATGTGCAGTTCAGACAAGGCTGGAATTCATATTAGTTGACATCAGATGGTCTGGTAGGCTTCTGATAGCATGGATCTGCTACAGCTCCTTTTTGTCTGTTGGATGGAGGGTTGCTGCCAGCTCCCCAAAAATAGCCTGGACTCTGCCGCCCACCCACTTACCAGCCTGCAGTGTCAGATTCCTGAACTCTGCCTGCCTGTGCTTTCAGCCATGCACACAGAGATCAAATTAAAATGCAGCAAAGTTATTTCCTAAACACGGATTAAGCTTGGTTCTGCTCTAGATCACACTGGCCCATAGCACAGTTCAGTCTCCCTCAAAAATATCCTGAAATTAGAACTTCTTTCCCTCAGAGCAGGAAAATTTGACAATCTGTTAATTTGCACTGGATTCATAAAACTGGGAGTTGCAGTCTGCAAAAAGTTACTGACATGATTCAAATGGGACTATAATCACAAAGACACAGTACTAAGATAGAGCCAGAGACTACTCAATACAGCTGTTAAGCACAACATATTCATTATTCAGCATCAGGAAAAAAGCAGAAAACATATATTTAACAAAAAATTACATAGAAGCCTGGACAACTAAATATGAAATCAGATTTTTCAGTATTTAGTGTGTTCACCCATTGCCTCAAGTCTGAGTAGCCAGGCCAATGTTGTGAGAACATCTGCAGCTTCTCTGTTTGCACGTTTTCTTTTTTTCTATTTCCTTTTCTCAGAAACAACTTCTTAACAGCTACACATCCTTTCAGACTTATAGTTTTGAGTTGTCTTTCTACAGTGAAAGGATGGACAGAAACACCTGATTTTCAATGATCTAAAGCAAGAGTGAGGCTTCATTTTTTCCTGTCTCTCATAGATAAAAGTTTTAAGTATTGTTTGATAGTAGCAGTTTTGGTGGTCTACCAGGACTTTCATTGTTGTTTGAAATCCCATTTTTCTGTATCTTTTAATATGTTTTGGGAAACTCTTTTTTTCCTATTCTCTTTTGATGTTCCCTGTCCTTATGCAAGTGGATTATTTTATGTCTAATCTCCTCAGAAACATATCCTGAAAAATGACTTGTACTTAATGGCCAATTTGACTGGATATGAAATAAATGTTGGGTGGTTTTTAACTTTTGTACAGTTTGGTACTCGGCTAAAAAATGAAATTGCCCCACCTCCCCTTGTACAACTAATGCTGACTGAATAACACTTGCATTAGTTATTCGTAAAATGTCCCTTTTAGCTTGGAGCTACAATTAAAACCAACTCCCAGGTAACTAAACCAGTTATGAGCCAAGCAACCAGTCTATGACTCATTCACACACGCAGTTTTACCACAAACAGTGCTCCATGAGGAAGCCTAGTGAACCAGAGTGAACAAGATGAGGGAGAATAGAGTGCTACCGAAGTAAGTTTGAGTTGGTTTGTTGCAGAAGTCAAAAAATGTATATTTTTGGACAGAACTGATAATGTTCAAAATATTCAGTGTCATCATTTATGGATTTCAAGGTACACTACATAACCTTGAACGTCTGTCTCAAATGCAGAGTAGGCTCAGGGCACTTTTTTCTGCTAGATGGCTCTGACAACAAAAAACAAACCAAACCACCAGTGAACCCACATTTAAAAGCAGCATTCCTCATGATTGCAGTGAGAAGGAGATCACAGGAGCCCTCTTTCTGACTCAGTAAGGCTTCTTTTTTGCTGGCATTCACAGTGACAACAGCGATACTGGTTGCCATGTTGTTTTTCTTGTGTGCATGCCAGAGTTCTTCCGTCTGTTCTGTCCGCCTTCATGGCTTTACTCTCGCTTTACTAAAGGCTACACAGCTAATCACAACAAAAGGAAAGGGACTACACCACTCCAATGTTTATGGCCAGGTAAAGCTATTATTCACAAATTGTATGTATGTTATGTTCATACTTTTCAAAAAAAACGCTTTTGCTTTGCACTTTGCATGCTGGTTATCTCTCAGCGGGCTCTGTACCCTCTTGTCCTGCTACAAGTGGCCGCTTGTGTAACATAGGCTTGATGTAGTTAGACAGGATTGTGATAATTCTACTGATTTAACTTAGTGCCACCACTGCTTTAGAAAAAAAAAACAGAATTGTTAATTTCAGTTTTCGGTTTTGACTTAATGCTGTCATTTCAGCATCTAATGGCAACCAACATAGCAAAACTGATAATAATGATCTGACTTCCATTCTTTTTTATGGATTATTACAGCAGATCCGGTGGTTCTTCTGACAGAATATTCTACGATTGATCTGTTTCATGATGCTGAGGCTAAGTTTCCTACTACGTGCTCAGAAAGCCTGTGTCTTAGCACATCTTTTCAGGTGTGAGACCTCAGTGGGGATTCTCTTAAGACCAACATCAAACCGTCATGTCAGCGCAAAATCGGCTTAGCGTATCCAAGCTCTTCACATGCTCCTTTGAAGTGCTGAAGCATGAGTACAGAATGGGTACTGTATCCAGACAATGACAAGGTTTCTCTCCATTTCATCATCCAGAGGATTACTAGACCCTCTAACGCTTAGGATGTTTGTCTGTTAATGCCCAAGGTGAGGAGATCAGGTTCTCCATTCAGCGCTATCAGCAGAGAACACAGCTTGGCAGACTCGCTCCCGGTGACATGCTGTTGCACATAAAGGAAGAGTGACACTTAAGCTTCCTTGAAAATTGGATTGTGGATTGATGTTATGCAGAAGAGGCATGAAAGGAGGTGGTGCCACCTGTCTGTAGTTAAATAATGCTGTAACAACACTCTCTAGCTCGGTCTCTCTGCTATATTCTGCTCATGCTCATGAGAACCGTCGCTCATGAGTCAGGTGAACTCCACCGCTGTGCTCTTAATCTATGCATAATGCATGATCATTACCGTGCATTGTAGAAAGCACACTGGAAGTCGAAAGCCTTGTGGCTCTCGCCTCTCTCAGTGGTTTGCAGCAGGCAGAGTGTTTGAAATGTGCTCTGAGAGTTAGACGCTCCACACACTTTGGAATGTAAATGCGCTGTAATGTGTGAGTTAGATAGAAATGGGTCTGATTTTTTCATGTTGAATTTACGTGTTTTGCACCAGTCATGTGTAACTTGTCGCTTGAGGCTAAACACCTCCTGCACATCCGTGGCAGCATGTCAAAATGTAGGTGTTTTTGTTTACTGCCTCAAGGCCATGAGAACTCACCTGATAACAAGTGCTTAATTACTGCCTGCTAATTTGTTCAGGCCTTGCCATCATGGCCATGCTCAAGGACTGATTATATAGAGGTTAATAAAAATATCTGCCCTCACTTTTTCACTCTCTATCTCTCTGTTTTTTTTTTTTCCTGGCCCTGACCAGGGTAATGGACTTTTTTGATTGGGTTTTTTTGTAACGATGCCATTTGTTAATCATTAATGCAATATTGGTGTATTGCAGATGGCTGTAATATGCAAATGAGCCCTCTAACAAATGACAAATGTTATTGTGCACTGTACCGTCTTGACAACATATAAGCCATTCCAGATGAGTTATTTGGGTGTTATTTGGGTGAGATGCATTAGGGAATTGTGGGCTTATGCCAATATTTTTCATGCACATACAGTTGTATGCAAAAAATGTGAACAACCCTGGTAAAATTACGTACTTAAAAACATACTTAAAAATGGCATTTTGCTGAAATTACCGGAAAGAATAAAACATAAAATTTAAAATGTGCAGTAACTTTCGCACAGCATGTGTACTTATTTTGCACACAGAAAATCAACAAAACTAGCCCAGGGGTGCCCAAGCATTATATATCTGTCCTCCATGTCACTGCTGTTGACAAGAAAACCTTATATCTCCAAAATGGTAGCTTTACAGGAGAAGGAATAATCATACTTTACTATTAATGTAAGTCAGTGTAACCAGATTTTTTCCAAGCAATTTCAGACCAGGGATGCACTGATATGGAAGTTGTGGCCTGATGCAAATACCTGATATGTTTTGTCTGTGTATCTGCTGTTGCCGATACCAATGCTGATATAAAGAAATTAGAACTACCTGCATTTGCATTAGGATTACGGAGAAATGTAACTTTTTATAGCTGGTTATAAATTAAGTACAATGAATAAAATGTGGATTTTTAAGGCATTGTAATCTAGTTTCATCTAAAATAAATATGTTATCAGATATCAGTTTAAAATACCGGTCAGACCTAAACATCATAAAAACTGATGCTGGTCATTTTTTTTTTAACCAATAATCTACCAATACTGATGTGGTTCAGATTCCATCCCTGTTTGTGCATCCCTATTTGAAATAATGCAGGCCAGTCTTCAGCCTATCAAGGGTTAACCAATCTGTTTTTTCATATAAGACATCTCAAAATCTCAATATGTGGCAGCATAATCTCAATGTGATATTTTGTCCTAATCGTGCAAATCTAGCCTGTTTTATTTTAGCTACTGTACTCTACAGTATTAACTAAACAAGACTGATATCTGTCAACCTGAATGGCAGCTCCATAGTTTTGAGATGAGCAGCCTTTGTAGCCATTCTGTCATCATCACCCATAGACAAAAGAGGTCTGTCATGCCTGCTTCAGAAAACCAGCTATGGGTGACGTCTGTATATTGTGTCTTCTCTATTATGACTGCCTGGAGGACAGTCTATATAAAGCTTCCCTCAATTAGACAATGCATTCCTCCCCTTCCTGTTTGTCATTTGTATCATGGAACAACTCCCATTATGTCACATAAGAGTCAAAATAACGTGTTGACCTTTAATGAAAGCTAAATTTAGGAACCTTTTGTTTGACAATGCACTGTTTTTTGTGAATGACTCCGTTGAGTGGGATTGTCTGTGTGAACAGAGACTTCACATTTGGGATGGAAATGGAAGAAAACCCTACTAGTTTAATGGTTCGCAACCCGAGTCCTGGAGACTCCATGTAGTGCAGTTTTTTTGGGTTCTTCCTGCTCTAACAAATGTGATTAAATTCATCTACAAGCTACAAATCCTTTTTAGAGCTGGTATCACGTGTACCATCGGATGAATCTGGAATGGCTCCAAATTATATATGTACCTATGTAGTGCATTATGTGTAAACTCTACACCCCAAATCATGCAAAATATGTCAAATTTAAACCCAAGTGTTTCAGCCACAGTGTATACACCTTTCTATAGACGTATAAAGCATTATTTGTGTGTAGATGTCATACTTTCATGCCCTCAAAACAGCTGTTTTCACTCATGGTGGGAACTTAACTGATACCACAGTAGGAGAAATGAACATATACCATGTCCTATTAGCAAGCGACGCAAACGAGAACAGCAAAAAGCAAGCAGCAGAGCAGGATGCAATGCGCCATTTTTAAAGCATAGTCTGTTTCTGTTTTTAACGTGTTACGTCACTCTGCCATTCCACCTTAAAACAGAAGAAAATCTTCCTTGAAGTAGGGTAAAGAGGGCTCTCTACGACCCTTCCAGTAAACCATTTGGAGAAGAACAGCCAGAGTGCTGGAAGTTAGAAGTGAAGAGACTGTTTGTTTTGTGTTAGACAGCTAAATAGTTCGGTTAGCTAAGTAGATATCATTTAGCATAACCAAGCTGCCCAACATCAGGGCGGTAAAATCTAAACAGTGTTATTCAGACTACAAACCATTAAAGCGTTCTACTGCTGGCCGGCGCTGGCGCCTGAGACTTCAGAGGCGGGGCTATGAAGATGACCATACGCAAAGGCTCATGGTATGCACACACCCTGCTGAAAATTAACTATGTTGTTTTTGTTGTTGTCTGTTAGTTATAGTTATATGTATGTGTTACTTGTGTTGTTTGGAGTCAGGGGCTGTGGGTTTTGTGTGAGGGGGCACAGGGGAAGTGCAGGAGAGGCCACCATCAGTCATATACTTTGGTGGTGACTTCCGCTGCGCTTTCAGTGTCTTGTATGTGCCCCTTTCTGTCTGTGTGCTCAATAAAGAGCACTTCTTGAAGCAGATCATGGCTCCCCTGTGTTTCCTCTTCTGCAGATGCTACACAATTCAATACATGCCCCAAACCACAGCTGGACAACTCCATCAGTAAAGCTGCTATCTTTGGATTGGTCTGTGGTTTGTTTATGTTTTGAGTTGTCACACACTTGCTGTTTCCAATGTAGACATCCTGCAGGCCTTGCGACACGAGGTGGTACTACATTTGAACGCCTACTTGCTGTCAGGACACGGCATAATTTTGTGTTACGGCCGATCATAATCCTGACACTTGCGATTGTTTTCCTAAATGTTTCAGGACTTTTCCTAAAAAATCCTCCAATCACTGCTTAATAACTGTTACATCATTCTTTATTATCTCGCTCAAGCTTTCAAGTTTTTAGCATTGAGCTAGCATTCCTATGAATAACTTTGAATTGAAGCATTTGTGTGGACTGGCCATCATGAGCATTAATTATGATGTTAGCCGTGAGCGTTCTTCTTAATGACTTTGGCTAAAGAACATGTAGAAAAGCTAAATTATAAAGGTAGGATTTTCACCAGTAAGTCGAGCTTTGCTTAGGACCCTCTATAGGCTATGACTGGCACTGTGTCCACACTAATGTGATTGTGTGTATTTAATATCACACTACACCAAATTACTGAACACAAACACGTCTACTCGGATGTCAACAATATGCTTCCTTCTAAAGTTTCCTAAAAATCAGTGTGCCAAAAGAGTAATTTGAGGCAATACTATAGAAAAGCCCACCGTAGTTCCCTAAAGAGCTTTTCATTTTACTGGTTTCAGGTGAGGTTTTTTTAGGAACTATCAGATTTAAATGCTTCATAGTCTATAGCTGGGTACCAGAGGTAGCACAGTAGGGTAAACACAAACATATGCCCGAGCTGAGGGCCAGGATTCAGAACTACTGACTGCTTTAGGAAACCGAAAGTGCTTCTTGTTAGGCCTTGAACTGAAGAACAGTGAAGAGTGACTGTTGTACTGTTGGAAAAGGTTTTGTACTGTTGGAAAAGGTTCTCCTTAAGTGACTGTGAAACAGTAAATCCTATCTGCTTATTCCACTAATACCTCCTTTGTATCTCTCTTAAACAAAACAACCAACCTCGATCTCATTTGCCAGTAATTAGCAGCATATTTTCCCACGCTCTCCCTACATGACCTGCAGCAAAGAGAACCTGGTTTTTAGTTTTTAATCCTATACTTTCATACAATGTTTTTACTGTAAAAGTCTCTCTGAAGAAGACCTTAGAGTTAAACTCTCTATACACCTTCCTGTCATTCTTCTCTCTCTTCATTTTGGATTAATTAAGAGAGCGGATAGCCCCCCCTTGTTCTGAAAGCCAGGGCCGATTTCCCCCGATCCTCATTAGCCCCCTGGCAAAGGAACAGCATTTCAGAGTCCATATTTACAAAGTATCTCAGAGCAAAAGAGCTATTTGGGGAATGTTCCTTTATCTCTCACTTTGAATCAGTGGTTTGATCCCGGTTCACCAGGGAACTGCACATCTATTACATTGCTCTGTAGCTTGCTATGGTTCTGCAGAGAGAACGGCTCTGCAGACGACTTCACACAAACTCATTTAATGTCGAAAAACACAACACAAATTCCGATTTTCACAGCGTCCGAGGCTAATCCTCTCAAATGGGCCTGTATAAACAGACAATTATGGGCATGTAGAGCCTCATACAAACACAAAAAAGTGGGATTTAAAGTGCAGCGTTGTTGTCGTAGTCCTACTTTAATGAAGCCCAGCTGCACCCGTGGCTGTAATTGACTTAATAGCAGCAGCGGCAGCAACGCACCTCATAGGAACAGGCACCATAATGTTGTCTGCTGAAAAGGCTTTTACGGCGCCAATCACAGCACAATGAGATGGAAGTGCAAGAGAAGCGGGGCCTGTTTTACCAGAGATAGTGGGTGGCGTTGTGAACGTGCGAGAAGCAGCCCACAATGTGCAGGTAAAACAGCCGCCTCATCGAAAACTCGTTCTCTGCCATGTCTTTTACGGACACTGCTCTAATGACTAATACCAGCCCTGTAAGTGAATGGAAATGAGCAATCACCCTGAGCAATGAGCGAATGGGGACAGATTCGTTCTTGGAAGAAGCTTGCAGTGAAATTGAAATGATAATGAAATCCTGAAGAATTGGATTAGAAGTACAGGGGAGAAAGGAGAGAATAGAACATTATAGATTGACTTTAACTGACTTTTATGTAGTCCAGGGATGGTTTGGCAGCGTTAAAAAAATGCTTGGCTTCAGACTCAGAATGTAAATCGGTCATAAATTATTCTTTACCCAGTGGATTTTGTGGAGAGCTTTGGAAAGGATCACAGGAGAACTCGTCGTTTACCTACTTTCCTTGCTTAAGCAGTCTCTTTCATTTAAAGCAGTATCAGGTAGTCTATAAGTTAGTAAAGAAGAACATGGATATCGCTCTCTCACCGCCCACAGTACCGCCTGTATACATCAGTGGATGACAGTAGTGCGCTCTCATAGTCTCTCTTTGATGTGCTATGTCAGAGGTCTGGCTGCTGGTCGCTAGCATGCAGCTTGTGTGACAGGCAGTCTGGGAGGAAGATGATAGAGCTGGGTGGATGAAGGCTCTGCATCTCCTCACTGGCGTTGGACAGCTCTATTCTATTGTTAATGGCCATTGATTTGAGATGCATCTGAGAGACTCAGAACATCAGAGAAGGGTCTACCTTCACAGAAAGTGCCACCCCTGAACTGTCATTCAGAAGCAGGTTATCTACGCCATCCAAAGTTGAGCTCAGATAACATGGACTTTCACTTTAGACGTACTCGGTCCCTGGTTGCAAAGACGTTGCAAGCCACGTTCTGAACCTTATCCTCTGAACATATATCCACATATAAAGATGGCTTAAAGAAGTTAGATTTTTTTTGCACTGGCAGATTCTCTTTTCCAGAATGGCTTATAATTTATTCATGTTACAGAGATATGCAAATGTAGTGTTAGGAGTCTTGCCCAAGGACTCTTATTGGTATAGCATGGTGTGCTTGCCCAAGTGGGCAAACTCTAGTCTGCTATGCAGGGGTGTTTCCCAATATGCTGTGTCAACCTTCACTGTGTGACATCTATACAAATGGGTGAAAGTATTGACAAAACTCAAAGCTTTTGAATGGCTACTAAAATTGTAGCTATGCCAACATATTTTTGTTAAGTTTTTAGGACAGTAGAATCTACATTAGCAAGTCTGTTAAAGATTACTTAACTCACATGGATTGTACAGTGCTAAACCACTGGCTGCAATCTTCCATTCTTAACTACATTGTTTAGCTCCAGTGCAAACTTCAAACACCAAAGATGTCTTGATCAACTAAATTTTGGTTGCTTTTTATGTTGAATTTGAATTGCACTTTTAAGTTTTATTTAAACCATCGCTTGATGACTCAAGATGAGGCTATGAGATGTCTGATGCCTTTGCTATCAGTCCTGATTCAGCAGATGGGTGGGTCACTGGTGGGGCAAAAACACCCTCAGATTGGCATGTTATAGTGTTAGAGAACAGAGCTATGTTCAAGTGATTTTCAGTGCCCAGGAATGGACTGGAAGGTGGGTCAGATTTGTAGGAGGTCATATACCTGATAAGCAACAGTGGAGAAACTGTCCTTGAGTGAAAATTTACTCTGTTAAAAGTGGATGTATGAAAACAAAAGAAACTTGAATGAAAGTCAAACATATATACATTTAAATATGTATGTAAGTATGCAAAAGTAAAAAACGTAGAATCAGTACATGCGTTTAATTTTAGCAATATGTAATGTAATGATTTCACCCACACTAGTGTGTCCACCCTTTTCAACAAACTCAGTAGTTAGTGGTGTGGTGACTAATAGGCAGTCCTGGCACAAAGGCAAATTAGTGTAGTTAAAGAGATTCATTTTACACCGATGTGAATTTTAAATGCTCGGGAACACTGGCAAGAGAAAAATGAAAGTAGAATCTCCTGGGTTTTGAGATCTGTGATAAATACTTTGAAAGTTTAAATTAAAATGCAAGGAGTGAAAAGTGTGCTTAGTGTTCAGTACAAGTATTCGATGTGAATAATACTTCAGTATGCAGATCTTCCAAAATAGTACTTAGGTATAGTAACAAAGTACAATTTCTAAATGTTTTGCACCCCTGTCTGTATCTAGTTTAAGCACTGTCCATAAATACAATAACATTGGGCTTTATTTCACCAATATCTTCCTAAGCTTTTTCTTTGTTCATAAGAAATGTCCTTAGAAAAAGTCTACGTCAGATTTGTGACATGTTCTTAAACTGCAGTACTGTTTGCGCCTTTATGCTCTTGAGTGTGTGTAGATTCTGTTCTTACCTAAGAACAAATCCCAAATGAGGAAACTTTGGTGAGAATCTTCGGTATCAGAATCTTCAGAATCATCAGAATCTTCTTGAAATTCCTACTGAAACCGCATAAGTGGGTTTTAAGAAGAAATGTCTTCTCAAGAACGGTTGGTGAATGAGGCTCATTGATCCGACACTTGATCTGAATTATAATAACCAGAGTCCTGACCTGGGCTCGAAGAAATGGGACATTGATTTTAGGTTATTTAGACAGCAAACATTGAGTCATTTATCTGCATTTTCAGTATGCTGAGATGAGTGATGTCACTTTGGCGTGCAACGAGTCTACGGATGCGTCAATTTTAGCACTTAACAGTAGATGGATGGATGTCTGATTGTAGTTTCTCTGGGCCAGGGCGCCTAATGTTGTTGTTAGAGAGGTGATGAGGCAACTAGGCGATTATTCTGCTCGACTGTGGGTCTTTTTGCAGTAAAGCTTTATTGTTTTGCCCCCCCCCCCACCGTTCCTGCCTTTACATAGCTGCGCATTTGTTTTCATTGCTGCAGTTATTTATAACCGTTGCTTTATTGTGCTCTCTCTCTGTTTCTCTCTCTTTCCTCCAGGCTTGGCTATCAGAGATTCATGAGTATGCTCAGCAAGATGTGGTTCTGATGCTGCTGGGGAATAAGGTAAATCTGTAAAATTACACCAGCCTTGTCCATCTCTGCACATTTTATCCCCTTTTATAAGGCCTGTTCGTTTAGATCAGTACTGTTAGGTTAGAATTGCCAGCCCCTCTGTGCCGAGGTGGGAGCATCTCATATAGCAGATCAGCAGCCATGCCTGAAGGGGACGGAAGATGGATTAGCATTGTGTATCAATACACGGCACAGCTGGGGGAACAAGTAACAGATGTTTAGCCTTTCAGTCCAAAATAGCCTCAGTATTCTGTAGAATGGAAAATAAATAAATAAATTTCCCCTCATCAGGATTCTGCTGGTGTACACCTCCTTACTCCAGAACTCTCGCTCTTATAAGATATTCATTTTTTTTTGAGAGTTTACGACGCCCAAACAAATGTGAATCAAACCCTCACACATACTTACAGAAAAACATTAACAGAACAGAGACAGTTGCCGGGGTAATACGTTTTCACTGCATGCCCTGAGGATGGAGGTAAAGGGCTACAAATACCTCTAGACAGAATGACAAGAGAAATAAAAGAAGTGCATGAGTGGAGGAGAGAAATAAGTACTCTCTCCTGTCAAAAATGACTTGTACCATTCCACTGCTGACAAAATAACACCTGAATATAAAGCAATTGCATGTTTCTCACAAGATGCAATGTACTGCAAAATGGAAATAGTTCATTTAAAAAATATTGTATTTGCATCATTTGATGGAATCTGATAATGATCCACTTAAGGCATCAAAACATGATGCTTGAAAAAGTGCTGGTTCTTGCCCATAGAGCCCGACCTCAGAACCCTTCATCAGCTTTTAAGGCATCTCTAAACCCTCCCTTTAGCTTTCTAGACACATACAAACCTTTCTTTTAGCTTCTTAGATACATCTAAGCCTTTGCTTTAACGTTGTAGATACTTCTAAATCCTCCCATCAGCTTCCTAGATACCTCTACATTTTTTCTTTCAGGTTTCTAACAACAAACAGGATTGCTTTGTTGTTTTCAGTCTTATCAGATGTGTATCTTTCATTGGGTATTGTGCACTGCTTAGTCTGATCTCCAAGCGATAATTAGAGCAGGAAAGCTGGGTATGATTTTGCAAGTGTTTAAGATGTTTGTCTCTGTAGGCTGATGCTTCACATGACAGATCAGTCAGGAGAGAGGAGGGCGAGAGGCTGGCTAAGGTGAGTTCCCCCATCAGACCATCAGAAAACCACACTTTTTTTAATATTCTTGTAGGCTACAGGCCTGTTTTAAGGATTCGTACCTATCTGGTGCAGGTATCAAGTCATGTACAGAAATGATCTGTTCTGAAGCTCAGTAAAACCTGAATTGAAAATTTTCACTTTAAAAAGATTTGAGGAAAAAAAATTATAAAGCTCACAGAGTTTGTAGAAGCAGATATTGATAGAAGAATACAAAACTCTAGGTTGTTAGTTTGTCTTAATAAAAGTGTGCATGGGTAATTCACTCAGGTGACTGTTGCAGATGCCAGTACTAGAATACTAAGAGCACTGTTTGGGTCAGTGTACACTACTATTAGGTAGGCCTACCTTGTATCCACACTCATCAGTTTTATCAGGTCCAATTTATAGTACTTCATTTCAAGTTGTAGTCAGTTTCTGTGCATAATTTCCCACCCTTTACCCCTTTCATCAAAGATAAGCACCCTCACAGGACCACCACTGTGCAGTTATTATTTAGGTGGTGGTCCATTCTCAGAACTGCGGTGACATATTCAATGAGTGTAGCTACAGTGCTGTGCAGAAGAGACCATCCTTCATTCGTTAAATTTCCAGTCAGAATGTTTAATTTCATGAAGTACAAGTTACTAATTTTTCAGCATCAGAAAAAAGCAGAAGGCATTTATTTAACAAAAATGACACATACGGCTCAACAACAAATGTTTTCAGTATTTAGTGTGTCCACCCCTTGCCTTTATTACTGTTCATTTCAGGAGACTTGCTTTCAGGTTTTCTAAGAATCTGCTGGATATTTTTCCACACTTTCAAAGTTCAGTCTTAGAAGTTGGTTGCATTTTCTGCTTCTGATGATCCAAGTAATCCCAAACACAGTTAATGATGTTGAGGTCTGGACTCTGGAGAGATCAGTTCATTGTTCTGAGAACACTAGGTGCTTCTTAGTCTGGTTTGCAGAATCTTTTTTCACTAAGAGGTTCTTAGTGACATCTAAACATCCTTTAGACCCATAGCGCTGAGTTGTCTTCTCACACTGGAAGCTTGGACAGAAACACCTGTGGATTTTTTTCAGATCTGAAGCAAGAGTGTAGCTTGATTTTCTCCTCTCTCCCTTCAGAAATAATAACTTCCTCCTGAAAAATAAATAGCTTGTACTTAATATCCGTTTTAAAAAATGAATGGTGGTCTCTGATTTCTGCAAAGTATTGTACCTAATAAAATGGCCAGTGAGTATATTTATCTAATCATTAATCATGTAGGCTACAACACAAAGAATAGGGTTACATTCTCTAACCTTTTTCTCTCCATAGCTCTCCATAGTGACTGTTTTTATTATAGACTGCTACTCTTTTATAACAAGGTTACAAGGTTACATGTTACATAAAGAAAGTTTCATTGAAGTGAGAAATTATTTTTTGGCCAGTTTTTATTATGGACAGTGAAATATCAAAATTAGTCAGAATGCACACCCCTACTAGTTACAGTAATGTTCTTTTGGATTCTATAGCTATGTGTCACTACTTCAGGGATCTACACTACTACACGTTATATTAATAATAATTGTTTTATATACAATAATAACCTATATAACTCGGAAACATATTATTGTTAATTATATTTTGTATGATTCAATATTATTATGTAATTAACTACTATATTCTAGACATGAAAATGTTTTTTTATGTTGTATTTCAAGTTGAATAACAACAAAAAGTTATTAAATGATTAATCATGTACAATATATGTATGTTTTGGGTGTGTGTGTGTGTCTGTGTGTGTTTTGATATCTATCAGAATCTGAATCTTTATATGTCTTTACTACAAGTGCCAGATGTACAAGAAATGTCTCTTGGTGCAGGCATCATCATAAAATTAAACCAAATAATATGAAATATAAAGATACAATTACTGTTTATTCTGTGAATTTAACATATTTGGTGGGGGGTCAGATATAATGTGTCACATGCAAATGTTATGGCACAATTCATATGTTTTATTTTTTATTTCCCATATATTAAATTCAGCAAATAAATAGAAATTATGCTCTACAATTTGCAGAAAATGTCTATACTTTTTTCTCTGTGAAAGAAGTGTTAAATTTTCACATAGAAAATCAACAAATCATGTAATTTGACCAGAGGTGTTCAAGCTTTTGCATTCGGCTGTGTAGATGCATAAAATAGATAATAGATATGAAGATAATCTGCAAGAACACAAAGAATGTGCAATGTGAGTAAGGAACAATTACAGTCAAGTGCTGAAGTACATATATACAGCTTGCAGAGCGAACGATAAGACTATATATGTAAATATGTTTATATAATATGTATATTTGCAGTAAGTAAGTAAAGTACATGTGTGTTTGGATAACAGTAGAGGGAAAGTTGAAAAGGTCCTCATTCATAAGTTTTTTGGCATGGTTTGGCTCTGCATGTTCACACGCCAGGCATGAGCTACGGAGAACAGTGCAGTTTGCTGAGAAAATCATCGGCTGCAAGACCCTGTTGATTTTTACTCAACTAGCAAGGAATAGGGTGGTGAAAATCATGGGCGACCCCTCACATCCCAGTCACTCTCTTTTCCAGCAGTTTCCATCTCATTGTGGTGTATACAATGAATACAATGCAATGGTACATACAATGAAACAATGCAGTGGTATATACAGTGAATACAGTGGTTATGTACATTACAGTGTGTGTGTAATAAAGTGCATGTGCAGCAGTTTAAAGCAGAAGGGTGGTAGAAGCGGCCTTGTTTAGGAGGATGATGGCCTGGGGAAAGAAGCTGTGAAGGTGGTGATTGCTGCAAGTCTTTAGGGTTCTCAGGCTTGGTCTCACTGAGATGGAAACCGCTGGAAAAGAGAGTGACCGTGATGTGAGGGGTCGCCCATGATTTTCACCACCTTATTCTTTCCTTGATGAGTAAAGATCTTCAACAAGGTTCTGCAGCCGATGATTTGCTCTGCATGTTGCACCGTCCTCTGTAGCTAGCTCCTGGTGTGTGAAGATGCAGAGCCAAACCAAAGGAAGATGAAGGATGTGATGATGGATTATTTTATGGTAATATAGAACTGGACCAGCAAAGGCAGCCAAAATTCCTTGAGCTGTTGCAGGAAATACAGTGTATGCCCCTCTGCAAGTTTCTGACTTTAGCCAACTACCCAGATTACTATTGATTTTCACTATTACTCTATAAAAGAGACTCTGTCTGCCGAAGCACAGAACCAATTGTAAACATCTTTCCAGGTCTGATTTATAACGGAGGGGTTATAAACTGAGAGATTTCTGTTGGTATAAGGGTGGGACAACAGACTTTTGACTTCTGTGAATATCCTCAGTGTCCCCTCACACTCTAGCTATCTGGCCCATTGTGCTAGTTAAGCTGTGTATTGAAACACTAGTAATTTATTCCTGAAGGTTCACAAATGAGGTACTGTGCATGCTTATGCATGGTGTGTTTGCTGCAGAGGACTGTGGTGACAATATTAATACTGCTCTGGCATTCACTGTTATTGCTGTAGCTTAATTGTACCATCTCTCTCAGGACCTGCTTTGTATTATTAACACTTTAGCTGAGACTCTGAGAAGATGCTGCATCAGGGAGTTTGTGAAGATGTAGCACAATATTCTCAGTGCATTTTGTGCTTGACAGATTGAACAAAACAGAGTAGTAATTATAGCAATTATATTAATAGTAATTATAAGTATTTGAGTAAGATTAATACTTATACAATTTACACGTTACAGGGACATGGATTTCCTTTGTTTTTTTCACTCTGTGTTTCTGTGATAATGAGTTAATTTATTTTCTTGAGATCTTGTGATTATTTGTCACTATCACAGCAAAATGAATGTTGTTTTCTTGAGATTTTGAGTTCTGTTTATCATTATTACATTCATTAATGTTGTGATAATTGCATAAATATCTCAAGATCTTGAGAAAACATTTATTGTGTCACGATAATCATATAAATAACTCAAGATCTTGAGAAAACAAATGAAAACTTATCACAGCAAAAACTTTCCAGCTCAAGCTGTTTATGAAAAACCCAAAAGTAGAGTACAAATGTTACAACTTACCCCATAGGCAGTGTTTATAGTACCAGACAGGGGCTAGCTGTAACAGTCACTGCAACATCTGATAAATCAGTGCAAACACAATTCAAAAATAAGCATGTATGAAAAGAGAGGCTGTGTCAGATGTAGCAAATTTACTGACCACAAGTGGCAGAGCTAATGTAAGCACAATAAAATCTTTTGTGCATAAAAAAAATGAACTTTTTTTTATATATAGGGGTACGGCATGGACTTTTCTCATTTTTACATTGAGAGGCTTAGCTATTTTCTGGTACAAAAAACTTAAAAAGTTGAGTCTTCAGGGTGAATTAAGAAGTGCCAGTCTGAATGCTGTCAAAAGGTATAGATGATGTTGCTATGGGAATATGAGATGACCAAAAGCTTGTTCTACATAAATGTGTTTAAAATCCCCTTAAAATCCCAGGATTTTTATATTCTAAGTAACTCCAGTTACTTCAATGCAAACTGGTTAAGCTATTCTAAAGTTATAGAAGTGTGTAATAAAACTCTGGAGTTGCCGGCTGGCCATGGCCATTTAAGTGTCTAAAAATGTTCTTAATAGTGTCTAAAAATGTTCTTAAATTCATAAGGAATAGTGGAAAACATACATTTTGAAGCCATTTCATGTTATGAATAAATTAATGACAGTAGAATTTGCATTTATCTTAGATTTGCTATGCATATGTTGAAAATTCTTATGCTTGTTGGTCCTCGAACTTTGTGAGAGTCTTGCATAACTGCAAGAGAGATTTGCAGTGATGGGAAGGTAATGGAATCTGACATTTATCAGACAACATAATAGAGTTATTCAGTTACAGTTTAAAAATGATTTTCTGAAGGTTAAATATTCACCGTCTACTCAGACCAAGTCCATCGTTTATGTTTTTATGTGTGTGTGCCTTAGGAGTTTGGGGTGCCCTTCATGGAGACAAGTGCTCGATCTGGCCTCAATGTGGAGCTGGCCTTCACTGCCATAGCCAAGTGAGTGGACCTTCTGATATCTGACAAAGGTGCAGGCAGGCACGTGTTCTCTGAAAGAAATAAAATAGCTAAAAAGCATGAAATATAAATGAAGACACTTTGAGAGAGCTCCTCTGAAACTGTTTGTTTGTTTGTGAGAGTGATAAAACACAAGAGTGATCCTCTTATCTCTGTCCCCTTGGATCTGTCCTTGCTCCCTCCCTCTCTCTCTCTCTCTCTCTCTCTTCCTCTCATCCTCCATCCATCTTCTTTCTTCTGTTTCTGTCTTTGTTTTTGCAGAGAGCTGAAGCACAGGTCCATGAAGGAGCCAGACGAGCCCAAGTTTAAACTGCATGAGTACGTCAACAAGGAGATGAAGACCGCAGGGTGCTGCAGGTCCTAAAGCTACAAGTGTGTGTGTGTGTGTATCAGTGTGTACAATACTGTGCAAATATCAGAGACTACCCTTCATTTATTTAATTTCTGTTCAAAATGGCCATAAGAGAAAATGGGATGCCTAACAACCATGCAAGACCTGGTAGACAACCAAAACTGTGCCCATCAGATAAACAGTACTTAAACCTTTCAACTTTGAGAAAAAGGAGAAATTCAAGCTCCACTCCTGCTTCAGATCTGAAAAAATACAAAGTGTTTCTGTCCAGCCTTCCACTGTGAAAAGACAAACTCAGCAGGTCGGAAAGGATATGTGTTCCCCAAACAATGGACTGAGCAGCCCAGAGTCCAGACCTCAACATCACTGAATGTGTTTAAGGTTACTTGGATGGTGAAATGCAGAAAATGTAACCAGCTTCTAAAACTGAACTGAGAGGTTCTGTGGAAAAATATTCCTGCAGACTTCCCTAAACTAGTCTCCCAAAAGAAATGGAAGCTGTAATAAAAGCAAAAGGTAGACACACTAAATACTGAATTTTTTGATATTATATTTGAGGCTTGTGCCTAATTTTCTGCTGTTTTTATCTGACACCAAAAAATGAATAGCTTGTACTTAATGACCATTTTGACTGGAAATTAAATAAATGAAGTACGGTTTCTGAGTTTTGCAGTGCTCTGCATGCACATGTGGTTCTCATGACTATGTTTACATTTGTATGAATGCTTGCGTGAATGTGTGAACACACTGTTATCTGGCAGGTTAAAAAAGGTCATGCATCACACTGAGGCATTTTGTCAGGTTATTCTCACTCAACTAGGAGGGGGGCTGTCACATGGCCTTGTTACATCATGTGTGTTTTTAAGCTTTTCCAAGCCTGTTAGAGCCAGGAAGAACTCCTGGGGACTCGGTTCTTTATTTTTTGCTCTCTCTCTATTTCTCTCTCAACCTTCTGTTTCTGGAGAAGCACAATTCTGCTCTAATTCATCTTCCTTTCTGGCTGTGAATGCACCCCACACCTTGGCCTTCACATCACCCAATCCCCTAACACTGGCTACACAGCAGTCAGTCCATGACCACAAATGACTTTGACCACTTGGGTAATAGCCAAAAGCTCCTACAAGCTCTATGTATTCAGCTCTGGTAGCAAATAAAAAATGAACTCTAATAGCAATGTGCCAGCTCAGCCGCAAACAAGTACTCACAAGTCCAGCTCGGCTGGATTAGTTTTACTTTGTTGGGAAAAGTGGGGAACAGCGCTTTACAACAAAATGATTTCTGATTACTGAGATCTGTGATATGAATCCAGTCAGAATCTGCAATATCCATCATTTTTACAAGTGAGATAAATTATAATTCCAGTTCAAATAGACTTTATAGCCCTAAATTCTATTCAAGCTAGATTAGCTTTACCAGAGGAGGTCCGGTTATGTAATTTGATTGGGCAGATTATGTGGCATAACGTATCTGTGTAATTTCCCCAAATTACGCTGGGTCGAAACATCATAGCCCAGGTGTTCACGTCAGCTTTGCCAGATAGAATAGCACTACCCTCTAGCACTACACTCACCTTACCAGATCTTACCCAACAAGACAGAAATTGCACTGCCTTGCGAGAGGTACTTCTAAGATATTTCAGTTTTATTCTTCTAATTAGACCATTGCCAAAGATTTTGTAGATTACAGTAGTCTTGTTTTGAACATGAGGATAAAGGAACTGTGCCAGGTCAAGCTTCATTTTTAGCAATTAGCTTTGTCTTGCATTCGTGTTGTCTGTTAACAGGCTTTGTTATTGTATTACCCTGAGGTCGATTCAAACTGGACTATTATTATCCACGGACCTCTGGGTTCAGCGAATTATAGAAAGTAATTAGCTCTGGAATTATTACTTAGCAGGCTTGTAAAAGCTACGGCCACTGCAGTTTCATAATGGATTAACATTACAAATCTCGTTGGTAATCACCTTTTCACTCAAATTACATCTTCCTGGGTAAAACAAATCCAGCTCAAATAGGGCTTTAGCTTTCTGTGGGAAGGTACAGTAATTTAAGTGATTACCTACAAGATTCATGATGAGTCTGAGAAGTAATAAATCTGGAGGGTTTTTTTTTTTAAGAACTCCCTTACTAAAGTGTCCTCACAGTAATGTATAATAAAAATTGCTAATAGACACAGACATGAATCATGTTAATGTTTTAAATGTGGCACCTCTAGCATAGTGCAGACGTGTCTGTGAAGTTTTAACCCAGGCTGTCTGAGATAATTTAGGGAAATTTCACGGATGCTTATCCTGAATTGGTCAGTCAAATCCTTACACATTAGATTACGAATCCAAATAGTGCTTCATAACTTCCATATAACATGCTTGTTTCTGTCTTGCATTTTTCTATGGACCAAATTTCTTCTACTCAGTGTTGAATGCTGTATGATTAGTATTAAGGTACTGCAGGTAAGCAGTATGTACCTCCATACTAACTCTTTTACATGCAGCCAAAAGCTACTAACTGATGGTAGGGTAAAGTATATACAGTGTATTTTTTCATGAATAAACTGAAAACCTGTTGTCTCAAGACTCACTTACAATAGAAGCCATTAAGCAGTTGTTGAATTCTGTGAAGTTTCATCCACCTTTCAAACCAGTCAGATCGCTGAAAGAACACATTATACAGATTTACAGCTTAATTTATAAACACTTTTACTGACAGAATTAAGTAACTCCTTAATGGCTTATATATTTACGTTTTGAATTAACAGGTTTTCTGTTCTTTTACTGAGTACAGGGAAACACCATTCATTGAATAACGCTGAGGAATTTCTGTAACTGTCCTAGGGAACAGTGTCAAATTCAGCCTGAACCTCCGTCAAACCTCTACAGTGCTCTCATGCACACACAAACACGTGCAATTCAATCGGTCACATTCCATCAACTCCGTAGTGACAAGTGGCCAGAAGTGGCCATTCACCATGAAGCGTTGAGGGCATTCTGAGCCATCCATTTTCTGTCCACTGGGTTTAGGCAACATCACATGATAAATTAAAAGGGGTACGTTTTGGAACATAACCATCATTGCAGTTTTACACAGAGTATCACAGCCATGTTTGGACACCAGCATTTAGTCAGAATAAAAGGCATTTTCTCCAAAGCTTCCATTCTGGAGCTTTGTTTCTTTAACGTGTTAAAGCTAGAATTATGTTTTTGGCTTGTTGAAGTGTAGACATTAATCATCAGTTAATTCTGATGTTTACTTTTTTTAACATAAGCATATTTTATTGATGTATATATTGAATAAGCTAACTGGTTTCCATGTAATTTAGCTCTAAAAAATCCTGATTATAGCTTTAACAAAACAGGAAGCCATTCTTTTTGTCCTTTGTTTGAATACAATAATTGAAGAAATATAAATGTTAATGGTTAAAGCTATATTATGGATGAAAGCTGTACATTTTGCAGAATTCTTATTTTGAAAAGCAGCGTGTACATTTTTCTATCTATCATTTGCGTTTTATGTCTGTACACAAACGTTTATTAAGTTGAAGGGGTATTATGTGTTAGTGCTGTAATAAATCTAATCCACCAAGTCAAGCAGAAGTAGTGCATAGATGAACCCCAATATGTACTTTACTGAAATACTGAATAAAAAAGTCGTACAAAAAATCATCTAAAATAATGTCTGAATAATTGCAAACAAGCGTGTTAGTACTTTGTCATTTTGTAAATCATTGTGTAAAGTGTTGTACAGGGATTTAAAAAGAGAAAAATGTACATTAAAAGTAAGGAAACTGGTACATTTATCTTATTTTTTTCCAATGTCTGACTCTTTGGAATGTACAGTGCCTATAGAACCTCTATATGCCTCTAGATGAGACATCTGCGTTTTTTGGCCCAACCATTCAAATTTGAGAATAAATGCTATAAATTAAATACTGATTTTCTTCTTCTTATCCTTCTACTTTTTCCCTAAAAAATGACAATTGTTTCCAAAATAATTATTCTTGTCGACCCTTTAGTAAAGTCTGCTGCACAAAACCAACCGTTGTGTTTTATAAAGGTGTGTGGAAGGACACTTCCTCCAGTTGCTTGCTTCTTAGCCAGTTTGGAAGACATGATCTAGTCCAAAGTTTGGTACCATATGCCAGTCATTGCGTCTATTTGTAATAATAAAGGCTTCCATGAATCTGACGATTCCATGCTAAGAAACAGCCACAGAAACTGTTAGAAAACATGGCTTCTCGGCTGTCATGCACTATTTACAACCAATTTATAACTACATTTTACTGCAATTTCAGAACAGAAATAATGCATCTTAAAGTATGCTTTTGACACTAGTTAATAAATACTAGAAAAATCAGGCGATATACCGTACATTTTTAAATAAACTGTTTAGAATCACTACAGCTGATGAAACTGAATTTTGTTTTTTATTTAATTTGATAACCTTCAGAAAGTGTTGGGTTTTGACTACATAGAGCTGTAACATAAAATCAGTTCTTAGGGGTATGCAGACTTTGTATAGGCACATTATAGCGTAATATAAGTAGTTTTGTCTATGTGCAGTGTATATCTGCTTTGAAGATATATGAATGTAATGCATACAGCATATGCTTTTAATGCTTACTCTCAGCCGTTTTTGTCAAAATTAAGGAAATGATTTTGCTCTTTGATTCTGTCTACTTGCCAATTTTTAGCAATCACTATGTTTGTGATTGCTGTTAAGTAGAGGTAGCTATTGATTTCCCTAGTCAGCTTTTGTTGTTTTTTTATCTTTAACGTTTTGATTATGGAAATAACTATACATTATGTATGTCTTCTGCTTTCCAGTTATAACTATAATGTGCATCCTGGCAATGCATTTGTGACCTTTTTGAGACTTTAGCTTCTCACTCTTCATTAATTTCATGTTTAATAAAAGTTTCAATTGGAAATACATGGGATGTTCTGAAATCTTTTTGTAACAAAGGATAAAGTTCAATTTGCAAAGTGTAATTATAATGAAAAGAGTTGAATGGTTTTTAGGGTTGGTTTGACTGATTTGATAACGTTTGAGTCTTCTACTAGAGTGAATTCAGTGAAAGGGAGACACTTTTTGGTAAATAAAGCAAACCTAAATGAAAGCTACATATATAATCATACTTTGTATTTATGTCAGTTGTCCCAAGCCCCTCAGATGTAAATGTGTTAAAAAAGTATCGAATGTAGCTTCTTTTTGCCACACCACACAGGGGCATCAACAAGAGCCTGGCTTAAATACTAAATACACTGATATGTTTCACGCCATAGCGGTCATGGCGTAGTAACCCTTAAAATGTCATAATATAGGATACCTTTAAAAGGTGTCCCACTTTAGCAAAAGTAGGACAATAATTAAAACCCACCTTGTCAAATAAATACAATCTTATAACAATATATGAAGTTTTCCAAATGCTGTAAGAGTTTCCAAAATGCTGTATATCCATATCCAATATTGGATATAACCAGGTTTGAAAATAAGTCAAAACTACATTTTTATGTCTCTCATAAGGCCCACTTCCTACAACGTATATGTTAAATCTTAAGATCTTTGTAAATCTTCTGAAAGCAGTGTTTAATGCATTTTAGAACTAAACCAATTTTTTTATTGGCCTAAAAATCTATTTTTTAAAAAAGTCTATGTTTTATCTCTTTATATATCCAATTTTAAATTATGTCCATGCCCACAATAATGATGTCAGGCCAATGGGAGCAGACACAATGAAAGCACCCTTGTGGTAGTTTTTCACAAAAAAAAAAGCAGCATGAATTTTATTTGTCCCACTTTACCTGATGTCCCACTTGTTAAACTCACTCTACATTAGTGTCAGGCTTCAGCCAGTGAGGCAGTCTTATGTGTATGTATATAATATAGGGCTAGTTTCCTGGACATGGATTTAAACATAGTCTAGGATTAAATGGTAACGCCACAATGGGAATTTTATGATTGAAATGCTTCAATGTAAGTTTAAGCTAAATCTGAGCCCAGGAAACAAGACTAGTGTTTGTGTAATGGAGTGGCTGTGATGCAAGAGAAATTTCAGAGATGTCGGACAATAAGGATTTTATCATATATGCCTGAAGTTTACTGTTGGAAGTGCTTTGGTTAGATGCTGACCTTATTGATTTTGTGATTATGGCTACATCCAAACCGCATACTGACATACTATGCATACTACATTACTGAAAGCAGTATTATTGGTGGTGTACCTATAACATACTATTTAGGATGGTAGTATGTGGTTTTGGACGCAGCCTATCTCTCCAAACTTTCAAGAGTAAACCACATCTTGAGTTGTAACACCTATAACAGCAGTGCACTCTACTGGGAGATGTTTGCAATTTCATGAGAACTGTGTTATTGGAAGATTTGTCCATAACAATACATACACCAAGGGCATTTTTCTTTAAAATATTTTTTATGCGCGGAACGTCCTCAAAGCTCAGCAAGTGAATTTATAGCTGATTGATTACATGGCCACTGTTAAACAAAATTTCTCTTCAAATGTCGTCCTTTGATATTCACACAAGTATACCTGACTCTCAGCTCAACACAGTAAGACAAACAAATAAATAAATAAATAACTGGAGTTACATTTGACACATTTACCTAGTAGTTATGCACATGTCTCTCAGGCTATAAGGGGCTACTTCAAGGAATCATACATTCTCAGGTCAAAGTGCCAACAGCAGCAATACATTCTACTGACCTGCGCCGTGTGATCGATTTCTATCTCCCTTTTACTTAATGTCACCATCAAACGACATCTTTGCTATAAAGGAGTAAAGAATGGTCATTTACACAATGGCACTGGACGATGCAGAGAGATGGCTGGGTGGATGTTTATGAACAGTATTTTAAAGCACAAAGTTGGCACAGTCGCAGAGTCGGCACGGACGGGTGTTCTTGGCCTGCTGTCTTGGCCTGCGGTGTCTCTCCATGCCCCTTGCGATAGGCTCTGGTGCTGTGTGTCCCCTGAGGGCTTCCGTAGCTGCTCTGAGTCCGGCACCAGTACAGAGCTCTCTCTCCCCCAGCTTCTCTCATGGCTTATGCTTAAAGTGGGCCTCCACTGCATTTGGCAAAAACAGAAAGAAAACATTGAGGTCAATGCCACCTTTTCCCTTTCTAAGCCACGCTATGTAAGGTTTGGGGTTTTGGAGACCTCTCTGGTAGAAATGTGTAATTGCATGCAACGTGCAGAAGAACATTTTGTAGCATGGGCTGTGCTTCAAAACCCTTCCCCAGTGGAGATGAATCTGATGATTGCAATCGCATTGAAAGGGTACTGAAAGAGAACTCAGTCAAAACTCGTTGAAGGATGTGTATTCTGAGGATGTAAGTAAATTATCTACTATTGTCATCATATCTTCATTAGTGTAACGTTAAATAAATAAACATACCACATAAAAACATCCACAAAATTGTCAGTTTATTAAGAAATACCTACACTAGTACCTACACTAATTTGCCATTTTATCAGGTACACATACTAGGTACTGGCATCAGCCAATTTTAATCAAGTAGCTTCAGCCAATTTTAATCAAGCAGAACTGACTATGTTTTGTTTAAAAGCAGGGATGGTGCCTTTTAAATGATGTTTACTGTGACTGTTGTCACTGCTGTAACCATCCACCATCCAAATAATACTTGGTCGGCAGTCCTAGTTCTATTCACTGATGAACAGGGTAGAGGGTGGCAACGAATTGTGGAACAGATGGGCTACAGTTAATAATTGTAAAGCTACAAAGTGTTCCTTGATGGTAAGGTGCCTGTTAACACAGTTAATGAGTATAAGTACAAGGTATACCTAATAAACTGGCTGCTTAATGTATGCAGGGCGTGGGTACTCCAGAACCTGAGTTGGGGATTGCTATGTTTGCTGGAGGTCCCTATGCCTCAAAGTACAGCGTATACATAATGAACTGGATCAAGACCGGATCTAAATCCTAGCTTAAGATACTCTAAGGCCTTGTTTGCACCTGGCGCAACTGTGGCCAAAACACGTTTAAAACAGATTTAAATCTGATCCCTAAACCACTTCAGAGTCCCAGATGCACTTTAATTTCTTGTGTTATACAAGTTTAAGTGCATGCATCACTTAAAGCCACATTTGATGAACAACTCCAACCCCCAACACTGTGACGACGCTTGTCCCTACTTTTCTGCATATGGGGAAGGGGCCGCCCTTCGGACTGCTGCCACTTCCGTTCAACCCCGACCCGAGTTTTTCCTTTGAGTTTAATACAGTTGCCTATTTCACCAGCCTGTGCATTAAGCTAGCCCGGTAAATCATCATATTAACTGTCTTGCTACAATGTATTACGTATTTATATATTTAACACATGTGGTCCCTGACCGTGATAACTAACACAGGGAGCTAATTACTGTGAACAACAGTCTTCTTGGATTGACTTTACCTCTAAGAAAATAAACATCAACATTGTGATTTTAAGGCAGCAACCATCTTTTGAATAGAACACTAATAAGGAGCAACCCAGGGAATTGGTTGTTGTATATGAGCTCATTTGCATATTACTCACCATATATTTCAATCTGACTGAATGGAGATGCATTTGACATGTACGTGTACAGTCATGTGCAAAAGTCTGGGTCCCCCGGTCAAATTATTATTATTTTTCACTTAGAAAACAAGTTAACAAGTTAATCCTCTACACAGAACACACTTAGGCACATTTTAGCATACTGTTATGGTGCTGAATTTAACATACTGGAAAAAATAAAACATAAATTGTGTCCTTTGCAGAAGTTCAGGTACATTTTGTATTTTATGTTTTATTTTTTCCGAACTTCAAAACTTAGCAAATAATAGAAACTGCACAAAAAAGCTGCTGAAAATTGCCATATTTAAGTTTGTGTTAAAACTTTGTGTTCAAACTTTTGCATATGACTGTGAATGCATGTGTTAATAAAATATTATAAGTCATGAACAGTTGAATGGGTATGTGAGTTTCTGAGACATGGCTTAGTAATGCCATAAGCATCCACACATAAAAATCTGTGTTGGTGAAATCTGAAAATTTGCAAATTATTCTTTAATGTCACAAGCATAAGCTCTCAGAGGGAACACACTAAAGGTCAGCACTATATTTCTTAATGATCTGTGTAGAACAAGACATTTTGCCTGAAGATGCAAAAACAAAGCCGAGTTAGAGGTTAAGAGTAAGATCCACACTGTTAAAGGGGAGATTACCTGCATACTCCTGAGGTAACATAGGTCTGTTGACCACGCCCTGAAACACGGCTATCCACTCCTTCTGCTCCTCCTCTGTCTCACAGGCAAACAGGAACTTTCTGTCTGGTGTCACTATGGTGATGCCAAACTGCCAGTGGTAGCCCTGGGTGGAGGAGGGCAGGCCTGGTAAGACTGTGTATCCACTCTCCTTACTGCCGATGAACACTTCTCCTCGCGCATACGCATCCTAAGCAAAAAACAGAATCATCACTCTCATCAAATAGTTAGCAGACTACCCAACTGTGAGAATACTTATTGTAAATTAGACATACAAATTTAAACTGGTTTAAAAAGTTTGCCTGCTTCACAAACAAAACCGACAAGACAGTAGAATAAACTATTGCACAGAACAAACAAGCACTGCAAGCCTTTTGTAGATTCAAAGTAGGTCTTAAGATAGGATTTAAAAGTGTCGATAGTGGAGTAAGACCCGATATAAAAGGGTAAACTGTTTCACAGTCCAGTGGAGAAAGCTCAGTCATCCTTTACCTTTGACCACAGAAGTAAAAAGTGTAATTGATTTGAGAACCTAATAGATCAGGAGGTGGAATGACAAGATTGATAAACCGAGTGGCGCCAAGTTAAGTAGTGCTTTAAAAGCAAATAATAAAACCTAGAAATCAATTCTGTATTTAGCAGGAAGCCACTGAAAGGAGGTTTCTTCCTCATGCCAGTAAGTAGTATGGCAACTGCATTTCAAAGTAAGTGCAAAGGAGAAAGAGTGACTAACTGATTTCAATATACAGAGAACTGCAGTAGTCAAGACAGGAAGTGATAACATTCAAAACTCTCTAGACCCTTAAATGAAATGAAAATTAAACAAATGACCAATTACTCTTAGCTGGAAGAAGCAAAGTCTTATAAAAGTGTTTATTGGTTTATCAAATTCTAGAGACTAGCTGAAGTTGAAAAATTTCTGTGTGTTTATGTTTGGAATCAGATGCCACCAGTCATATCAAAAGCAGAACTACAGTCCAGGAGAACTAGAATAGCACAATTTCCAGAATCAGCAGAGAGCAGTAAATCATAGGACACAAGCAGAGCTGACTGTGCACTTGGGTCCTAAAGCCAAGCCAAAAATTTGAGTCTAGACTGAGCATTTTGACAAGTGGCCGAACACTGCATGTTTGAAAAAGGATGGGGCAGTGCCATAAACTAAATAGAGGTTATTAAAAGAAGGATAGTAATAGGCTTCATATGAACAACTATGTTTGTCAGATGAAAGCGAGAGACACATGCTTGAACTGGTTCAAAAGAGCAGAACATTTGACTCATAAGGTGAGATGTAAGAACTTGCCCTACTTAAAGTTATTAGGAACGCACTGATCATGATTTCTTATGGCTGATTTTGATTCTGTTTTCTTTATAGCCACACTGGCCAATGGGTGCTTTTTCTGGTCAATTTTACTGACCTAAGCTAAACCCAAAGCTATTTAAATTGGTCAAACTGATATTTTAATTCATAAATGACCAATCATATTTAAATAACATTAAATAAAGTGCTGCATCAAAAGTAATGAGGCAACTCGCTATTATGCACAATGAGTCATCCATAATTATATGACATTTTGCTATTCCTGTAGCAGCAGCACTCAAATACAGCACAAGTACACATTATTTACATCATAAAATTACAAAGATTGGCCAAAACCTAAATAATACATTGGCCGATTGCTGATCGCATTTTTGGAGCAATAATTGCAGATTTTGATCGTGCAGCCCTATTTAAGCTGCATAATATTCAGCTGTAGGGTCATGGTTTTAATTTTGCCTGTGCTCCCACCTCTATCACCTAATAAATATATTTAAGAAAGCTTTTGGACTGAATTTTGTACAAAAATTTGACTTTACTGGCAATAGCAATATCTTACACCTTGTTCAGAAACACCAAGCCTAATTTTACATACCAGCTGCTACAGATACCCAAGGTCTTCAAGAGCACATAAATATAACCACCTGATGGCTGCTGGTCTGATCTAAGTGGTGAATGAGCTTTGAGACTGAGCAAGTGCAAATCTAACAGCACCATCTACTGGACGTTTCTGAATAGCACCCATGATGAGTAAGCACTCTGCATTTAGACCATTACCAGCCATTATGAGCTCCATAATGACAGACTTTGTGCATAACTGACAGCATGCAAGTGCATAAGTGCAGTTTCACCAAGACAATGAACACAGAATGAGTCTAACTGGCTACATGAACCATTCACAAAGAGAAAAGACAGCAAACCCTGTCTCATCAAGGCTGCAGTTATTTGGCTACATTTACATCTAGAAGTGCTTTTTATCCACTCAGAGCATTTATACTATCTAGTACAAAAAGGCCAAAGTCATTGCCACAAACAAAGGTCAGTGCCTAAACCAAGATAGAAAGATCCACTATACAAGACAATACAGGACATAACGATAGGTACAAGATTAGTAACAAGACAGGAACAGGAATTTTGTTCCATGGACCTGACCTGGACCTGCTTGACCCGATATCCTCTTCTCTGTGCTGGCAAACAGGTGGTGTAACAAACTTCCTATAGCTGTCTGAATACCAGAGTCCTTCGCTGTCCTCAAACTCAAAACTAAACCATTCGGTTAAAACTGGTTGTATGCAGCTGGCTTGGGGATGACAGTCTTGCCTGGAAGTTGGGGCTATGAACTCCAAAACAGCAAATGTTACAGGCTAGTTTCGAACACTGCAGTTTTCAAACAAAAACTCTCGAATTACAATTTTCTCTTTCAAGTTTCACTTACACAAAGTGCACCATGCAGGATAACATTGCTAACAATTTCAGAGTGACCAGCCAGAATAATGCAAACTGCCTCATGAGAGCTTTCATTCATTATTGCCAGCATTAGCATTTTTGAGTAAAGTAGTTTTGAAAAGAGGCATTGTCTCACTTTCCAGCCCTGCCCCATTAGTAGTCTTCACAGAGTCTCATCATAAAGGGTTGCTCACCAAAGGGTCTTTGAAGTACATGAGTCTCCTGTCATCCAAAGTAAACCAGCGCTTCTTAAAACCTTCCGTATGCTGGAAGAGACACAAAACAGGGACAATTAGCCCCCATAAACCTTGGAACAGCCTCCATAAAGCCTTTTGCACTTACAAACACAAAAGCATTTTGTTGATTGTTGTTTAATTAACACTCCGCTTTTCTCAGTATACATCTACAAATTCTCTCAAGATACTGCTGGTGATGTCTCAAGCAAGGCTTAAATGGTGCTGTCTAGGCCTGAGGTCAAACTCGAGCAGAACCATGATGTGCAAAGTTATCAAATGACATTTAAAAGAAGTAAACCAGCCCCAACCTTTGGACCAGTCTTCTCCATGTAGCCCTCTTTAATATAGTTCCTCGTTAGTTTGGACACCAGCTAGATGAGTGAAGAGAGAACAAACACATTTTGGTTATGTTTAGACTGCACAGAGTTTGAACAGACAGGACATGAGCTGATGAAATTTTAACCACAAAACCTCAAGTTCCTTTAAAGAGAATGGGCAGGCAGATGGTGCTAGTGTTGTAGTATTTATAGTATTTTTTGTACATTCTGTGTGTGCTGTGGTTTACTTACATCAACATCATGGGCTCCAGGAAAAGCAACTTGTAAGTAATGGAATCTAGCAGCTCTTATGGCATTGAACCAGTCAACCATTTCCTACAACACACAAACACCTCACTCAAGAAGCACTCCAGCAAAACTTCTCACTTAGCAAAATTTTTAGTCAGATAAGCCTAAAGTCAGGACTGTCCAATAGGAGGGGAGCTGAGAGACATTACTAGGCAACCCTCGTCTTAGTAAGTTCTCCAGCTTACCTAAAAATCCTGATGTGGAATAACCCAGACCACAGAAATTATTGTTGTCCAGGAGTTATTCACATCATGCAGTTTCACTTTGTGTCCAGTAGAGGTAGTCAAATGCTACCAGTTTTTCAAATCTCCCTCTAATGTTCTGCAGCAAAACATATTGTAGTTTGTGCTAAACAATGTTGGATCAGTTTCAGACAGTAAACATCAAATAAACTGACTTTTATTCTACCGATCAATGCATGTCCCAAGTTTTAGTATTCTTTTTTTTGAAAAGGTAAAGAACATAACTTAGTTGAATAAAACAGTAATCTGAATATATGTACTATGTAGACTCTAGATCTATTATTTAGTATTTAATTTTAAGACTCAATTTTAAGACTATTTAGTAAATAAAATGCATTTCATTCAGTAAGTACTTTGACACTAAAGCATGTAGCTATGCAAGTGAGGAACTGAAGTGTGGAAATAGAGAACATAGTGTAAATACAATACAATAGTGTGATACAAAACTGTACAATTGTATTGTAAAAAGTGTTATATTAAACATCCAGCAAAGTTTGAAGATAAAAATATAATAAAACCCTGCCAGCTTTTATATGGTGGTGTCTTAAAAACGGTTCTTATTCACTTTACTGCTAGATGTGCATCCAGGGACCGGTTGAACGAATGAATGGACAGATGGATGGACGGACAGATAAGTGAGCTTGGCAGCCTAGTTTTACTCGCTAAGTTAGCTTTTGCTTGTTAATAGTTTTCTCTCTGTATGTTTCTGACTCGAACAGAGAGAAAGAAGTCATAGGGGAACAAAGTTTTGGTAAAGCTGTGGGGGTGGGACAAACCATGTCAGTGAACACTGAAAAGTTATTCACAGAACATACTTTGTACATGTGTACCATATACCCAAAAGAGCAAGATAAACCTACTTTGAAAGAAAACACAGATTTAGGATCTCTTGGGCTTTAAGGGATTTTGGTCCTCACCTTCCCATCTTCGTGGTACACAAAGATGTTCCTGGTACTGTTGTCCTTCAGGTAGGTTATCTGGAGTCCATGAGGGTTGCCAATCTTTGTAGGCTGGAAGGTGGCGTTGATGGTTTGTATCTTCATCGAGGCCTTGGGCTCTCTGGCCTAAAAGAGACATCAACACACCCACACACATGCATCTCCATATAATCCTTCAGGTAGGAGTGCTGTTTCAGATGCATCTTTTCAAGCTTCTGAACTAAACCTTAAGTGGAAGACTGTCATTTTTGATTACTGGTTTGGCCAGATTTCAACATGATCTGATTATTATGTTTTCCACAATTAAAAACAGACTTCTTACTCTGGTATATGTACACCGAGCATGACCAGTTAAATAATCTAGTTTTACATCAAAACTGTTTCAGGTTTCAAATTCAGGAAAGGTCAGTGAGTGTAGCCTTTTCCAATCTGCACTTTAGAAGTGATCAACTAGGTTGTGACAGAAAGAAAGAAAGAAAAAAAAAGGAAAACGGAAGAAAGCCTTTTAATAGTGTGTCTACCCTAGAAAGGAGAAGTGGCTGAGAAGAACAGAATCAAGCGTTCCACAATGGCAATGTTCTCAACATTTCCAGTGGTATTTTTTGACCTGTGGCAATGAGGGGAACTTCACGAATGCATGGCGAAGCACCCCTGCGTCACACAGGCACAGATAAACAAGAGAAGGAGAGAAAGAGAGAGAGGGATGGCAAGGGTAGCTCACGTCATGCTTGTTGAAGTATTTCAGCGCTCCCTCCCGTTCGGACAGAATAAATTTTCGACTCAGGAACTGACCGTTGTCTCGCCCACGTTTCCATAGAAACCCTTCCCTGTAGCCTGTGCAGAGAAGAACAGCAGGGGTCGCACTTAAAGACACACAAATGGTAGGCAGGAAAACACAGGAGAGGGCCAACATAAGACAGAGGATTAAAACCAAAAGTTTCTTTAGAAAAAGACAGAGAGAGTGAGACTGAAAGAAAGAGTGGAGTTTGAGAAGGGGGATTTCCAATGTAGCTGCATGCGGTGTGTCCTGCTATCACAGAAACCCAGTCTTCCACATTCCTGAACCTTCACACACACATACACACACACACATACACACACACACACACACACACAGGGACCTAGCTCTGAGGCGTCTCTGTCTCGGACAGCCATAAATTATTCACCTTGGATTGGCAGAGCGATCAATAGCTTTCTAGAGTGGGACGATCAATGCTGGGTCCACACACAGTGCTTCTCAGACCTGCCCTACTGGCTAAACCACTCTAACCAAAATATACATACACTTCCTCAAATTTAAAATACACTACAATACATGCCAATACAAGTCCCAATACAGAAAAAAAACGTATTTCCATACTGTGGTAATTTTCAGCCAAAACGGACATCATGTACAAGTTTTTTTCAGAAGATATTTTTGAGCAGATGAGATATAAAATAATTTACTTGCATAAGAAATGGGCAAGTTGCTGTGAAGAAGCTGTTACTGAGAAAAAGAAATGGACCAAAAAAAAAAAAGAAAATTTGCAAATGCTGTCTTTGTGGACTCACCACCCCAGAGTCCAGACCTCAGCATAACTGGATGTGATTGGGTCATTTACTTGAACATAAAGAATGGTCTCTGACTTTTGCACAGTACTGTATATTTCTCCATATGCACGCTGATATGTTATGCTGGCCTTTCCTCTCTGCTTTAATTTTCAGTTAAAGATGAAGCAATATTTTGGCTTGCTTACTTGATATTTATTATACTACATGCAATATAATCAGTATTAAACTGAGTACTTTATTTGCTCCAGTCTTTTCAATGTATTGTTCAATATCTGTTCGTACTGAATTGAGAGGCTAATATTAAACAATACAAACAGTCGCTCCTGGTTTGATGGTGTGTATTTTGTCCACTCCACCTTGTTCACAAAAAAAAACAACTAAATATTATTACACATATCATGCATTGTGACACTGCATATCATCTTATATGTATATATATATATATATATATATATATATATATATATATATATATATATATTCACACGGGGCCACATCTTTCTTTCCTTTTAATATGCACACATCAATGGTTTTATGTGTGTTTTGACATTTCCTTCTTCCTGATACTGAGCACTGTGAGAATGTGACTTTACCTCAGCAGGAGCCAGTATGTTTGGTTTAGGGAAAGCAAGCTTAGACGGGTTGTCATAGGAACCTCTATCGCTTAACCTAATGCTCAGGCAGGAGTGTAAACAAGGGGAGGCAGAAACAACAGACACCCGATACTGCTGAACTCCCTCATTCAATGGAGCACTCTCTCTTACTTCACTTTCACTCTCTCTTTATTCTTTTCCCTGTGGAAAAAACTGAGCCAGGCAGGGTTTCTGGCACACATATACACAAACACACACACACACACACACACACACACACACATTCTGGAGAGCACTGCCTCCGCCCCAGCTGGTTACTGTCACAGACATCTCTTCATCAATCCATCTGAGCCGAGAGCAGAAGTGCACAGTCACTGTCTTTCCATGCCAGCGTAGCACTTCCACACACGATCCAACACACCACCCATTCTGTTCCCCTCCACAACAGAGGCACTGTCGGACCTAATCACAACCCCCCCAGTCCCGAACAACCCTGTGCATAAGCCTCATACCGTAAACTCGATAGATGCCCCAGATGCTCCACATTGTTGGGATAGTACTCATTCCAGCAGCATTGTTCCATTTGCAAGTCCTTCTGCAGATGAAATCGCACATGTTTCAAAAGTGTCTGCTTCAAACATTCACAAGTCTCCTTGCAGTTTTGTTGGCATGCAAAACGAAGCCGATTAAAATGTCATTAGCTGAGTGTGCTGCCTCAGACCCCACTGAAACATAGTCTTAAATATCTGATGACAGCGCTGGCAGTGCGAGTCAAACCCCCGACAATTTACAGGCGGCCATAAACCAGGAGTGTAAAACTGGGAGAGAAAACACAGGCCTGAGGAAGACGGAGAGGAATGAGTAACGGCTCCATTTCACTAGCAGAATTAATGCTGGCTAATACTGCTGTGGAAAAGGCTCATTGTCCCTGCAGCGCAGAAGAGCTGGCAACTGAGAATAAAGAACTCTTTGACCTCCTCATATACACACATGCCAAGAAACACATTCACTCAAAGCTCTTACTGCCGATCATTTTAATAATTAATCGAATAGTCACAGTCTTTAAAAAAGGCTAAACAATTAAATTACTATGAAATGATTAAAGTATGATTGAAGTCAACCCATCCTGCATGTTGTCTTCACTGCAGCTTCCCATGATAAAGAAGTGAGGTAAGACTAAAACAATCTAAAAATGTGATGGTGATAAATAAAACAAACTTAACTCCAACTATTCAGTGAGACAAAAGCTGTATTTGAACAAGAGGGCTACAATCGCAGATTCTATCATAGCAAGCAGCTAGGCGTCAGCCTGACTGTTTACATCTCACTGCCACCTGCTGAACATTTTGTTATTTATGAAATGTAAATAATAGTTTTAAAGGGTGATTTTGTGAACAAATACTCCTTTAGAAATACAAATAAGTATTTGAAGCCTCTAAAATGCTATTTGGGCATGCCCTAAAAATTTGAAGGGAAAAGAATAATGACTCTGATCCGATCCCTAACAAATCTAACATTTACGCTGTTGTATGTGATGTGATGATCTTATCTGTGTGTTTGTGTAGGGCAGTAGAGTGAGTAATATGAGCATGATAGCCCACTTTTAGATGTTCATCTTTGTGAAGTTCTTCAGTTACAAATAGCTCATTTTAAACCTTAGTAGTTTTTAATGAAGAAACATCCATTTGGTATCGTCCAAAATTCAAGCTTTCAGAATCAGTATTGAAAAAAGGTTTAAATGAACAATAACAAACCATACAAAGCCTTTGAAGATATTCCAACCATAGTTAAAAAGGAGTCTTTAAAAAGTCTTTAAAATGAGTTAACCTAAACATATGTAAAACACTATGTGGCCAAAAGGGCATATAAATCTAAAAAATAAAACTATATTAAAATATAAAACTGTTATTTTATTTATTTACAATTTTGCAATTAAAAGGATCTTGTTAGCCCTAGTATATGCACATGGCTTCAAACTCTCCACCCCTCCTATACACATACCCTGCTTGAGTGATGAGGTCATCTGACAAAGCTGAACTTAAGAATGGCCCTCACTTGCTCATCTGTAATGCAGCACCCAGTTGAGGCTAGAAGAAATGAGAAGGAGGTCCAGTCAGCACAGTTCTGTCTGACACTGCTTCTCCTGGTTCTCACTGATCACCAGTCAGGTTTTTAACTACATGCACACCCACAAACACATGCAACGCCTCAAGACACTGCAGTATCAGCCCAACCTTAATAGTCACAGAAATTTACTGGAGGCTGTCCAGATTTTGTATCTGCATCAACAGGCAGTGCCTGTCTGTCTCAGCAAGTTCATGCACATTCACAAACTAGCCACAGTGATCATTCGCACCATCAGCAAACCTAACCCCATAACTGAACTGCCTGTGTTGTAGCGTCTCAGCTAGCCTTCCACTTAATTGAATAGAAACCATCATTACGGCTCTGCAGCTTTCACCCAATGTCATTCAATAACTGTCTGGTTAATTAATGTTAATCCAATTTTACTTAATACCACTTTCCCTTAACATCTTTGTTTCTTCTGCCATTACAACGTTTAAGGAGGCAAGGCATTTCATAGCTAGAAGCTCAAATTAAATGTGACTTTTATGTAAATCCAGCAAGCATTTTTGCCGCATCACTGAATACTGAACCTCAAGCCATCAACAACAAGAAACACAGCGTGGTGGTTCCCGGAGAGGAATACAAAAGGCAGCATTGACACTCTCTCTGCCCAGGCCTGCACACAGGACAGCATTGAGTCGAGCGCAAAGCACTGACAGTCACGGGAAACACACAAACATAGCACAGGTCAGCTATGCTGCTGCCTCAAGCAATGTATGTGTTCACCTACAACAATAGCAGCACCCACATCATTCCTCCCAACCAACTCCACATAGCACAGAACTCCTCCGCAAACCTATGGTACAAACAGAGCTATAAAGCGGGGCAAATCAGAAACTATTTAATGGAGATGATGTGATATATACACAATGCAACTTAAAAAGAAAAACTTAAAAATACATACAAACCAGACAACTGCAAATGGTGCCACTATATGAATATAATAGACAGTCATGGTCCAGTGTAACTCCATATAAACAAATACTGTAGTCAATGCAGACACAGAAGCATGCATTTCATAATGGTTCTACTCCTACATGTTCATGAGGGGTATAAATCTTTAACCAATCAGAATGATTCAGTTTGATTCAGATTGTATAGGCTACAATTCAACGCATCATAAAAGCACAAATTTTACCAAGACTGAATTTGATACAATGATCTGAATAATTCCTTTTAACTTAAGTAATGTAAATGATTAACTGATTAATCAATCAATTGCTCGAACCATGTTATCAAAAATGTTGAAAATGGATATATTATCCAAATCAAGTAACATTTTGAAATGTATATGAGGTCAAAAGAAGCAGCAGGTTTTCCTACTAAAAAATAAAGTGCGCAGCTAAAAATAGTGGTGTTTAGGACCACTATTCAGCTTCTTCGTCCATGTTCTCCAAGAGAAAGTGTGATGGCGATGTGGGGAAATCACACATACATATGCAAAGATATAGAGAAGGATGTGATGGTTGGAGTCTTAGTATAATTGGAACAACTATTTACAAAGTAGTGGAATACAGACAAAAAACAACGCATAAGCCTTTTTTCTTTCTTTTTAATATTTTTATGTTTAGCAATAGCACAAGAATATTTTGGGCCTTAATTAAAATTAAGTAACTTAGTTAAAATAAAAATTTTCAAACACAAATTATTAACTTAATATTAGAAGTTCACACACACACATTTTCTAAACTGCTTATCCTTCTGGGTCGCGGGGGGAGCTGGAGCCTATCTCAGCAGTCATGGGCAACAGGCATTTTAGAAGTTCAGTGAACTCAAAAATTTAAGTTAACCAGGTTACTCATTGAAGTTAAAAAGTTGCATTATTTTTTTACAGTGTGTTTTACTGAATGTTGTTACAATCAATTCTAACATTCCAAAACCGATGCAGTTGAATTACCATTTTCAGATCAATACACCATGATGCACTGATGCATTTTTATACTCCTAATATTTACATCAGTAAGCCATTTTTACCATGACCATTGCATAACTTAAATTCTTGGTGCTACAGATGTAATTTAATAATTTAAAAATAGAGAGAAAAAAAAAAGTTTTTTATTAGGTCTAAATTTTCTGTAACAGTGTTAGATACATAGACCAACAGACATTCACCTTGATAAAGGCTTTGATAGAAGCAGTACAATGATTTAAAGGGTGCTAAATTCTATATGACCATATCCATCTGATCCCAAACTAGTTTCATGTCTTATGCATTATTGATCAGCTCTTGCATATTAGTGGAGGTTTCTCCCCCCAGCCCTCTGCTCTGACTCCCCCCTAATTAAACCTTGGCAGATAATTAATGCTGGCAGATCTTTCATTAGGGACTTGCTGTTCCTCAGGTCCTCAGATGCATTAGGCCTGCCTTTAACCAAAAATGCTTACAATGCTGTCCTGAAAAAAATAGCATATCTTTAGAAATGTTATAGTATCTGGCATCTGACAGATCTTTGTAATATTCTATGTTCATACATCTATCCCTATTAAGTAAACATTGAATGTGTAGTTTTGGCTGCATTTTTAACAGTCTATAGGGACAGCAAAGATGGATGTATGCAGAGATTCCTGAGTGGTGCAACCGTTTAAGCACTGGCACTATTGTGGAAGACTTCAAACCCTGGTTTAATGTATTAGCAGCATCTCCAAAAGAGTGGCTGGCTTCATTTATCTCAAAGAAAGCATATGCTAGCATTCATGCTCCCAGCTTGGTAGTGTCGTGTGATACAGGGAGACGTGAACAACAGGTAAAAACTGGCCACAACTAAATACAAGGAAAAAAGGAATAAAAGATTCACAACAATCAGCAAGTGATGAGTATACAGGTTTATGCAAGACATGCTCTAATAAGACCAAGTAAGGTTAAGATAACTGAACTAAAAGCAACAATCTTAATGGTGAGAAAACAAACAGCTTCTGGGAGGAAAAACAAAGTGAGAGAGAAAGAGAGGACACTAAAGGGCAGCAGGGCTCCCCTGGTGGGCTATGCAGACAGGCTAATGGTACAGAATGACTGTTAGACTAATTGAGCTAGGCGCAACAGATGAAGAATGACACTGCTCGGCTTTGTTTTCTGGACCACGAACAAAAGCAACTACACAGGTTAGCTGTAGGTACTGATGCCGTTTGATATCATAATATTCTGACAAAAATAATAATTATAATATATCAGATGACGTATAAGCTTGCATTAGTAAATGAATTCATGCTTTCTGGATATCACCACTACCTGCTAAAAAACATAGCATGTTTTGATGGGACTGTTTTGTTTTCTAATAATCAAATTATATCAAAGGGAATGTTACACATTACTATAAACACTAACCAAACAGATACCACATTTACAAAAAGAAATCTTTACTAAAACATTATAGCATTAGTTTGTATGTATTTTGAACTTTCAACTGTCTTTCAAACCAAACCAAAGCACCCAGCAAATGAAATACATAGTTTACTTGGTTATTATCTATTAATATCACAAACTGAAACTCCATATTACAGTGTGACATCAATGCTGGTATACCAATATAGAAAATGTAACAGACACAGGAAGCATGAGAAAGAGAGAAACAGAGAGAGACAGAGACAGAAAGATAAAGTGAAAGGAAAGACCTAGCCAGAGAGCGTAATCTGTCATCTGATCTCTCGTTCTACTGCCTTGCCCACTCGACCCCACAGTCATTAGAGAATCTAATGTGCTAATCATTTGCACACAAAAGTATAAAATAGCAACTTCAAGATATAAAAGCTGACTGGCTGAGGCACATTCACAGCAATGGCAAAATACTTGACGTACACACACTAATGAGAGCACAACTAAATACTGTATTAATGCACTTTTATGGACTGTGGAACATAGTACTGATAGGTGGAGCCAGGTATAATCATATATTTAAAGTAAACAGCCCAAAACCCTTTTAAACATGCCCTATGTAATAACCTATTTTTTGTTTAAACTGATGATATGGTAACAATTGCATTATCAAAAAAATAATTAAAATGGGTGATGAAATGACACAGTGATGACCGACTGAAAGTTATTTATTCTAAAGTTCTGAAGTTATATTTACCTCTGTTTACCAGTTAGCTTTGGCTCAGGGTCCCTTAGTAGCTCTCAAAAAACAACTGCTTATTCATAGTATTCAATTGCGCATGGTAATGTTCTGAACTCTGAAGAAACGCAGGTTATATGGATGCAGTCCACCATTCTAGCCGATCTTTTCCTCATAGCGTTTTTAGAGACCGCATCTAAAACGTCCACCTATCTTTTCAGCTTCTTGTTTTTTATCCACCTGCAGGGTTGTAACTGCAGTACTGGTGATGAGACAAGCACTATCAGAGCACAGACAGAGTTATAGCTCGCCTACCAACACGGCAATGTGGTCTTTTTAATGACGTAATCGAATACTGTGAGTTGTACCCTCATATGTATAATTCAAAAATGTTCCTCAACCTGAATGATAAACAGATAAAAAAGAAAAATGTTGTTTTTTTGGATTTTTTTTAAACAATAGCATTGTTTAAAATTAATCAATAAACAACTTTCTCTGATCTGGAGGGAGGAAGTATTTACCATAATCAGAGGTGGGTAATCCAAGTCCAAAAAGCAAAAAACATGTCAAACTCCTGGACAGCCACATCTTGCAGAGATTTGTGTTTGAAAATGTATGAAGTGTATGAAATGACTTTACTAATTAGTCAATGACTCGAATCAAGAGAGATATACGAGAAGAACTATGAGAAGATAAAAGAGACCTAGAATGCTAAAACGTGCAGTGCTGTGGCCCACCAGGACTGGATTCTGACAGGATCTTTTTTTTTTTTTGCCATGAACAGAAATGGCAAAAAATGGAAGAGGGAAAACTTGGAGAATTTGGTACAAAAAACAATATAAATTTACAAACAATTTTACAACAGTGAACCAGCATGCCCACTCTTCACGACATGCAAATTTGACTTTACAATGTATCAAGCTTAATGCTGCATTCGGGAGAATTTTCTAGCACACATTTAGATGCTGAGTGATTTTGCTTAGCTCCGTTTTGGTAAGCTTTTTAAACGGCAGCATGTAAAATCTGTACTTTGTTCTTTAGGTTGAGGAGGCTGTACTGGCCAATAACTTTGGCCAGTGCAATCCACAAATGTAGCCAAGTCCGGTTTTGGCTGTTACTGTGATGACACTGTGTAACACACCACACTTTTTGAGAATGTGAAAATCCATTTGATTTATAATTATGACCATGAGACCGCAGCAAAGACAAAGGCAAATAAATAAATAAATAAATAAATGAATGAATGAATGAATGAACAAACAGTCTTACAAGTAAACCTTGGGTTGGGCCAATATTCAGTGTTATAAATTTAATTATATTTCATACCTATATTATATATATATATATTGCACTATATGTATAATTATATTTTAACCACTATGACTGTATGTAAATAAAAAGTCAAACTTTCTGAAATAGTTAAATAAACTTGGAACACTGATGTTTCAGGTGCTATATCTAGCATATCTAAATAAGCCAGATTCTAAAGACAGTCTCCAAGTAAACAGGGATTTCTTTTCTGTTTGTTATATAGGTAATGTTCTCTGAATGCTGAATGCTGAGTGGTGCTTTACTAGTTGAGCAGTTGGTTATGGAACAAATACTTGGTTGGACAATTACAGGAGTCGTTGCAATGCCTATTTGAGACATTAAATATTGTCGTAATGTAAGAAGCTGTACTTTAGCCAGATGCGCTTGCTCAGTAATCCTATCTGACACATCCCACAAGTTTGGAACTCTGGGTCCATTAAGCTCCTGGAAGGTAGGGCCTCAGAGCACACTCTGAGCCTGGGGAAAAGGAGTGGTGAGATGGGAGAGCTCTGTGGTCTCATGCCTGTGGTTTTCCTGGATCATGTGTCACACTGGCAGGCCAGAGTGATGAACAATGAAGCTGGACTCTCAGACAAGCCCTGGCACATAACCAGAGCAGAAGAACAAGAAAAAAGTGAGGCATGAAAGGTATGTGCATGTTGCTTACAAAAATGAGGAAAAAAGAGACAGAGAGAGAAGCCAAACAGAGTGCTACAGTGTGTGTGTGTGAGAGAGAGAGGGAGAGAGAGAGAGAGAGAATAGTCTCTTACCTGCTGAATATGGCTCCTGTCTCTCCACTTAGATAACATAGTGAGAGAGAGAGAGAGAGAGAGAGAGAGAGAGAGAGAATGAGAGAGACAATATTCTCTTACCTGCCGAATACGGCTCCTGTCTCTCCACGTATATGAACTCATTCCTTTCGTATCTGGCTCGAATCCACTGTTCTCGCAGCAGCCTGTGGGGCAAGCCACATATTTTAATTTTCCTTTTTTTTCTGTTTCTGCCTTCATTTCATAATGGCAGACTCTCTGGTGCAGTCTTACTCTTTTTAGGACTTTTATACATGAAAAGATGCTGTATGACTATGGTTGCTATCCCAGGGGCCAGTTTTTTCCGAAAATGTTCAACAAAGAACTCTGTGATTCAACAACTATTGGATATGTTCCCGCTTTACTTTAAAAGCGGCGCTAAAAGATCCGCCTTGCTATCTGTCAAGATCTATTCCTCCCCAATCTCTTGCTGATAATTCACCTCATTAAAATTCTACCTGCTCCTCCTCTCCTGTCCTCCATTCATTCTGCCTTCCCTCTTCTTTGCATGTCAGTGAGATAACTGAACATGCACTCTGCTGTGTGAATAAACAAACAGAAGCGGTCTGTGTGTATGTGCTTGTTAGGGGTTTAGACAGGCAGTGGTTGACCACTTCAGCATAGCATATCTAACAGCATAGCACATTCAACTGTTTGTCTCAGCTATATATACATATTCACACACGAAACCCCCTATTATTTTAGCCGTTTGTGGCTCATGAACCCAACCTCCCACCCTCGCGCTGTGTGTGGCTGGCTCATGTGTTTCTGGGTGTCTTTAAATACAATGCCTCCACGGCCAAACCACAGTGGGACCAGTAAGGAAAATGGAGCACAAAAACCGAGGCAAGGCAAAACTAATAGTTGTCATGACATTATTAATATCTCCACTGCTGTGCTCAAAGACTTCCCACAAGGCCTTCCTCAAAAGAAGTTATGCTAGTCTGAGGCCCTTTTCCTTTAGTCTTTAAACAAATGGCTTTGAAATGTAGGCCTATCATAGTCAAACAAAAGCTGATTATTAATTTCCATACACACAACTGCAATTAACGATACAAGGCTGGTTGTACACTGTGAGACTTTCATGCACTTTTACTTGCTTGAATGCTACATGAAACTGAATTGCACTTGAGCTGCATGATGTAACTGCAACTCATTTGAAACTCTGCTGCAGGACATGCAAGTGTCTCAACTTCGTGGAATAAGTTTAATAAAACAGCTAATCAAAACAGCAATTATGCATCTCGTAATCATGTCAAACAACATACTTTCAAACAACTGATTTCACCACTTCAGTGGACAAGAAAATAAAACAGAAAATGACTTTGACGGTTGAAAGCTAGATACTTGTGCTTCCAGGACATCAAGTACGCTGTAACCATAATTGCTATTTAAACATTCATTTTCCAAGTCGTAATATACATAGATAAAAAAGTCAAATATATAGCAAAGAAGATAGATAGATAGATAGATAGATAGATAGATAGATAGATAGATAGATAGAAAGACTGATATATAGAAAAAAAAATTACAATGACGCCTTGGAAAAACATCCAAAAATTATATAAATGCTGCAAATGTAAATTACACTTCATTGATGACTTTATAGTAAAAACGAAACAGTATTTAAAAAAAATATGAGCGTCTAATTGTCTGTCTTTAATTTAACTTTAATTTTTGATTTTTTAAATAACTGATTTAAATATAAATCAATATTAAAAACTAAAAGCATAAATATGGTGCTATAATTGTAAGTTTCAAGGTAGTACTGAACCTTTCCTATAACTAGAATTTAAGAAAGAGGCTCTGGTGGTAGATCTGTGTAATAGGTGTTGTAAATTTTTGTCCTTGCCCAAAGAAGAGAGTCAGGAGGCCACTGGATACTGGAAGATGGTTTATTGTAGAGCTCTCAAATCCTGGCATAATTTGTCAATTCTTTATATAACACGCTTTACATAATGCAGCTGTCAGTGGTTAATGTCTACATAGGTTGGATTTGTGCTAGTGTAGCTAACAATGAAAGAAAAAACAAATTGCAAGCATCATGTAAATGAGAACATTTCGACTAGCCCCTAGTAAGTTCCAATCTGGGTAAATGTGAATTCCACCAATTTTGTCCATACTGCAGATGTAGCCATTTTATTTACTATACAAACTGCCGGTGAACCAACACAAGTCTTCTTGAGTTTTTATATCTAATGTTGATAATGTTAAAACAGTGGTAAGTCTGAAAATATTATTTTTTTGGTGCACTATTTTGTCTTAGCCTCGCATGTACCTCTCTGCCATGAATACATTTAGGAAAAAATATGTTTTAGGCCAAAACATTCTCTCCTAACTATCATAAAACAATGTTTGGGCTTCAGGCAGTGTGTTTTTAACTACACTCATCATCAAAAAAATAGTTACACCCAAAAGGAAGTGTCGAACTGCAATGCTATTCGAAAGGAAGATAAAGGTTACCAGGAACAATAAATGATTAAAATTTAGACTGATATGGGCAATATTTATTGAGCTACACATGCAGAAGTAGTGTCTCTCAGCATGGCCTCAGGCTGCCATGTTTGCTAACGCAACATGCCAGACATCTCAATAAGGAGTTGTAGAGGCTCCTAATGGTTTCCTGCAATAATCCATCCCACGCAGCTTAAATATTCTCACGCAGTTCCTGCAGATTTTGCAATAGAGGTGGAATGTTCATAGTGCATCCAATAGCATCCCACACACATTTTCAAACGGTGATAGGTCAGGTTAAGTGGCTGGCCATGGCATAGTATCTGTGTCTTCAAGGCAAGCCCTCTAGACGGCAGCAGCAAGTGGAAGAGCGTTATTCTGCTGGAACAGCGCACCGGAGTGTTCAGAAAAGGTAGGGCCACTGGTTGCAGGACCTCATTAACATAACGTTGGGCTGTCGAAGTACCTGTAATGAAGACCAGAGGTGATCTGGCATCGTACGAAATTGCACCCCACAGCATGACACCAGGGCTTCTGGACATGTGACGCGTGACAAACCATTCATCTTGCCGCTGACCACGGTGCCTTCACACATGGATTCGCTGGTCATCTCCACCAAGACAAAAGCAGGACTCGTCACTGAAGATGACCCACTGCCATTCTGAGTCACTCTAGCAATCTAGCATGACACCATTGCAGTCTTTGGCAATGTTGACATGGTGTTAAGGGCAGTCGTCGTAATGGTCTGCATGCATGTAGTCTTGCGTCGTGCAGCCGTTTGCCAATGGTGCTTGCACTAACAGGATGACTCATGGAGGACACCACTGTTCGCTGAATGTCTGCAATTGTGGCTGTTGGGTCACGCTGCACATGTCAGACAATTCGTCGGTTCTCCCTCTCCCTGGTTTGTGTAGGTCTCCCAGAAGGGGTGCCTTCTTCTATCCATTGCCGCTAACACCGTGCTATGGTGATATCCACACAACCGGTATGGCATGCAATATGATGATAAGACCATCCCTATGATGCGACCTCTCTCAAACTTTTCCAACTGCTCAAATTGCTTTCGAACTCTTCTCCAAAGCAGACTATGCTTGCAAAAGATGCTACCAACACAACAGCATGAGCCAGAATGGAAAGCATGCACAACAGGACGACCTTATATAGACGATAAGGCTGTTCTTGCTTACGTCACATGTTGGGCCGAGCGTGAAACCTGAACCATTTGCATGTCTCACAATGTCAAACCCACCCATTTAAGTTTCATTCCTGTCAGTTAATTCCTTCTGGGTGCAACAATTTTTTTTGATGATCAGTGTATTTTGTGTAGTAACGTTCTCTAAGGTAGCTTTAAGAGGCATTAAACACTTAGGACATTAAGTTTCATTCACCACCATCGTGAAGAATTCTGACTAAGTTAAGTTTCTCTAGTCGGAGCATTTCACGTCTTAACGATTTAATAATACAGACATTCACTACAACATTCCTACTTTTACCAAGTTTAGATTTTTGATTGGAGCATTCCTTCAAGAGAATCCAAAAGGGTTAAAGGTCACAAGGCCACTGTACAGAAAGACAGAGGACATTTCTACTCACTGGCAGTCTGTGTGTGTCGGGCAGTAATAGAATGCCGGCACCTTCTGTTCGTACTTGGCTTTGGCAGCGCTGTTGCCGGTGGAGGCCATGAACTAGAGCAAAAAGAGAAAGAGACAGATGGGTATTGTAAAGTATTGTAGCTGAGATGCCATTATCATTACATCTTCACATAGGAAAGAGATCTATAAAGAAAATCTAAAGCAGCTGACCAGATGGCTAAGTGCAGCTTTATATTTAAAGTGAAATCCAGACAAGCCAAAGGAATCCAGTGGGACAGCATGCATAGACAGTGCATACTGTAAATCTCTGTGTGTCTCATGAATACACTGTGAACAGTATATGCAATATGAGGAGCTAATGAGCCACAATCTGCGGAGATCAGGCCTGTATGTCATTGGGAGGCCAAGCCCCCAGGGAGAGCCCTGCTGCTGATGTTCCTCCTCATCCATCCTCTTTATCACCTTCATTACCTTACCACTGTGCCCAAACATCTCCCAAACAGTGATTAAACAGAACAAGCATATATGTACAAAAAACAATGAAGCTGATTATTTAAAAAAATTCCATATCCTGTCTTAGTAATGTTTGTGTTCAAACATCGATCAAAGAAGATTTAAAATTCACTGGTTTCTGTTTTAAATTTGCATTTTACCTACTGTCAACTTTTTTTGGAATTGGGTTTATAGCTCTAAGGAGTGCTTGCTTAAGCAAACTATCATCCCAGTCTACTACTACGATTTTGCTACTGGTTTCCATACTGCTCAAGGCTACTACAGTAACTTTATACCACCTCTGACAGTCATCCAGAACTCATAGCCACATTAGCAACTAGTTTGACCTCTTTTGATATTTTGCCACAGGTGGCAAAAAGACAACTAGAGGTTAATACTGATTTTTAAAAAACTTAAGTACATGCAGAACTACCTAAGACCTTTATTTCTGATTGCAGTATGTACTACATATAGCTAGCTAGAGCTGAAATGATATAATACAATTTGATATGCCGGCAAATAAATAACTCACTTGCCAACTAAATCACCACCGAATCAATATCCAGCATGTGGTTTTCCGAACCAATATCCAGCATGAGGTTATTTAAATATTTTAACTGTGAACCCAATTTATAGATATTTCATAAGTATATATGTTATATTTCATATGCTATGCAACTGAAGTTTGTGAGAAACACTATGCTTACGCTACTCCCTCCCTGCAGTGTAAACCCACACATTTACACTTTGGCACTATACTTATATTCAACACTTCCTCATCCCTATTTTCTGTTTTATTTTAGGCCTCAAAATGGGTTTGGCCAGCAAATCCTCAGACTCCTTGTCATTTCAGTAAACCATTTCAAATCTGTTTCTCCTGTGTAGCAATTTACCTTTTACTTACAACGTAAACCATTTCAAGCAGACCATTTACTTGAAAAAAACACTCTATAATCTCTGTAATGGTCATATCTAGAATGATGCAAGCGGTCATTCAGACAGATAGCAATGCACTATAATAGCAGCTGAAAAGCACCACACCAATGCCCCACATACAGAAGATTGAAGATCTGACTCTTACTGCACACAGGAATTCCATTGCTGTAGTAATAAAAGTCTTAAAAAAAAGGCTACTAACAATACATTCACCTACCACTGTAAATCACTTTAGAGAAAAGCATCTGCTAAACATTTAAATTTAAAAAAGAACAAGAAATGCTAAAGGCAGCATGGCTTCTATTGTGTTGCCTCACAACAAGAGAAGAAATTACCTGTAGGTTTTAAAAAAGCAAGTTGTTCCACATTTTGTTTGTTGCATTGAAGTGTTGGAGTGTTACACTGAACTTGTTTATTTACACCGTGAATATCTTAATATAATATATATTTTAAATAAAGCATAAACGTAAAAGTGAGGCTTGAACTTCAAGTCTCTTGTGTCATTATTTTAATTTATAGTACAGTGCAATTTCCAGTCAAAATATTCATTACGTCCAAGTTATTCATTTTTCAGGAGAGGATGGAATAGAGAAAAAGAAGAGAATTTGCAAATCTGCCAAAGCTGCTGGTGTTTTCAGAACAATAGACTGGCCACCCGAGAGCCAAGACCTCAGCATTACTGAACGTGTTCAGGATTACCTGAATAGTGAGAAGCACAATATACAGCCGACTTTTAAGACTAAACCTTCAAAGCAAGTCTACTGAAAAAAAATGGAAGCTGTAAATAAAGGCAAAGAGTTAACAGAAAAATATCACATTATATTTAGTTTAGCTGTGTAATTTGCTATTAATTTTTTAAAAAGAACTGAATAACTTGTACTTAATGCCCATTTTGACTATACATCAAAGAAATGAAAGGTGGTCTCTAACTTTTGCACAGTTCTGTATATCTTAATGAAACAAGAACAGCCCAGTTAGATCAGAGCAATCAGTTGAGATCAGTGAGAGCTACAGTACTGACCGAAGCTAGCTGTGCTTCGTTTACCCCTCTGCAGCCATGCTGCAAGCCAGAAAAGGTAAATAAGCTCTCGAAATACCTCACTGTTGACGGTGTTTATTAGCATCAGGTTTTGTTTAGTCATTTTGCAAGTTCTCGTTGCAGTCACCAAAGAGATTGCTGGTTGTGCGTTGTCACACCTGGCAACACAGCTGGGTGCTGTTTTTTTTAAATTGATGGACACGTGGTGGAAAGACGGACACTGCCATCTTTCTTTGTGAAAGGCTCCTATGCATAACTCTTTTTCGATGTTTCATGTCTCACTGCTTCACTGCACTGCAATACGAACAATTAGACTAAATCACCAATGTATCAACGTTTAATTAATCGTTAACAACCCTAATCAAAATGCAACTGAAAAAAACAAGACAAAACAATCAGATAAAGGATCTGAGGCTGACAGACACATGTTGCAGGTACTTGTTTCTTACATAATTGTAAAGCAACAGTAATAAAATTGAAGACACTGTGTCTCCAGACTCCAGTGTATATTCAGACAAAACGTTCTTCTCCTACCACCTGTTCAACTGGAAAATAAGTTGTAGGGGTCTACAAATTCTAGTAAGCATTTAGCCACAACTGCAGTTTTCTCTGGCTAATATAACCTCATTAATTACAAGCATAAAGAAAATGCACATTCCACAGTCATTGGTTGACCCAAATAATGAGACAACAGCACCACACATCAACCTTTTTAATAAACCACAGCAACAACTAACTTCCTCTGCTGCTCTCTCCTCACCCACAGACCCCTGTCACTGCACTAGGAAATGCTCCACTGCAGCACACTCTCCTAAGCCCTTTACTTCACATTCAGATGAATCCTTCTACCTTGCATTTAATAGGCTGCTGGCATCAGCACTGATAGCTTGCCTTAACACCACACAGAAAAACTACATACTCAGCCTGTCTGTGGCCCCTTTGTCCATCTCTCTCTCTCACACACACATAAAAACATAGATATATAGTATTAGTTGCTGCCTCATCCATCCCACAGCCATATTGAGACTGATGACTTGCTTGATTGCCTCGAGCGGCTTGGCAGGGGAAGGATTCGTGTGCCTAGCCAGAGAGGCCTGAGCCAAGGCTGCAGCAGGAGCTGGAGCAGTAAAGAAAAACGTAGAGATGGCATCAATTTCATTTCCAGTAGCAGTATTGGGCCGATACCAGGATGTTATATCATAGACAAAAAAAGAACAAAACCATGTGATTCTATTACAGACCTAGGCTGAAATAGTACAGAATTACCATTAGGTAAATAAGGCCACATGACAATAACAGACACATGCTACCTAACTTTATAATTAGATCAATGAGAAGCTACAATACCTCTTATGTGTATACATTTTCAGTGCATTAAAATAAAATTGATTTTATGCATTTATGCCTCTCAAAGTCTGAAAAACATAAGGTGGGATGACTGTCCAACCATGTACACAAATTAAGAAACTATATGAAATTCTAAATGACGCTTGCAATCACAATAATTATTAACCTTTTAGCATGTTTTACAATATTATCAAGACATTATATTATATTATACAGGGAGATTCACTCGAAAGAGGCCCCGAATATTCTGTTGTAACTCCTGTTAGGATGAAGCAACCTGAACCAAAAAAAAATATGCTACGTACCTTGACGTATGTGTAATCAATTACATTTTCAGACGGCCTCCGCCACGAGATGGGATCAATGATCCCATCGTTTCAAGTTTCTGCATCATCTTCTGAATAACACTCTTTGAGGATACGTCACAGACACCATATTTCTTCCTAAATTCACTCTCACATCGCTTAAACGAATTGGTGACCCAATAGGTTCGCACCATGAAGACGTGCTGCTCAATACTGGACACCACCATCCTGATAATAAGTCGAGTGACTGAGTGAAGGGGTATGGGGGTCTGCACCCGGAAGTTGCAAACGAAGGTTAAACGTTGAGACAGCTGTCCGGCGCCTACCTCATCGCTCCGATGCAGGGGCATCCCAGCTTGGTCGAAGCTCCATATACTGAGAAGCTCATTGCACGTTGTTTCGTTCAGATTGCTTCGTCCTAGAGAGAGTTATTACAGAATATTCGGGGCCTCTTTCAAGTGAATCTCCCTGTATTATAGCATTATAAAAAAACTCCCTTTTTAAAATACATTTTAATGTAAAAAATTGGACACCAACCAGCACCAGTTGAGGGCACCTCCTTGTATTTACACTCTTTGTCCATTTACCATATAGGAGCACTTTGCAGTTCAACAATTACAGACTGTAGTCCATCTGTTTCTCTGCATAATTTTTACTCTGTTCTCTGAGTGTTCAGGACACTCAGAGGACCACCACAGAACAGGTAATATTTGGGTGGTGGATCATTCTCAGCACTGCAGTTACACTGACATGGCAGTAATGTGTTAGTGTGTGTTGCACTGGTATAAGTGGATCAGACACAGCCGTGGTGCTGGAGTTTTTAAAATTTTTATTAGACACACCTAATGTGTTGGGTCACCTTGAAGATGTAAAGTTATAGATGATAGCTCATCTGTTGCTGCACAGTTTGTGTTGTTCATCCTTCACCAGTAATCACAAGGCGCTGCCCACAGGACACTGCCACTACTGGCTGGATATTTTGGGGTGGTGGACTGTTCTCAGTCCAGCGGTGACAGTGAGGTTTTTAAAAACTCCAGCAGCACTGCTGTGTCTTAGCTGTGCAACACACACTAACACACAACCACCACCACATCAGTGTCGCTGCAGTGCTGAGAATGATCCACCACCCAAATAAAATCTTTAAACTCACAACATGTTCAAAATTAGGGCATTCAGATTCAGATAAAACATTAGGGCATTCAGATTCAGATAAAACATTCAGATTCACTATAAAACATTCGTCCATATATTTTGATTTCATGAAATGTCACATGGCACAACCAACAATAAACCACGTTTATTCTGATGTGCTTTTAGAAAAAGTAGACAGGTACTTCATCATGAAAGAAGACTCTAAGCAATGTCGATGGTACAATGATAAGGCCTGTAGCCATTTCAAAAGATTTTGAGATAGATAGGATAGACAGGTCAGAGAAAATCTCGTTAAATATGTTTTTTTTTTCTAACTTCATTTTTAAGAAAAAAGTTCAGAAAAATGGTATATTCTTCAAACAACTTATGAAGCACTTAAATTTATCAATTTATCATGGATACTACCTCAGCTTCTCTTGCCCATCCTTGTCTTTTGCTTTCTGCTGTCACCCCACATTTACTGTATTTTCCAAGAAGAATTTTTTTCCTGTTGGCTATTTCTTCCACGATTTACTTCCATTAATATTTACCTCTAGTCCTTGTTCGCTAAAATTTTCTGAACGCTTCGTTTGATGTTTTTTCCCCATTTTGCTGTCCTTTTGCTGAGTGGATTAAACAAAATAACGGAAATAATGGTTAAAATTATTCAAAATATATCCTGTGTGGTTTATGGTGAGCTGTAAAATGTAATATAGCGTAGATAAGAAAACAATAAAGACTTTCTTATGAAAATCTTAAGGAAATAATTAAGATTATAGAGAATATTTGAGAACGTCTTAAGTTTGTTTTTTTTTGGGAATTGCATTTAAAAATATTCTTATGAACTTCTTAGTGTCTGTCTAAAGTTTTTTATTAAGAAAGCTTTTGTGAGTCCGGCCCCAGGTTCCCAAGTCGGGTTGTAGTAAGGTGGCGTGACCCCAGGAAAACAATGAAAATGTATCATGACTGAAATACTGTTTATTTATTTGAAAAAAGTATTACCTTTCAAGGACTTCAAGGACAAAGGTTTTTACAAGTGTCCAAATACAAAGACTAGTTTATACACATTTCAGTAGTTGTAAATTTAATTAGTTGCATAACAACTTAAATTAAATTTTCTCTTGAGATAACCTTAGGAAATACTTATGGGTAAAGTGTGTTGCACAAAAAAAAATCTTGGATAGGGTATCCTTAGGAGAAATAGGCATTAATTCCTACATTTTCCATTAACAATCAAATTTCCTTTAAGTTATTCCTCAAGTGTTGCATAAAGTTCCTTAACTGTCATCTCCCTAAATATAACTGAAGGTAAGGAAAAAGCTCCCTTAAGATTATTGGCCAACACAAGACGGTGAAGATACAGCTGTGTTTTTGAAGTGTTTGAAGAGGAGAATGTACCTGAGAAAGTTCTTCATGATAGAGAGAATCCTAAGTGATAATACCTATTTGACCATTGTTAAATGTATAAAGCTAATGAGTTGAACGCGGCCTCAACCTTGACCATACCATTAGCCGATAAATTATGGTCTCTGATACATTTCCATGACTCCTTCTATCAAAACTGCATACACATTTTAGTGAATGCAAAGCTACAAACTTAAAGAAATAACATCTTTAAGATAAGTTAAATGTACAGGAAATAGATAGATAAATAAATTAACACACATTTACACCTACATTAATAATGCATGCTCAGACTGAGTGTTGTGAGTTCTGATAGCCTACCTAGCTTTCACAGCAGCAGCCAAATGATGTCAAGGATTTTTTTTTGTCAAGGAATTTTTTTTTCAGAAAAAATGTTGTTAGCAGCCACGCAGTAATGCAACATATAAATTTGTTAAAAGAGAGATTTTATTTTAATCTGTGAGATAAACTTTACTCTGCTCTGCTCCAAACATAAAGAGACAGATAAACTTTGTGGTTGAACCTAAAACCCACCTCTTTTGTCAGGAAAGGGACTGACTGACATGCAAAATGGCTGACCATAAATGATTCTGCATGACATAAAGAGGCAAGCAAATGCAGAACCAGTCAAAATGTTAAAAAATACATCTGTGTATCGATATATTATGCTGACTGTTTTAAAAATGTCCATGAAACATGTTCACATCCTCTTAGCTGCTAATCATAAGTTTCGTTAATGAGAGAATGCTGTCATGGATATAATGGAACTTAACTATGGCAAAACCTCAATCACTGTAGTAAACCCCTCAGCACTTTCCCTCAGCTAAGAGAAACGTCTAAGGGATTTTATGCAACACCCTTAACAAATTCCCTTTAGTAAGAGAAGACCATCCCTAAAGTTTTATACTTAAGGGAAACAACACTATAAGGCAAAATCTCCTTACATCTACTGTAAGGACAGGCACATGCCATGGACAGGCACAGCCACCACATTCTACCTCTGTGGCTCTCAAAGTCCCTCATCCTTTTTCAAAGATATTCCTTTCCAAAAACTTACTTTTTTCTGTACTTTTTTCCATGGCTACAGAAATAATGAAAAGAAAGAATGAGAATGAAAATGTTACAGCTGTCATCATACCCAAGGAATTCAACCTCCTTTCATCCACCTGAGTGCCTCCCTCTCTGCACCTCCTCTTGACATTTTAAAAGAGGGCTTACTGGAGAGTGACATCGCTCACCTAGCCTTTGTTGAAAAAGCGAACAAAGAAAGCTCAGCCACTCACTTCGACCTCAGAGTTCTCCCAGGGGTCGAGGAAGATGGACTTGACCCGGCTGATCTGAGGGATGTTGCGGTGGATGCCTGAGCAGCTCTGACACACAAAGACGCCCAAGGTGAAGGACGCCCACTCCGGGCCTGTGAGACACAGAGCATGAGTCTGAGTAGAATTCATAATTACACATGGATAAACAAAGGTGGAGGTGAACCTGTCTGAGTTCTTAAAGTCATTAAAGTTTTGGGTAAGAGCTGGTAAAAATGGTCATTGTACAAACAAGAGGTGTTTTGAAATACAGATGAGATATGTGTGTTTATACACTGAGTTGTTTGTTAGGTATTCTTAACATTTATAAAAATAAAGATGCTGAAATGGACTGTTGAAAACATGTTCTCAACAAAAACAACAAAACATTCTTTACTGCTTAACCTTTTGATCCTTCATTCTAAACGTTAACAAAAACATAACCTTCATTTAAAGTACAATGTAGGGGTCGACCGATTATTGGTTGGACCGATACTCAGAGCTGATATTTAGCATTTTTATAATTTTATAATTATCGGAATCGGCATGTGAACATGCTTCCTTCCCTGCGCCTTTTGTTATTTATGTGCATATCTGATACAATCGCGATCAACAAAACACTCTTCCGTAGTCTGGTCCAACGCCCTGCCTACCGGGCTACTGGATTGCTTGAAATGTAGATGACGCATCAAGTACTACCAACCAGCACTTCTGTAGTCTTGTCTGTTTCCCGTTCCATGTCGAGTAAATGCAATCAAACATGCCTTTCTGTGTTTGTGAGAGATGCGGGAGGGAACAAAGAAACACCTGCTTCGCTCCTACAGTGAGAGGAAAAGCTGAAAACATAACGGTTGAACAGTGTACCTGGCAAAAAGCTCAATACATTCAATCATATAACTTCACTCACTCTAGCCAAAAAAAAATGACTTGTGCGTGGAGCTTGAGCCCTGCCCAAAACATCAAATTAGTTTGGTGAGAATGAGGTTTCTGTGTGTGACAGCAAACAAGGTGTGCGGACCCACACTGCTTCTGTAGGAGATGAGATGTGTGCGTCTACAGCGGAGCTTCAGTGGACCAACCATGCAGACAAGCTTCCAGAAAGTGGTAAATTATTTGAGAAATCATATCGTATACTTTTACATTTAATGAATAAGTTACGCATAATGTCTGGTCATTTTCATTTATGTTTTCGCTCCTCAAAAGCACAGATAGCTGCAGCTCGCTACATCCAAAGATTCTATAACTCTGCTTAGGCTAAATTGGCCATTTACATGGAATCATGCAACACATTTTCAAGAGCCAATCAGAAAACATCTGATACCCATCCAACTACAGCCTGTTATCACATAAAATAAATTCTGTCTTGGGTGAAACAAGAAAATTAAATAAACACATTAACATTCATATTCCCTCATTGCTGTTCATCTGTTTAAAGTTATTTTTATTAGCTGTTTTTTTTTTTTTATCTTAAAGGTACTTTAAAAATGGTTAAGTTACTATTTTTGCAGTTTATACCATCTAGAGCTCAAAGCACATGGTTACATTCTTGTCAATTTTTACACTATAAACATCAAATGTATGGTAAATGATTACTGGCCCCAAATATCGGCTTTGGGTATCCGTGATTACTAATAATCTGTGTCAGCCCTGTGTATATATATATACACATATTTTTCTATATGATATATAATATAATAAATGCATTCCCACTCATATATTATGTTTTAAAGTTCCCCTGAGTGATTAGGAACACTTAGATGGTCAGCCATGTCTTCCTGGGGTACAAATATGAGGTGACACACAGGCCAAATCCCCCTAGTCACCATTAGTATGAGAAAAATTAGAGAATACAGTTATGCTGTGCAGCAAAAATTGTTGGGCTGCACAATAATAGCTAAACAGGGGGAAATGCCCATTATCAGGGCAATAATTGAGAGGGTTAAAACAACTGGTGATCTTAAGAATCTGCCAGGAAGAGGATCTATGTCTATTTTGACCCTACTTACTGTGAGACGGATGGTCAAAGGGTCTCCAACAAAGTTTGTCAGAACGTCAACAATTAGACACCACCTACATAACCACATGTTGTTTGGGAGAACTGCAAGAAGAAAGCCTCTGCTGTCAAGGACCAACAATCTCAGACGCCTTCAGTTTGCTATTATTACTGGAACTTTCAGAGATCTATGTTCTATGTTCTATGGTAAGATGAGACCAAAATGGAGGTTTTTGCATCAAAGACCAGAGGTGGTTTGGTATAGACAGAAAGACAGCCATGCAGAAAAGTACCTTATCGACACTGTGAAGTATGGTGGTGGATCTGTGATGTTCTGGGGTTGCCATGGACATCCAGATACATGGTATCATGAACTCCATCAAGTACTAGCAGATCTTAAATCAAAACCTATATGCCTCAGCCAGGAAGCTTAAACTGGCTCATGGTTGGATGTTCCAATGACCTAAAGCACACCTCAAAATCAACACAAAAATGGTTCAATGACCACAGAATCAAGGTTTTTTAAAAGAACAATCAGGTTTCAAAATTTTATTTTTGTTAATTTTACGAATGAAAGGTTTAAAGGATAAACAATAAAGAATGATTTTTACAGCTCATTTTGCTCATGTTTACCAGGGGTGCCAGTATTTCTGCAGGGCACTGTAGATGCACTTTGCATACAATTACTGACTAAAGCCCATCTGTTGCTGCTAGGGATGTAAACAATTAACTGATTAAATGGCACCTAACTAAAAAACAATTGTTTATTCAATGCTATCATTTAAAAAAGGGTTCATTTAATTTTATTTCCAACAAATAACAGTTCCTATTTCAATAGGCAGGATTATCATTCAAGTTAAGAAATGTTTTTCAAGTGTATGTATGTGAGTGCAATAGGCAAATGGTATTGAAAGCTTTCAATAGCTACTGAGGTACACTGAGCCATATTTAGCCCCAGTTATGGCATTCATGTGTGTTTTAATTTGGGCTAGAAATCAGTGGTTATTACAACTTTAGAACTGTCTTTGAGAACTGTCTTTTTTCCAGTCACTTCATCAAGGATTTAGTTTTTGGTGATATAATCATGAACAAATCACAGCTGTCAGGTCCTCAGTTTAAATAAAACTGGCTTCTTTCAGATAGTATTTTTAATACAGTTTCAGGCTGTTTACTTTATACACATACTTATGCCAGACCCCATCTATGGGTACTACATTCCACAGTCCATGGAGTCTGTGGAGGCCACTGGAGTTCCTCTCCTCCAAGCTCATCAAACCATGTCTGCATAGACCTTGCTCATGGGCACAGTCACGTTGGGACTGGAAAGGGCCTTCTCCAAACTGTTGCCACAAAGTTGCAAACAATGGTTTAAGATGTCTTTGTATGCTGTAGCATTAACATTACCATTTACTGTAAGTAAGGCTCCTTAAAAACAGCCCCATTATTCCTCCTCCACCAAACTGTGGTTAGGTTTAACTTTAGGTAGTTTTTAATCTTGTGTACACTTATTGGCCACTGCATTTGACACACTGCCTTGTTGGTATCCTTTGTAGGTGTACAGTTAAAAACTATAGCTCACTACACTACTTTTATTGGTTAGTAGTGGTCAGTTTTTTAACAGTGCCACTGTTGACTGGATATATTTGGTTGATGGACTACTTTCAACACAGCAGTAATATTGATGTGTTTAAAAAATCAGCAATGCTGCTGTGCTTGATACACTCAACAACCACTAACATGCCACCACCATGCTTGGATCACTGACGATAGTCCACCACGCTAATACTTTCTGGTCAGTGGTGTTCCTATGGAGTCTGTTTCCACTGATGGACGGGGTAGAAAGGGGCTGACAAACTGTGCAGCAACAGATTTGTTGTCCTATGAGGGGCACAAATTATCTCTCATAAAATGGCCAGGGAGTGTACAATTTAGGACTATGTAATAAACATGCAACTCAGTGTGAATTGAGTGTAAAATTCTGGCATTTTGTTTTTTTCACAAGGTCTGGTTAAAACTTTTGTGTGGGTTTATGTAGCAAAAACATTCATTATTCCTTTTACATGGCTAATTGCCATGGCTTCTCTTTAGTCCTTAGAATTAAACAGGCTGTTTTTGTTGCTGTGTCTTTAAGACTGATACATGTCAGCTCTGTTCTGACTGGCTGCCCTATATTGTGCCTCATGTAGAAAGCAAATACTCTCTAGAACTTCGGAGTAAATGGGTGGAGCTAAACTGCTGTTGGTTGAAAAGGCAGACATAAAATCAATGCACACACAGCCAGAGAGAGAGAGAGAAAGAGAGAGAGGGAGAGAAAGAGACAGAGAGAGAGAAAATGCATCAATTCTTACAAGGAGCCCATGGGATCAGAGAGAAGGAATGTGAATGCATTTCATCCCTTCTTCCTATATACCAGCGGAGGAGCAACAATGACGAGAGGCATCATACAACATATAGAGAGACGTTAACAGTAAGAGCATGAGAGAGAAAAAGAGAATGCAAAAGGACAGGAAGAGGCTGACAGAGAACACTGACTGAAACCTTTGTGTGGTAACCAAATCAGGCTTAGATGCAGGCTAGGCTTAGGCTGGTGGCTTAGTTGAAAACAGTTTTCCACATTTCTACATTAGGAGAGTTCAATTAAAAGGCAGTTTCACTGATTTTTCAAAATTACTGAATGACTCAATTACTGTCAGATGTAAAGAGTTTCATGTGATAGGATGTACTGTAAAGAGCCGCCTAGCTAGGCTAGGGCTAAGAGCTCCACTTGCCTAGTTAGCTTATGTAATGGCCTATAGATCCAAACACCACAGGTTTGATTCCATCTGCTTTGCTGTTACAAGTGCAGACGATGAAAACTTCTGTCTTCATGTCTGATAAAGCAAAGTTGTATGATTGGTGTTGGAGTGACAAAGTTGAAATCAAAAATGTTCAGTGGTGTTTGGTGCTGTAGTCTGCTGAGCTAGGCTAATGCTAGCATAACATTTGTTAGCAGGCTAAAAGTTACATCCGTCGTAGTTCAGGCTTGGTTCCAGCTGGTTCCAGCTAACTGTTGCTTAAATAACACCCATTTAGAGGATAAAGAGTACAAAAATTTATGACTGAATTGAATGGTGTTGGAGTGACAGCTGGAATCGAATACGTTCTGCAGCATTTTGCCTCTTGGCCATTTGTCAAGCCACTCTCTTGTGTAGTTTTCTTTAAGTCAAGTCAAGAGGCTTTTATTGTCAAGAGGCTTTTATTGTCATTCCATCTATGTACAAGTACACAGTGGACTGAACTTACGTTCCTCCATGAACAAGGTGCAACATGGAACAAAAGAGTACAAAATGCAAACGTGCAGACATAAGTGTGCAAACAAATATTAAACTAGAAACAATACAATAAATACAATAAATTAAACTGGACATGAGGTAGTGGGATAAGGTGCAGAAATATTTAACATGCTGTGACCATGCTTTCCTAGTTCTAATTTAGAAGCACCGTAGATGGAAAAAGAAACAGCAACAGGTCTCATGAGTTCGCACCAGCGCGGAATGGTACAATACCTGTCCTGGGAACCTATCCTGGGAACCATTTGACTCCACAGTGGAAAGGAGCCCAATGTCTACAAAACAAATATCACCTGTTTCTTGTATGATAGGTGAAACAAAAAGCTCAGCGGGCAGCTTGACCATCGGGCACAAGCATGAATGACAAGAAACACAACAAAGTTCACGGCAAAACATTTGGCAAGTTGTGGACCGTCTGGTTCGTATCATCACCACCGTGAACAAGTAATTTTCAGTAATTTTTTTCTATATTGGCACGTTTTACATCAAATTCACTGTGAATGTGGAATGTGATGATACAAAAAAGTCCAAATCTGAGGAATTACCCTTTAACTGTTTACTTAAAGGAGAATAAAATTTTTAAGCAAACTGCATAATTAAATGGTTAAGATGAACAAAATCATTTTGCGTTGTTTTGATGTGAAATGCTGTATCCTAGAGAAATTTACCAAGTCATCGTTGTTCACAGTGGTGGTGACAGGAACAAAACGTCTTAAGAGTTTAATGCCTCTGAAAGCCCCCTCCAAGAAAGTTATTAAATGGAATGGATACACTGTCTGATGCCTGAGACCCTATTTTACGATAGTCTTATAATAGGATTATAGCCTAAAACATATTTTTAAACTCTATTCATGGTGGAGGGGTGCATGCAGGGTATTCTTAAGACAAAACAGTCTCCAAAGATTACATTTTTTTTTTTTTAGATTCACCACTATTTTACCATGATCAACATTCCATATAAAACCAAATGTAGGTTCACTGGGGGTCTTGGACAGTAAATAAAATTGAAACATTTGTGTTGTAGACATCACACCCTGTATCCTAATGTCATCACTGTAAAGAAAGTGAGTGTCTCTAGAACTAAGCATTTGTCAATAAAACAATCCAAATGACGTTATTTACATTTCTTTTTAATTATGCAGAAATTCTGAAATATTGGTGGAACTCCCCTTGAAAGAGGTCAGTGGGAGGGTCACTAAATTCTCTATTAAAAGTAATACCAAAGTTCTTGCAGGAAAGTCTGTCCACTCAGTGGCCATCTTGGCAATGCCAATGAGCAATTATTATATTATAATCTCATAAATAGTTTGTAGCGTTTGGCTCATTAATGCACAAAAACATGTTTTTTTCAGGTTGTTCTAGCATGCGTGTATCTTTACAACCAAGGGGGCTTTTCCCACTTGCGGCTTAACCATAAAGCTGATAAGTTTGCTAATAATGCTGATAATTTTGGTAAAGCTGATAAAATTGAAAGGCAGGACTTTCCCCGTAAACAGATGCCATGTAGAGCATTATGAGCTTTCCCATTCATATTTCAAACATTGACCGGTCTTCTCCTTTATAACGTCTCTGGTAATGCTGAATGAACTATATTGTATTATGTTAGAGCTTACGCAGCCAAGGTGTGTTGTCAGCCATCAGACCAGAAGAAAATACAAAGTGGTGCTAACCAAGTGAACGCTTGAGTGAAGCAGAGAGATTTTTGTTGATTGTGCTGCGGCCATGCTGACCAATCTCAAACGGTCTCGCTGACTGTGCTTTAAGCAGAATGCTCTACCACTGCCATTATCACAAAATGTGCTCTGACTGCTAAAATATAAAATTTCTTGATTCATCTTTTTTGATATCCAATTCTTTTTAAACTTAGTAAGTGTGTAAAGATGTATTGATGCAGTGATGAAAGCAGCAATGCAACTGCATCCAAGTACACCAATCAGCCCTAACATTAAAACTACATCCTTGTTCCTTCACTCCTTTTCCATTTTATCAGCTCCACTTACCATACAAGTCCACTCTGTAGTTCTACAATTACAGACTGTAGTCCATCTGTTGCTCTGCATATTTTGTTAGTCCCCTTTTACCCTGTTCTTCAATGGCAAGGACCACCACAGAGCAGGTGTTATTTGGGTGGTGGATCATTCTCAGCACTGCAGTGGCACTGACGTGGTGGTGGCATGTTAGTGTGTGTTGTGCTGGTATGATTCAGAAAAAGTATGCAGAGAAACAGTTGTTTAGCCAAAGCTACTTCTCAATCATAAAAATGCAAATATACAGTATCTGTCCAAAAGTCAGAGACTACTCTTCATTTATTTCATTTTCAGTCAAAAAGGCCATTTAAGCACAAGTTCTTCATTTTTCTGAGGAGATTTGGTCTACAATGATCCACTTGAAGGGGAGAAGGGAAAAGTAAAAGGAAAATAGATGGAAGTAAAAAAGTGGAAAAAGGGACAAAAAAAGACTTGGTAGACCACCATCAGCTAAACAGTACATAAAGCTTTCATCTTCAAGATGAAATTCAAGCTGTACTCTTACTTCAAATTTATGACATTTATGTTTATGACAACATTTATGTTTATGTCCATCCTCCCACTGTGAGAAGACAACTTAACGCTATGGGAAATAAAAAAATAAAGAACAAAAAAAAACTGGTGGCATTCTCAGAACAAAGTACAGGCCACCTCAGAGCCCAGACCTCAAAATCACTGAATATGTTTGGCATTACTTATATTTGGAAACAGAAAATTGCAATCAACTTCTAAGAATTTGGGAGGTGCTTAAAAGAAGCATGGAAAAATATTCCTGCAGATTTTCTCAGGAACGGGCCATTGGTCAGTGTTCTTACTAATAATTGTACTAGTACAAATGAATGCCATTTCAAAAAGGGGAAACTTATAGCAAAAGACACACTTACATAAAATGCAAATATCAAATACCATTAATACATTAGAATTATAATAAACCACATAAAGTAGAAGAGCCCAGAAAGTCAATATTAATTTAGCAGGCTTTTTAACAAACATTTTAACTGAGGTCCCAAATGATTCACCTTAATACACAAAAACAGAATCTGTGTTTGGCCCAAGCTAATCACAGCCTCTAATATTTTGCTTTATCTACAGATCATCTGTCAGAGTTTACCATTAGCAGGCCCTAGTAAGCCCCTTTACTTTATTTGCAGTGAGCACAGGGCTACCTTCAAGATTTGAAAAGGACAAAGCAGATTTTGGCAGGTGTTAGAAGTGTGGATGACACAAAAAGGCTGGGACATAAAGATGGATACAAACTGTTGGCTGCAAAATCAATTGAGCATCATATTGAGTTCCTCTGAGCACTGAAACACTGAAACAACCGGGTGTGTCACTCTCCTCTTTTCCACACCCTTTGAGCTTTCAGCCAGATTAGTTCCAAACCATCCAACACAGAACATAAAAGGACCGCAACCATTTCAGATCATCAATGGGTTGCCTGTGTCACTGTGCATCCTTCAACATTTCTACATCAGGACGAGTAAACAACTTAGCTCAGTGTTTTGAAGGGAAATGGGCAATTCCATCTGGTCGATGACACGCCTTTATAGAGTAGTTCCCCACATCTCCTTGTCTCTGCTGTTTTAAAGGGGAGACACAGAACTGAAACCACAAACGGTAGCCTCACTATTCTTCAAAGCTTGCTTTGGTGGGTTCTTCCGATTCAGGCAAAGTTCGTGGAGAGTTCAGATTATTAGAAAATCTCTTTGAACTCAGATCTGAGAAACTGGTGTGATGGGGGAAAATTGTAATAGTGGCAGTCATAATTTTTGAAAGAAAGACAAAAAGAAAGAGAGAGAGAGAGAGAGAGGAGAAAGAAAAGGTAGGACAGAGAAAGAAAAACAGCTGAAGAAAGGATGAGTTTCTATGCCTCATTGTGTCACCTTGGGACACAAGTTGCAGGGCCATATGTTCTATTGTAAATGTTAATTACGGTGGCAGGTAAACAAGCTCAACAAAACCAAATGTTTATCCATGCGCATTCATGTATGACTGGGCATCACGATTAACGTAATTAATGAATTCCCTAACAACTTTCACTGCGTCCCATTCCTCTGAACAGTTTGGTGCTCCAGTCATATTTCTGCAAATGGCAGTTACTTATTGTATTTGGGTTCTATGGAGTGGGACAAAGCATTTCACAAAGTAGCAGAAGTGCCTTCCCTTTTGACAATTGCTACGGTGAGCCTTTAAGACCTGCTACTCCAGATGTATAGAGCAATGAGCCTCACATAAGCAAAACAGCTAGATAACGTTACCATTATCAAATAAATATTTAATATATATCCAGTTTACTTGAGCCTCTTGATTACACCTGGCACATTTACAACCCATATTAAATGCAAGTACACTTTTAAAAACATGGTTCTTCAAGGGTTCTTTAGTAAATGGTATGGTTCTATTTAGAACCACGAGTTCTATATAAAACCATTTCATGCTTAAATGGTCCTTTGCATGGTGAAATGGTTCTTCAGATTGATGGAGAATATGTTGTATATGGTAATATGTAGAATTTGTTGAATACGGTTCTATATAGCATCCAAAATGGTTTTTCTTTAGCTATGATGTCAAGCTTGTAACAATAGAAGAGGTTTTCAGCAGCAGTACCAATCCACATCCCCATTTCAGCCAGGGGATGGGACATTTCGCAGATAGTAAAGCTTTCATGATTGCATGTTTAGTGAGAGGACAGCTGTAGCTCACTAATCTGGTAAAAATGCTTTAACGAGATACTGATACATAAATAAGGCACTTGGTTACAGTATACACCGATCAGGCATAACATTATGACCACCTCCTTGTCTCTACACTCATTGTCCATTTGATCAGCTCCACTTACTATATAGGTGCACTTTGTAGTTCTACAATTACAGACTGTAGTCCATCTGTTTCTCTGCATACTTTATTAACCCCCTTTTACCCTGTTCTTCAGTGGTCATGACCCCCATAGACCGTCATAGAGCAGGTACTATTTGGGTGGTGGATCATTCTCAGCACTGCAGTAACACCGATGCGGTGGTGGTGTGTTAGTGTGTGTTGAACTGCTCTGTGAGGGTCCATGGGGTCCTGGCCCCTGAAGAACAGGGTAAAAGGGGGCTAACAAAGTATGCAGAGAAACAGATGGACTACAGTCTGTAGTTGTAGAACTACAAAGTGCACCTATATAGTAAGTGGAGCTGATAAAATGGAAAATGAGCGTAGAAACATGTTATGCCTGATCGGTGTATGTTACCATACTATAAGATTTTACCAACTGTCAGTTTAAATATTTCTTACTGCTACCTTGCTAAACTAAGATTTGATGTTCTTCAGAGATGTTAGCTTGCAAGGTCTGCTATATGAAACTAAAAAGAGATGGAAGGTATCTTGCTGAACGTAGTGCAGCACAGGGTCAGAACAGACACTGACACTGCTCATGAACAGGTTCATAGGGACATCTTACTAGCATGATATATCCCCCGCATCATGTTATATATATATAAAATATTATATATATATATATGTATATATATATATATATATATATATAATGTTTTATTTTTATTATTTTTTTAACTATAGGTTTAGCCCCAGTACCTTTGGAGGCGCAGCACCACCCCAGACCTTAGTTATCATACTACAAAGGAATTCACACTTTAACCACATTTAAGAGTTGAACCAAAAAGCCTGACAACCAAGCATTCTCTGTCCTACATAACGAGAAAAAAGCCACAGCCAAAAGAAAGAACTCTCTGTGTGAGTGAGCATAAAGCAGGTTAAAATGCACCTAATCATGTGTGGATGAATTGAGCACGCTAATTTTGCATTAAGCAGAACAGATTAGCAGTATGGAAGCTAAAGGAAGAGAAGATGAGGACCAGAAGAAAATACAACCAATACACGATTCCGACAGACCGCAGTAAATTCAATTTTATGCTCATGGGGAGGGAGGCAGGTACGATTATGGATTCAATTTTGCTTTTATCAACACACTCACATAATTACCAAAAATACAAAGCAAAACAATAACTAGAAAGGCTACTTGTGTTGTATCAGAATGTATGCAGCTTATCTGACTGCAAAAAATCTATCTTAACCAACCCAAAACTCAGAAGTTGCGGCAGAGCAAATATACAGTTTCAATCAGTTCCAACTCATAACAGATGCTGTGGGTGCTATCCTACAAAATGAGAAAATTAATCCATTCAACAGTAGCGTATATGCGGTTCACCACTGCCAAGAAAGCAGACAAGTGTAAGAGTCTACTGCCAGAGAAAACATAATACGGTAGCAAAGAAAGAGAGGTGAGAACACTCTAAATCCTACACTACATGTCAAAGTTTGTAGAAACCTACTAATCCATTGATGATTTTTTTTAAGAAATCAAGGGTATTAATAGGGAGTTTGTCCCGTTTACTACAGTAACAGCCTCTACTCTTCTGGGAAGGCTTTACACTAAATGTTTGAACATTGCTGTGAGAATTTGATTGCATTCAGCCACAAGACCACTAGTGAGGTCAGGTACTGATGCTGGATGATTTGTTCTGAATCACAAACACTGCTCCTGATTTAGCTCGTCCCAACGGTACTGGATGGAGCTTCATCACTCCACAGAACACAATTCCACTGCTACCATGGCCCAGCGCTGGGTAGCTTTATACCCCCTAATCGACGCTCGTCATTGGGCATGGTGATCTCAGGCTCTTGTGTGGCTACTCCAGACTGTCCTATTCTATAAGCAATGCTTTTCTATGAAGATTATACAGGCCGTGTGTGCATAATTGAACAGCTGTGTCAGAAATAAGTGCACCTTATGGGTCCTATAGCGCAGAACTCCAGTTGTGGCACCCCCTGCTCTGCATAACACTTGATTCACACCTAATTTAGCTCAAGAGTTTGATAATTAGCTAAGTCAGGTATGTTACAGCAGTGGACGTGCCGTAACTGGAGTTGGGATCTGCTGCTGTTAATTATATAGAATTTGTGGTAATAGATTACTGAAGGTCAGTATTTTTAAGGCTACATGACCTTCATAAGCCTTTCATAACATACATAATTTGTTATTTACTTCTTTTGATAATTTTTATTTCAACAAGCATCAAGCTGCTTTTGTCCATGCACATGTCATTTCACTGGCAGCAAGTGTTATGACAACTGACACTTGTTGGTGTAAGCCTTTAAAAAGGTCCATATAGATTTATATAATTTGTCCTGAAAGGCTTATATAGGTGTTAAATAGCTTTATGAATGATCCTCTGCTGGTCCATCCGAATTTGTATGTCTAGAGCATGTTTCCCAAGCCCTGATGAATGAATCCTGACAAAATATGCTGGCAGGCTGAGTCATATTTTTTTCCATTACACAAATGTCATTTGTACTGAGACGTTTTAGGTTCACAAGTCACTGTCAGGCTTGATGAGTCAGCTTATTCCCTTGTTTTCCCAACTGTGCAAGTCAATGGCTTTCATACTTATGCCCAACCATAAATCCTAAAGGGAAGAGATTTACTAAAGTACTCCGCTGATATGCACTCACTCAGATGTGATCACACAAACATGAGAGCAGCAGAACTACGGGAGGCGTTCGTTTGATAGGACCAGTAAGACAATGGGCCTCATTCACCAACATGTTCCTAAGGTTTTTCTTAAATTTTTTCTTGAGAAAAGTCCTGAGAAAAAAGTAATTCATGACGTGTTTTCTTAAACCGCAGAAACGTTCACACCTTTGTGCTCTTGAGTGTATGTAGATTCTGTTCTTACCCAAGAACAAATGGTAAATAAGAAAACATTGGTGAATGTCAGGATCTTCGTAAAAACTGTGTAAAAGGGTTTTAGGAAGAATTTTCTTTTTACGAACGGTTGGTGAGTGAGGTCTAATGAGTATCCGATAAGGCAGGCCACAAATACCAGAATTGACCTTTGAATTGCCTTTTGCACTTAACATCCAGCACAAAGCTGATAACCTTACTGTTGTGTCATCATTCTGTAATCAACCATATAAACCTGTGAGTTATTCACTGGACAAACGAACCAGTCGCAAACGTTCCTGGGGTGAGGCTCACCAAGGTGATCTTTGAGGAACAGATGGAAGTTCACACTCAATGCCACCACTCTTCGTCACTAACTAGGTAATGTCTTGAGTAGGCTTCCTAATGCATCCCTCCATAACACAGATTTAATGTGCACCATGCTTTTTTTTTTTTGTGAGCCATTATGTGCAACTGAATTCAGAAGTCAGCTAGACCCCATTACAAGGATATCAAATACAATTATACAGTTTTAACAGCAAAGATGTAATCAGAGTGGGTTTAAGAGGGTGGAGGAAAATGCACATTTAAATAAACTCTGAAATAGTAAGGTGCAAGGGGGAGGTTGATATAAATAACATGATATGGGGGATTACCTCTTCTAGTCTGGTGCTGCATACAGATTTACACAAGGTACCACCAGTGCCAAAGATGCATTAGAGTACACAGCGACACTGGAATTGGGGATAATTGAGGTCAGTGTTCTCATTTAACCTTGTACACAAAAATCACATCATTACACCTGCTAAATCTAAACAGAAACCCTACACACCCACATACTGTACCGCTCTGCAACTGTAAGACTTTGGCTGCTCTCTCAACACCACCGCAATGCAAACAGGACTGATAACTCTACAAGCAATGGGAAAGGTGTTGCATGAGAGAGGAAGGTGTGATCGAGAAACGAAAGAAATAAGAAGTTTTCCGAGTGGTACAGTCTCAAAAAAAGATGGTTCTTCAAGTGTTCTTCAGGGGAGAATGGTTCTATTTAGAACCATGAGTTCTATACAGAACAATTTCGTTCTTTACATGCTGAAATATTTCCTCAGACTGATGGACTGCGTGTTGTATATGGTTCTACATAGCACCAAAAACGTTTTTTCTATATTTATGATGTCAAGTTCGTATACAATAGCAGAATCCTTTTTGGTGTTGCTATATAACCATATACAACACACTCTCCGTCAACCATTTCTTCATGCAAAGAACCGTTTAAGCGTGAAATGATTCTATTTAGAACCACTGCCTTTACTAAAGAACCCTTGAAGAACCATCTTAAGAGTGTAGACTAGGCGTAGTCTATACTGGTTTGGTCATTATAAATGAGGTTTCTGGCGGTTTGCCCTCTCGGAACCTCCTTCCTAAAACAACAAACTCCCAAAAGACAGAAAGGCTGATTTACACTGGTGATACCTCGCCCTAAACTCCTCATCTCGACTCTAAACCAAGCGCCTCCTTCACCCTCGACTTGACTTTACACTGTTCCAGACTCGCAAACATCTGATTCCGCGACCCGGTTATGTATGCAGGTTTGCATTTAACGTTCAGTCGCAGAAGACGACCTTGCTCCTGAAACCGCCCGAACAGACCCCATTTATTCGTCAGCCGGGCTGCGTGGTCCTCACCTGGAGCGCCGCAGTCCGCGCAGACCCCGTTTCCTGCTCTGTCGAGAAGCTCCAACATTCGGCGTCGGATGGTCTCTTGCTCAGAGGCCATGTCGAGAACTGAAGGAGGCCGTTTGTGCAGGTGAACAGCCGAACTGCAGCAGTTCTCTCTGCCGTTCTTCGCCGCTGTCTCTCTCTCTCGAGCGCACACGCGCGCGGGCAACGAGCAGCGAGCTCGGGACGTGCACGCGCGTCAGGCGACTGAAGACTGCCGGCACATTCCACACCAGTACGTGTCAAACAGCCTACAGGGGTCGGTTAGCCTTCAGTAAAGAACGCTTAAAGGACAGGGACAGTATTTGTGCTCTTGGACGCCGAAGCGGCGAATGAATTCCGGCTCGTTCCCTCAGCCGGTTTCTCTAAGGGTTCGCCTCCTTTTTACCGCCCTCTCTCTCTGAAACAGAGACCTCCAGCGGTCATGCGCTTACAGCATGCCTCCCTTAATCTCACGCAGGTCATAACAGACTGGTGCTGGAAGACACTGCAAATGCACTTCAACATGTTCACTAAAGCAGGGAATTGAATGTATAGTTAGTGTTGCGATTATGAAACTTCATGGCTTACAAAGTGGAAGTGGTCACTGTATTACCACCAAACCTGTAGCCTGCAGGATTCTGATCTGACAGTTACTTAGCATGGCCATTTTTGTCCACATACCACAGAAATTCAATGCAGTATTAAAAAGGATGTAACCCAACTTGAGCAAAAAACAAAGGATTTCAGTTTGTAAAGAAACTGGCATTTTAATTATTGATCCAAAATACAGACGAGTCAAGTTTTCAGTTTGGTAACTACGTAAAAACAAAGGTAAAAAATATGCAAGCAAATGTGTGTAATAGCCTAGTTTTGTCAAAATTTCATACAGCAGCGGTCGCCAACCCTCCTCCTGGAGATCTACTTTTCTGCAAAGTTTAGTTCTAACCGGTACCCCGATACCCAACACTAATGCATCTGATCCAGCCAATCAAGGACATCTGAAGAAGTTAATCAGCTGGAGCAGGTGTGGCAGATTGGAGATGGAAACAGACTCCGCAAGAAGGCAGCTCTCCGGGAATGGGTTAGTGACCACTGCCTTACAGTATGCACAACACACAGAGAAGAAAAATCTACACACGCTTTCTCTAGAGTGGACACAAAATGTGATGGCATGGTGCATTTAGGTACAAACAAAATCCTGAGAAAGGAAAAAAATGCTGCTTTAATGAATATGAATCAAAACCAGAATTTAATAGTTTCTGTCCATTCAGACTACAGCCTGAAGTGTCCACCAGGTCTCCATCAAGAACAGAAGATGCGACACTGCACTAAAAGCTTTGTAGAGCTCAGGGACAGCCTCCTTATCGTGAGGAGTTGGAGCTGGAGCGTGAGCGATGGCGTCTGCGGCCCGCAGACCTGGAACGAGAGCGCCTCCGCACTGGGGAGCGGCGCCGCGGTGACCGAGACCTGTAAGGGCACAACATGCTTCATCAGCTGAGAAAATGCATATACATATACAAAGTGCATTCATAGAAATATGACCTTATTCCGATGGAATTGTTTCAGCAGAGGACCCATTTAAAAAAAAAAATTAAAAAAATGCAATTTGCACTTGCAAATTCCAAATCACTTAACTGGTAGACTCAGCTTCGCAGCACAGGAATATAGTATTTATCCATGAGAAAAAAATGCATTTTACTCTGTTGCTTCACTACAGGTGTAAAACTGCTCATACCACCAATGAACAGTTTCTTTAAAATATACCACATAGTAAAATAAAATATGCACTGGCTTTGGTGGGTGAAAAAGTGATGCGTTTCTCAAAACCCCATAGTTCACTCAAATCGATTTGTAAACATAAATAAGGAAATAAGTCCATACCACTGCCTGAAAAGATGAAAGGCAGCTGGCTATACTATACAATAATTCATATTCAAGCGAACTGAGCTCTTTAAATGAGAAATGATCTTATAATTTAGCTTGGTACATTATGTTGAATTTACTTAAAGAACTTAATTCCGCCACCTAGCCTTGGGCTGAGAATCGATACTGAATATCACAATAATTTAAGTGCCACTACTATGCAAATCTTAGTTCTTTTTTGTTCTTTGTTATTATTTTATATTGCTTCACCTTTACTTGCCATTTTTCTTCATATAATCATTTTAATCTATAATAAATTAAAAACACAAAACAAAAAAGATGGGGACACACACAAATGAAAAAAAAAACTCTGGCACATGAGCTCTACTCTCCAATAGACAGTAAAAAAAAATAAATAAACAAATTAAAAAAAATAAAAAGGGGGACAAGCTTGTTCAGAAGAAGGGTGTCAGTTTGTTGATTTTGCCAGTATGTTAATTTAATGGATCCTTTCCTCTGTTACAGACCAGATCTATCATTTTATAAATCTTTAAGTAATATTTTAAGAACATATTCCTGTCTCTGCCAGCATACATATCTCAGCTTGAGGTGGCAAGCTCTGCCTAGCGACCTGAATCACCATTCAGAAAACCTTAACTGTGAGACCTAGCCAGTAAATAATACCATTCAAGCTGCATGAGCCCAAGGAGACAATACTGACCTTCTCCTCATGCGAGGTGGAGTACGACGCCACATTGGGGGAGGAGGGGGCATCCTGCGTGGAGGAGACAGTCTGCGGGGGGCAGGCCGTACCCTTGGAGTCAGGACAGCTGTTGCTGTGATTTCCTGACCGTCTATCTGACCTGATGTTTGTAAAAAGAAACAAAACACAAAAGGGTTCAGTTTTTGTACTGCTCTTCACCCCAGCATGTGAGTCAGTCATTAAGTTCTATCTTGCCACTGCAATTATTTTCATAATAAAAAGCCCTCTCAGTGATACAAAAGAAATATATAAATGCACTTTTTACTGAAAAGATAAAAAAAATTCCTGTGTTAGTATCTAGCGTGACCATTTGCCTGTAGCAGCGCAACATATTTTTTCAGATTTTATATCAAACTGCAACAGAATGAGAGCAAAAAAAAAAAGTTCATATTTTTGTTCAGTTTACACTGGATGCAATAATTGCACAGCTGAGCCACACTTTAAGGAATATAGACTCACAAGTAAACAAAAAGGGGGGGAGAAAAAAAAACCCTGATGTGCAGCATCAACTGAATAACACAATTACTATATTCCTACTCTTTTACATCAGCTGACTTAGTATTAATTTCCAAGCAGGAAGCAATACAGAAATGCAAGAACCTACCTCCATCCATGTGTTTTAGGGCCTTCTGCGCCTCCTCTGGAGTCTCATACTCAACGTAGGCATAGCCCCTCGATAAGTTTGGATGAAAACGGTCTGACGGCATGTCAATCATTTTGATCTTGCCATACGTAGAGAATATCTCTTGAATGTGATCCTAAAATTAATACAAGTCAATAAAAACAGATGCTTTGTAAATTAAATTATTTCATTCTGTGTGGTCAGTTTAACATATCAAATTCCTTTAGAGTGCATCTTACCTTAGTGACATTCCTAGTCAGTCTTCCTACATGAAGTTTGGTAGGTTTAGGGCTAGGGCTCCTCCTCTTCCGTTCTTTGTCGTCACCCCTTTTCTGCGATTTGGACCTGCACGGTAGTTAAATTACATGTTCAGATTTGACCTTGCCAATCTCTAGGTGTCTGGGATGAAACATTTAAAGAAACTCAAATGCCAGCACAGTTAGCAAGAAATGAAAGGTAATGGTAAACTAATCAGCATGTCTGCACTGATGACTTTGGGTTTTCCTTTATTATTTCTAATATTAACTCAGCATTCCATTAAAGCTCCAGGTATTAACTGCTGCAAAATTGTCACTGATGTCCCGAGCTAAGCTGGGTTTAACAGAAGAGGGCATTTTAAACATAGATACATCAACAAATGCAGCCTTACGATTCTTCAAAGGCCTCTTCTGCAATAAAACTTAAACTGATCTGCTTTTGACAGTTTAAAGGTACTGAAAGCTGAGTAAGTTTTGATCAAAAATGATCAAAAACCACCCTTCTTTCCCATTAAGACGGAATGGAGGTACACAAGGCATGGGTTTCAAAACTTTTAAATACAAAAACCTTAAATACAACTGGCAAAGTGTTAGCTGTATAAAATTTGGACTTCTAGTAGGTATTTATAATATGAAACTGATTTAGGTAAAACAGGACATTACTGGCAAAAAATGTCACTATTTTTAACAAGACATTTCTCTTACTCCCGTGGGGCCAGAAGTGATCTCATTAGAGCTCCAGACATTAACTGCTGGAAAGAGAATGTCAGGGGACAACCACGAGAAATTCTGGGCTTAACGTAGGTGGGAATGTAGGTAGGAAACAAACTGAGCTGAAATTTCTAAACCAATCCAACGCGTTGCGAATGCAAAGCTCCAAGTAAGGGGTAACTGTGCGCACGTTAAGCAGCGTGGAATTCAAAGGGCACAGACTACTGAAATCTAGGGGTGGGTTTTAGAGAGAGCCTTCTCTGCAATCCAGCACTAAGTGTTTTACAAGTTGTCTCCAGACATGCATTCTCATTATGAGATCACATGTGGCGCCGCAAGACTACATTTCTCTTTGTTTTCTGAGCATGCTGTGGGATACGAGACATATTAAACATGCTGCTACAGGTAAAACTCAACTTTTTTTTTTTTTACTAATGCCAGACCACCACATATGCGAGTCATCCATGCCCAGTTTATCTACGGTCTAGTCTACTGAGTTTGCTTTGTACTAAACACAGTCATCAAAACAAGCATCTAGGATGACTGACATGATGGCTGAACAATAACTTCTCAATTACTGTGGGAATACTGACTGTTGCATTATTGATACTATAGAGAGCTGCAATATATAAATTAATCTTCTAACAAATCATATGATCCAACAAAATAATGCAGCCTGAACTTTAACTGTCATTATTGTATCTTGCCCATATAGAGCAATATGGTATGACGTTTACATACAGCCCTAACTGAAACCAACAGCACAGCATGACCATGGAAAAACAAGTATTCAGTTACAAAATACAGGACTTCTCCTTTAAATTTGGGTTACAATTCACTCTAATTCATTACACTAACACTATCAAGGATGAACGCAGCCTACTTTGAACGTGAGCGTCTGCGATTGTCGTGCCGCCGGCGGCTGGGGCTGGGGCTGGGTGACCCTGAGGAGCCAGAGGAGCTGGAGGAGCGAGAAGAGCTGGAGGACCCAGACCGGCTAGAGCCTGAAGAGGAGCTGGAGCCGCTGGAGGAACCCGAGCTGGAACCAGAGCTGCTGCTTGAGCTGGAACTGGATCTTGATCTAAGAGCAAATGAAGGCACAGGGTAAGCTATGAGCATATAATGAGAGGGTGTCACAGAGGAAAAATGGTTGATAAGTAAGAAAAGTAATTTTACGGGAAAAACACTAGATAACACATACATACATAGTAGGCTGCATCAATCTCACCTGCTGCTGCTGCTCCCAGTAGAGTTACTGCGGCGTTTACGATTCTTGTCCCTTCCCCTCTCCTTCTCAGTACCTTCCTTTGCCCCAGCCTTTTCTTTGCCCCTCTCTCTAGCTTTATCTTCCGAACGCTCCCTGCGTTTAGTAGGTGACGGGGCCCTGCACGTATGGAAGAGGAATGAAAAAAATGTTTAAATAATCACAAAAACAACCAAAAATCATTTGTCACATATCATTCATGTTTTCAAGGAACTCAACGCTTACTTTAATTATTCTAATTCAAATTGTCACTTTAGTTTACTTCCAAAGCTCCGCTATTTAACCTAAGTAGTGCGGCTATAGCTAATGTGTTCAACTTGCGTCCTCTGCAGAAACTACTATTTTATACACTGGTAGACATTTGATTAAAAAAAAAATCTCAGAATAAGAGAGATGTTTAGGTTTGACCCATGTTTAAAACCAACATTTGATAATGTATTTATTGTATTCTAAAGGAGAAAACACATTTTGGTGATGCTTTTGGATGAACCTGGTCAATTACTTTCTTATGGAAATTTCATGAACAAGTGGTCTTTTTCTGTAAAATAAAGAACATTGTGCTGTAACACTATACCTCAAGGTCTAATAATGTTTAATGAAATCTCATTTGCAATTTTATTGCATTTCCAAATTTAAACATTTGCTTTAAATTAATGGTTGGGTCTTTAGGAGTAAGAACTGCTCCAATTAATGAATTAGAGAAGTGTTCTTTAACAAAAGAAAAATTCTGCCTAGAGTGACATCACTTTGGAATTCTCATTTTAGTCTTTTGAAATAAAACTTGGTCCCTTCCTTACAAGTGTGGCTTTTATAATAAAGTTTGAGAAGTACATTTAAAAAATCTTGCATAATATAAACCTGTGTAATTATAATCTTTCTAAATTTACAGATATGGACCAGAATTGTTTATTTTGCACAAAAAATGGTTTCAATTCCAGTATGTTTTGTAATTTTTACTTTGAATCTGGTGATACTCTTTGGGAAATATTTTTGACTGGTCAAAATATGGTAAATGCAAGCCATGCCTCAGGGATTTCTTAGTTGAATTTAATATTTATTGAGTCTCTTAAATGGCTTAGCAATAAAAAAGCTACATCTAATATTAGTTATTAATATTAATATGAGGGACTAAGCTTGCTAGAAGACTGACTGTGTTGTCATTGTCTGATTTTGTTGACTACTAATGTTTATAATTAATATTTAATACAGATGGCCTTGATCATAATGTTATATGTATATATACTAATAAGAAAATAACTTATTGGTGATGCTGGGCTAATGCACTAAAATGACCGCATTTTACTGAAATTGTAACCTTATAGAAAATAATGTTATATTTCTCTGTAATGATAACCCAGGTCTAACGTTAGTCCCAACTATGTTAAAACAAAATATATATTGTTATTTAAAAAAAATGTCACAATTCAACGCAATACGTTTTTCATGTATTGCATGTTTCATTATAGAGTGCAAAATTATTCCCGTTTAACCTAATTTAGTGCAACATACTAAGCCCAATATTAAACCATAAAGAAATACGTTAAAGAACAATGTATTCCTAGTTTTCGATAGTATAAATAACGTTACTGCTGTTTCTTTTTTTTCTAGGTTCCAGCTGATCAGACATCTGAGAAATAAATATCGTGACATGTCGTGTAACTTATCGTTAAAATTTCTTTAAGTATCGTTACATTATACTTTTGCCACAGCGCCCACCTTTATTATAAATGTTGGTGTGGATATCTGCAGATACTTTAACTGTGAACCTGAAAAGCACAATTACCAAATCGGCAAAATCCTACCATTTCAGTCATATATTCTAAAGAGAAAGAAATCAAACGATAAAGCAGGTTAAGCTAACGAATAACATTAAGCTAGTAGGCCTCCATACGTCGGCATTTACCCTACTGGCCGTTACAGCAGCTTAGCTAGCTAGCGTTAGCTATCTCAAAATTACTTTTCGGTTTTCTCAAGCTCCACTATCGTAGTAAATGATTCTGATATATACATATAACAGCGCATGACACTACTAATACAATATAGTGACAAATGTTAAACCAGTGTTAGTTGGCCCTAAGCTAAAATGTTGCTAATGTTAGCTAGCGACAATACGGCATTATATTTATGTACAAGTTCGCCAGTTAGCTAACCTAGCTAACTAGCCATTCAGATAAAGCAGCACTACAAACCAGACGATAACTAACATTACCTCCAGTTAGTCCACAGACTGCTACGTTCTTGAAAAAAAAAGACTATACATGTGATAGTACGTAACAAAAGCAACGCACAACTTTCATTCATTAGCCAACAGTAGTTAGCTAGTTAGCTAGCTAGCTCCAGTCTTAGGCTATAATGCAAACCATGCACTAACTAGCAACCGATTAGCGTGCTACATTAGCCTGACGAGGCCGGAATTGCCGTATTATTTCGCGGCTTCTTGTTCGAATTTTCCCGTTTCTCCTTAAGTGCAGAATGTAGAAGTCGCCAGAATGCAACTGCTGTACCATTTAAGGTTGAACTGGAAAATTCGAATAAGCAGCATACTTCAGCTTCGTGTTAGCATAAGCAATGCTTAGAACAATAATAATAATAAAAAAAACCTACAGGAGATTTAACCAATCATATCAGTTTGCACTCAGAATCTAAAACGGTAGTAGCAATATGCGAGAAATCAGTGATTCCTTATCGGAAGATTTTTAAAGAGAAACTTAAAAAAAAACCTCACATCTTCACAAGGCTCACACTCTCCACCGCTAAAGCGTCGGCGCCTCTGCCCTTGCGTTAATATCCAGATTACGTCACTTACTGTGCGACGGTATTGTTTTTTTCCACAGAGCCTCTTGTTTGTTTATGAATTGTGTGAACTGCGAGTGTCTTTCTCTGTGCTTTCTAATAGAGCAAGCAAGCGTCTTGTCTATTTCAGCGAGGTAAAAATGTTCATGTGCTTCACGGAACCGTACCGTTGCGATTTAGCTGCCTGCAATAGCGCCTTTGTATCTACAAACACTTCATCGTCGCGTTAGGTGAGTAAGTTAGCTAGTTAGCTGAAAAGCTAATACTGGATAGCGGTCTGCTGTTTCTGTCCGGCAAACGTTTTTGACTAGCGAACCCAGACTGTAGTGCCAGCTGACAAGCTAATATATTTATTTTTGAGAGTTTATTAACTCATTTTAAAATCAACAAATTTAAGAGCGTTTTTTTTCTGGGTTTAGTGTAACAATTTAAGTTATGCTGTTGGTGCAACAGCGTCTTGTAACTTAATTGAAATGTGGAAGTAATAAACTGCAGCATGGTTGTTGTTTGTTAGTTGTTATTTGCAGACCCCTTATACTTTAATTTCGGGTCATGCTGCCTGTGTAACCAAATGCAGGCCTAAATTTTTAGAATTACACGACGTTGAAATGTACACTCACTGGTCGCCTAATTAGGTCAACTTATCTCTTACCTTGTATCTAGAATCTGTTTTATAAGGTCCACTTACCATATAGGTGCACGTTGTTGTTCTTCAACTACAGATTATAATCTATCTGTTGCTCTGTATAATTTGTTAACCCCCATTTAACACATTCATCAATGGTCACCTCAGTGTCACTAGAGACTTCTATGTCAGTATTCTATCCCTGTGTACCTGCATCTCATTTATTTATCTACCTCAGGCTAATTGCACATACGGAAATGTGTACAACAGTACATTTCATAGTTTTATTACATAATTTATTACTGTACAACTGTACATTGGAATAATGCAATATTAGTGTATATTGTGTATATGTGTATATTCAGAGTCAGTGTATATATATTTCTTTTTCTTCTTAGATATTTATAATTTTTGTATGTAAATTTTACAAGGGGGCTACGCACCTAAGATTTTCACTCACTCTACACCTGTGTAAATGTGATGTGACAATAAACGTGATTTGATTTGATTAACAGCATCCTGTGACCAGAGACTGACCTCAGCTCTTGTTTCTAACCTTACTTCTACAAAGTGGGCCAACAAGGTAGCAATCTAAAAAAGTGGACAGTAAATATACAGTTCTTAAAAAACTCCACCACTCAAATAATACCTACCTAGTAATGGTTCTGTGTGAGTCTTGATAAACAGAGTAAAGGGGGGATGACAAATTATGTAGAGTAACAGATGGACATGTGATATGAGATCTGTAAATGTAGCTCTACAAAGATCTGGACCCGATTAAATAGACAATGATTGTAGATACAAGGCAGTTGTACATATGCATTGTCTAAGTTGCTACCTGGCCGTTGACTCTTGACTTTTTTTTTCAGTCTAATAAAATTTTAGAGAGCGACCATGGGCAGGCTGGACGATGCCGCCAAGCGCAAGGTGGTTGAACTGCGTGAGGCAGGCCTGAGTTTCCGCAAGATCAAAGCTGTCTTGGAACTGGAGAACATCAAAGTGTCAGCACAGGCCATCTACCTCTTCTTAAAGGAGTTTCATGGAAGAACTCGGCCAAAAGACTCCACACCTGGGAACAGTGGACCTGCACCAGCTTCAGGTTTGGCGCTGGCAAGGGAGGTGGGGCTCAGTGAAGTGAGGCAAAGTGGCTGGAGTGAGCAGCAACTGAGGAGTCTGCTGCGAGAGGCCTCACGCATCACAAGTTACCCATCCACCCCAGACTCTTCAGGGCAGAGTGGGGCACCTCAAGACTCCAGAGGACAGTCCTCGGGGGCAGGGACAGCTAGCAATGAGCACCAGGAGGGGGACGGAAAGGACGAAGACGTCCGTATCGTCAGTGTCACCTCACTGGCGCAGAACACCCAACATGGGAGCATTAATACCGT